>NW_016805780.1:0-1953 GCF_001698545.2 Rhinopithecus bieti
CCCGCTATTCTCCTGCCTCAGCCTCCCGAGTAGCTGGGACTACAGGCGCCGCCACCTCGCCCGGCTACTGTTTTGTATTTTTTTTTAGTAGAGAGGGGTTTCACCAGGTTAGCCAGGATGGTCTGGATCTCCTGACCTTGTGATCCACCCGTCTCGGCCTCCCAAAGTGCTGGGATTACAGGCTTGAGCCACCGCACCCGGCCCACATTTTCTTAATCCAGTCTATCTTCTCGGGGCCTCTCCTAATATCTCTTAAAGAATATTAATGTTTGATCAATGGTTAATGGACAGTTTGATACTGTACCTTTCTTTATCTATAAATGTTTTTTATTTTATTTTGGCAACCTATATTCCCTTCAGAATAATTGTTTCACACATTTTCAGATTTGTAAAAGAATCATGAATAATATTAATCTCATTATGCATGATACTTTTTACCATTTATTTTCATTTTCTCATGCTTTAAATTGTGTCTCCATTTTCTCTGTTTTAGATTGCATGTTGTAGTTCCATTACTATCTTGGAGCATTTAGATTTCTCATTTTTTTAAATCAGTCTAACGTCCAAAATCTAGCCTATTTTATTATTTTGGAGACTGTCTTTTATGAGAATTAATTTTTATTTTTTCATTAATTCCTACTTTTATCTTTACTATTTTTTCTTTCATTCTATCTTGAGAATTTTCTTACCCCCATTTAATAAAGCATTAGTTTATTTCCATCTTTATTCTAGTAGTGCAAATATTTATGGTTATAAATCAGTTTATTGACACAGATATGGTAACATTTTATGTAAAGGACATTTGTTCTATTGTGTAAGCTCAAGTCATTGCTTTTTGCTTGTCCTGTAGCATTTTTGGGGTTTTGCTACAAGAAAATATTTTATTAGTTTTCCTCCTTTTCTAATGTATTACTTTAATGTACAATGCTATATTATTTCTCCCTCTCTAAAACAAAAGCAAACAAGAAAACAAAATGACATTATTTATATCTTGCTGAACTGTGAAAGTGAAATAGACACCCATGTTTTGCCCTGCACTGATTTCTATCACCCTGCCCCTATCTAATTTCTATCCAAATTAGGAGGGTTAATAAGCTTCTCTAAGTTTATCTGCTAATTAGTTCCCAGTGACAGTGCTGGTGAGGATGTCAGGAGATGTTACCATTTGATTCTCCCTCCCCTATGCCTGTGCATTAGGGAAGCTTTTTTCTAACCAGGATCTATGCAGAAGACGGTGTTACTGACATTGCTTAAGGTAGTATAACTGCAGAAACCAGGATAAAATATTTCTCAATAATATAATAACTATGAGAATAAAGATAAACTGGGCAGGAGAGTTAAATAAAAAAAGAGCTTCTCTTAGCATCACCTCCATTGTCTCGGTTGATGAGCCATTCATGCCTTCAAAATACCAGAAACAGACTGGGTGTTTGGGACAGGGAGGCTTATTTTAATATTCTTTACTAATAATGTGTGTAATGAATATTGAAGATCCCTGAAGAAATTCTAAGACATTGTTCAGTATTTCCTAAAAGGAAAGTAGGCAAATTAATTATTGTGTCATTATTCAGATACTGTTTTAGATATAGAGTAGACCTCCATTCTTCTGTAGTCATTTCTGAGAAAAGGCCTCTCTCTGACCCTCAGAACACTGTCCCACATCCTGGCCGATGACTGAAATCATGTTAGAATTTGGCTTTAGCCTCTGTTGAATGTAAACATCCCTGTAAAGAATCGATGATTAAGCCAGTGTTTCTCTACAGTTTAACTCCATCTTCACTCTTCTAAAATATGTCAATATTAAAACACTAACAGGACCCTCAGTTGAGAATACTTCAATTATGTAGACATCTCAACCATGCATTTTTTGAGCTTTATATTTTATAGTTTATCTTACAAAAACAAGCAGACGAAAACAACGAAGACTTTCTCTTCTCCAAACAAATGTAAGAT
>NW_016805781.1:0-1082 GCF_001698545.2 Rhinopithecus bieti
AGAAAAGTATTCCTTATTTATACCCTCCTGAGTAAGCACAGAAAATAATGATTCTGTGTGGAACAAAGTTTGAGCCCAAAGACCAAATCAAGAATATGGTTGCAAATACCTTTGTTACAACCCGTGAAATATTTAAGATAGCACCTAGTAGGCCATTTCAGCTAGGCAAAAGGGCCGTTCTACCACACCTTATACACATTTCAGAATGTAGAGAGAGCTTGGTGTGAAAAAGTATTATAGATGTCCCTTTGGGGGCATATAATGAGTCTTAATTAAAGTCATAGAAAATGTATAACTTTTTTTTCTTTATTTCTTGTAAATAATGGAATACATGTGGAGAAAGTGCAGGTTAGTTACATAGGTATATGTGTGCCATGATGGTTTGCTGCAACTATTGACCCATCTTCTAAGTTTGCTCCCCTAATGCCCACCCCACAACAGGCTCTGGTGTGTCTTGTTCCCCTCTCAGTGTCCACGTGTTCACAGTGTTCAACTCCATTTATGAGTGAGAATATGGAGGGTTTGGTTTTCTGTTCCTGTGTTAGATTGCTGAGGATGATGGCTTCCAGCTTCATCCATGTCTTTGCAAAGGACAGGAACTCATTCCTTTTTATGGCTGCATAGTATTCCATGGTGTAAATGTACCACATTTTCTTTATCCAGTCTATCATTGATTGGCATTTGGTTTGGTTCCATGTCTTTGCTATTGTAAATAGTATTGCAACAAATATTCTTGTACATGTGTCTTTATAGTAGAATGATTTATATTCCTTGGGATATATATCCAGTAATGGGATTGCTGGGTCAAATGGTATTTCTGGTTCTAGATCCTTGAGGAATCACCACACTATCTTCCACAATGGTTGAACTAAGTTACATTCACAATAACAGTGTAAAAGTGTTCCTGTTTCTCCACAGTCTCGCCAGCATCTGTTGTTTCCTGACTTTTTAATGATTGCCATTCTGACTGGTATGAGATGGTATCTCATTGTGGTTTTGATTTGCATTTCTCTGATGATCAGTGATGTAATTTTTTCATATGTTGGTTGGCCACATAAATGTCTTCTTTTGAGAAGTTTCTG
>NW_016805782.1:0-1959 GCF_001698545.2 Rhinopithecus bieti
TTGAGATGGAGTCTCACTCTGTCACCCAGGCTGGAGTGCAGTGACACGATCCCGGCTCATTGCAACCTCCACCTCCTGGGTTCAAACGATTCTCCTGCCTCAGTCTCCAGAGTAGCAGGATCCGGCCACCACGCCTGGCTAATTTTTGTATTTTTGGTAGAGACAGGATATTGTCATGTTGGCCAGACTGGTCTCAAACTCCTGACCTCAAGTGATCTGCCGCCTTGGCCTCCCAAAGTGCTGGGATTACAGGTGTCATTCACCACGCTCAGCCAGAAAAACAAATGCTTTAAAAATCATGATTCGCTTCTGGATTGAGTATTGTTTTAAGAACTTTTTGATGATTCCACTTGCTACTGCTGGTTTCACGCAGTTTCTTAGAATAGTCGATGGACACAAGTTACGTTAAAATCTCTATTAAGCCAGGTGAAGTGGCACACTCTTGTAATCCCAGCACTCTGGGGCACCAAGGTGAGTGGATCACTTGAGCTCAGGAGTTCTAGACAAGCCTGGGCAGAATGGTGAAACTCCCGTCTCTAGAAAAAAAAAAAAAAAAAAAAAAAAAAAAAAATTAGCCAGGCATGGTAGCGTGCCCCTGTCATCCCAGCTATTCAGGAGGCTTAGGTGGGAGGATCACTTGAACCCAGGAGGTTGAGGTTGCAGTGATCTTAGATCGCACCACTGCACTCCAGCCTGGGTGACAGAATGAGAACCTATCAAAAAAAAAAAAAAAAAGGAAATCTCTATTAAAATAATTAGCAATTTTACTGAAAGAGGCATGAAAAATACATTATGGAATAAATATATAATTTATGAAGTATGCATCTTTGTCCAAACATTGTTTTACTACTTTGTGCAAACATCACTGATCCATGAAGAGAATACCTAGACATATGCAAGAGTAATAAAATTCCATCAGCTCTGATATTTTGCCAACTTTCAGTCATATAAAAAGCGTAGCTGTATGTGCGTCTTTCATTTCGTAATTCTGAACCTGTATTTGTGAAAATAAGAGGGGAACATATTTAACAAATTGTAATTTGATTTGTATCTTTTAAATATTTAGACACACAGTATGTCGATTTCCATTTCTTCTTTTGCGCTGGGCCCAACAAATGTTGGGGTGGGCCTGGCCCTAACCTGCTTGACCCTCAGAACCTCAGCTTCCTTTTCCGGAAAAAGAACACTCCTGAACTCACCGAACTGGGATGAACCTGGCACCTGGTGCATAACGGGTTATGAGTAAATACGGCTAAGTTCCCTCACTCTCCTAAGGAGGAATCCGTGTTCAAGGAGTGTTTAAGGGTTTTTTATTTTATTCTTTCTTTCTTTTTAAGGCTGCAAGGGAGACGAACGTGTTTGAGGCTCGGGGTAAGAAAGTGGTTAAAGACACCAAAGACAGAGATGTGTGATGGGGCGGGTTGGGATTGGCTCCGAGGGACTGGCTTGATAGTGGGAATGGAGAAGAGGAATCCCCATCCACCCCCGTAGGAAACGCGGAGCGTTTGGAGGTGTGTGTGCTTGCGTGTGCCTCTGTGTGCCAGTGTGTGCAGTGGGGATTAGCTCCAACTCCGGCAGACACCATCACGCATGACGAAGCTGCTTCCCCTCACGCGGCCCAAGGCGCACACGCACGATCCACGGCCACGCCCGCACACACTCGACACACACAGGGCATTCGAGGGTCCGGTTGCCATGGCAAGCAGGAGCGCGTGAGCCCAGCGCCCCTCCCGCCCCCGGCGAGCCCAGTCAACTCCCACTCTGATTGGCCGTGCTTCCTTATTATGCAAATCATTTGCGTAGACTCGGCGGCCAGCTGTCTGACGTCACCAAGCACGGGGGCTGGGGCTCGGGGCTCGGCTCCGGGAGAGCTCGGGCGGGAGCCCAGAGAGAGCCGCACGGGGACCTCAAGCCAGACCCCAGCGTCCCGCCGCCACCTCGGCCCGGGCCCGCCCCGCC
>NW_016805783.1:0-4003 GCF_001698545.2 Rhinopithecus bieti
ATGAATGATGAATTTTTTGTTTTTGTGTGTCCAAAAGAATGTTTATTTTACTTAGTTTTTGAAAGATATTTTCTCTGGGTATATAAGTCTATGTTGGAAGTTTTTTCTTCTTTTAGAACTTTAAAAATGGGCTGGGCACAGTGGTTCTTCCCTGTAATCCCAGCACTTTGGGAGGCCAAGGTTGGTGGATTGCTTCAGCTTAGGAGTTTGAGACCAGCCTGGGCAACATGGCAAAACCTCATCTCTACAAAAAGTATAGAACTTGGCCAGGTGTGGTGGCATACACCTGTAGTCCCAGCTACTTGGGAGGTGAGGTGGGAGGACTTCTTGAGACCAGGAGGCAGAGGTTGCAGTCAGTTGAGATCACACCACTGCACTCTATCCTGGGCGACTGAGTGAGGCCCTGTCACCAAAAAAAAAAAAAAAAAAAAAAGCTTTAAAAATGTTGTTCTGTGGACATCGAATCCATCTGCCACTCCACTAATTTGTCTGTGTCTAATAAATCTAATCTACCCACTGATTTTTTTATTTCAATATTTTTCCTATCCAAAAGTTCTATTTGGTTCTCTTAAAAATCTCCCTGTTTTTTCCACAATCGTTTTATTACCTTGTTGTTTCTGAAACTTTTTTCTTCAATCATTTAACATACTGTGTTATGGCTTCTTTCGCTTTGTTGATTATTATCTAAGATTCTTGGTACTCTAATCATCCTGTTTGTGATATCTGCTAATATTTACTCATGGTAGATTGATTGCTTGTTAGTTTTACAATTAAAAAAAATGAAGAATTCATCTTAAGCAGTGCTTGTTTTTGTTGCAGGGCCTTTGTGCAATTTGTCTTACTGAAAAGAGCCTGCATTTGTTTCTAGAAAGTAACCATGGTGTCTTATTGGCCAAGGACCCACTTTATGTTAATTTCTTAACATGGAATTCCAGCATGTTATAATCTGTTAAAATTTATATTCCAAACTCAAAAGTTTTCATTTCAGGTTTTGATTTATCAAGGTAAAATTCCATCCTCTATCCAGAGTTGGGGTCAGGAATAAATTTCCCTGTAGTCTTCAGGGCCAATTAGTGGAAAGTCTTGTTCCTCTTTTTATGGGGGTACAGTCCTTCATGAGATTCAGCCTTTTATGGAAATCTCAGTTTCAATTTTTCATCTCACTCAGGTCCTGGGCCTTATTTCTTGTCCCCAAGTGCATGTTCATACACAAGTATCTATCTCTTACTGGTTCTCCATCTCCCCAAGACAGCTGCAAAGACAGATTGTATGTATATCACTCTGAGTTTTAGTTCTCTCTTTGGTTCTGGCTCATAGAAATTTTTTTATTTGTATCTCCCATGAGTCTAGTATTGTATTAAGAAGAATGACAAAACCAACAAGAAGTGTAATTTTAACATTATCTCCAGGTATTCGTGGAGAATAGGTTTCCATAGTACTCTAGTTATCAATTTTTTTGTAATCCTCTGTAGATAAAATGAACTTATATGAAATATTAAGAGACTCAAAGAACAATGGCATATGAAGAGAAGTTTCTAGTGATATGCTCATTATACATATACCTGTGAGGTCAATCATTATTTTAACAGACATAGGAAATGGCATGTTATGCTTATACATTTAAGAAAAACACAAAATTAAGCAGAAATTAATATATTTAATGACAATTGGGATTTCTAAGTATCTTGGTAAGCTGAGGTGATAAGCTAAATAAAATGAGATTGTGAATAACAGGATGTTAAGTGCAGCATTTAGTTTTATTTTAAAACAAAATAAAACAAGAAACAGCTTCAAAAGTACTGAAGATATAGCTTAAAAATAACTCAAAACAAATTAAAATAACTAAAAGAGTATAATTGGATTGTTTGTAACATGAAGGATAAATACTTGAGGCGACAGATACCCCATCTACCCTTATGTGATTATGCATTGCATGCCCGTATCAAAATGTCACATGTACCCCCATAAATATATACATCTACTATCTACCCATAAAAACTAAAAATTAAAAAAAGAAAAAAAAAATTCAAGTGAGAACTGTGGAGGAGCTTGAGTTGACTGTTCCACATGAGCCCACAGCATAAAATGGCTGCCAGAAATTCACCCTATATAAGAACAATGCTGAGGAAAAGAGAGAATATAATTTTGTACTTATCAGATTACATGCATGTAACTTAGTGCCTTAAAACAGTAAATGTTAATTATCTCAGAGTCTGAAATATTGGTGCAGTTTAGCTGCATGCCTCTGTCATAAAGTCTCTCACAGGATGGAATCAAGGTGTGGAATGGAACTGTGGTCTCATGTGAAACCTTGACAGGGGGAGAATCTGCTTCCAAACTCTCTCACATAGTACTGGCTGGATTCAGTTCCTTGTGGGCTGTTAAATTAGGGTGTCAGTTCCTTACTGGCTGTTGAGAAGGCCTCCCTCAGTTCCTCAGCACATGGGCTTCTCCACAGGGCAGCTCACAACATGGCAGCTGGGTTTCATCAGAGCAAGCACACAAAGGTGCAGAGTGGGCAAGCAAGGTGGAAGTTTTGGTATCTTTGTAACCTAATCTCAGAAGTGATATCCATCACTTGCCATATTCTAGGTTAAGCCCACACTGGAGGTATAGGGTAAATTCCAGGAGGCAATGATCATTAGGAACCATCTTAAAGGTTACCTACCACAAGGTATTGTATTTTTAAATGGTCCTAAAGGTACCAAATGATATCCCAAATATGTGACCAAGCCAATTAAAAAAAAATTTTGTTAAGTAATGTATTTTTAAAACTTGATAAAAAACAACTGTCCACATTTACAGGATACATGTAAAAACTGTTTTAAAGAATAAAGACTTACATAACATAAAATAAAAATTAGAGATATAAAATATATAGCCTGGAAAAGAGAAGTGAGAGCAAAACACTACAGATTGAAACAGGAGACAGAAGGGAAGGGGTAGAAACTTTCACTGTTGTTTTAAAATAATTGAAAAGTTGTCATGTGTAAGAGAGATTGTATTCAGTTTCTGTACGTCCAACAGGCTAAGCAAACACCAATAGAGGAACATTTATCACTTATCACACAATATTTTAATGGCCATCTGTATCCTCTTACCATCTGTATCCTCTCCATGATTATAAACTGCTTATACATAGATACTATACATGTCTGGTTCACTATTGCAATTCTGTTACCAGAACATAATAGACACTCAATAAATATGTGATGAATGATATGTGAGAAAATTAAAGAAGAGAAATAAATTTTAGCCCCAAATCTTAAAAAACTTAATGCTTAGAATTTTCCAAAATCATAATGGTTCCTATGTCTCTGGAGGTACTAAAGGAGAAGCTGGATGATCATCCTCTCATTAAAGGCGAGTCAAGAGAATTCTCATGACTCTAAGTGTTAAAAAGTCTACCTCTAACTTTCTGGTTCCACAACGCTGTTAGTCTGAATAAAGAAATCCCTTACAAAAATTGTTGGCAGATGGCCTGTCAATGTTGAAGACATGATAAAACCACAATTCTTCCCCTTGGACAACACACTCTGAGCATTTTAAAACATTTAACCACATTAAAGATGAGTCCTATTAAGGTGGTTTTTTACTGGACCCACTTTCTAAACCTGCTGTACTGTTGAAAGGCAGCGTGTTACAGTAGGAAGACAAAGGCTGTGGGCTTGGGAGTCACACTGACCTGATATGGCTCTGCACTTAACTAGAACCCAAGGCAAGCCACCCAACCTCATTGGGCCTCAGTTTCTTAATTCAAAAACAGGGATAACATTCACTCAAAAGGTTGCTCTGTTCTGTTTCCCTGATGACTGTAAAGCACGTATTCTCTTGTGGCAGTGAAAAGCACCAAGAAGTATTTTAGAATCTGGGTAATGAAAGTGCTCCTCTCACTCCCTACCTTGATAGTTTTTCACAGAAGTCATCTGGTTATAATCTTCTGACAATATAAACTCCTGTAAAAGAAAAGAAAATATTAAACAAAATAAATTCTTTTTTTTTT
>NW_016805783.1:4166-10630 GCF_001698545.2 Rhinopithecus bieti
CTAGTTTTTTGTATTTTTTAGTAGAGACGGGGTTTCACCGGGTTAGCCAGGATGGTCTCGATCTCCTGACCTCGTGATCTGCCCGTCTTGGCCTCCCAAAGTGCTGGGATTACAGGCTTGAGCCACCGTGCCCGGCCACAAAAATAAATTCTTTAAGTGAAGGACTATATTTGGTAAAACCAGATTGAATAAAGCAAATTATCATGACAATTACATCTAACATTAGTATTTTGCCCATCAACTCAGAATTTTTGTACCCCTTTAAAAGTAACAATCATAATTATGATCCAATGCAGTTATCATAATTTTACCTTATAAGTGTTGACTTTTTGTGTATGCACGAGAAGAAAACCAGATCAAGTTGAGCATCTTGATACTAGTCAATTTTGAAGATAAACCTAATTCAAAATACTTTTCTTTCAACTGTGCCAAAGCTAAAAATTTTCAAGGCTCTAACCAGTAAGGAAATGGATGGTAACTCTCTACTAAAAATAAATTAGGTATTTTAAAGATTCTTTTTCTAAGATTAGTAATTTATTTCCCCTTACTACAAGCGTCTCAAGGTTGCATCTTACCTCTGTATCCCCAGGGAACCGGGCACAATACCTTGGCACAGTAGGTAATTAATAAATAATGGTCACACAAAGGCACTTCTCAATGTAATGAGATTAGCCTGAATGTCAAATTTACTGAAAATATCAGTTTCTATATTGCACATTATAATATATACCCTTTGTGAGGACACGTAAGTGTGTGCTGTTTCGCCCAAGCATCTGTGTATACAGTGACCCGTATGTAGAAGATGATTGAGGGTTTATGAGATCCAGCCAAGTTTTGAGTCCTTAGGCTTCATTCAAAAGAAAAATATCCAGGTATTCTTAAAGAATATATTATGAAACATAAGGAAAGCTGCAAAGTATAATAAATTGATACCTTCATCTGAGTTTAGAAACAGGGCAATTAATCTTTTTTTGGAAGCATCCAGGATTTTTCTTTGATAACTTTAAAAAAGGGGGACGGGAAGAAAGACACCTAAACGCCTTACTTGCTATCTGGGTCTTCCTGAGTTTAGTAGTTTGTGTAATTTTTCAGAAGGAAATAAGTATTTTATTGTTTTTGTGATAAATGTCACAAAGGTAAAGTAGGAGATGATATGAGAGAACATACAAGGCAATAAAGTTACTTTGCTTATTCATTTTTCTATTCCAGCCCCCTTTAAGAAGCTTATCTACAAATGAATTTTCTTCATGATTTTCTCAGTAATAACATTATTCAACTTGTCACTTTAAAAATTCATATCATTATTTCTTCAAGGAGTGGCACTACATTCAATTCTTGTTTTGAAAGGGTTAGACCTACAACTGGACACAACAGACTAATTTTTTTTTCTTTTCTTTTTTTTGATAGAGTCTTGCTCTGTTGCCTGGTTGGAGTGCAGTGGCGCAATCTTGGCTCACTGCAACCTCTGCCTCCCAGGTTCAAGTAATTCTCCTGCCTCAGCCTCCCTAGTAGCTGGGATTATAGGTGCATGCCACCATGCCCGGCTAATTTTGGTATTTTTAGTAGAGACGGGGTTTCACCATGTTGGCCAGGCTGGTCTTGAACTCCTGACCTCAGGTGATCCGCCCACCTCGGCCTCCCAAAGTGCTGGGATTACATGTGTGCACCACCGTGCCCAGCCAGAGCAGACTAATTTTTAAAGAAGTAAAGTAGCTGGCCCATAAAGTGCTTATAGTGTAGGTAAGGAAACCCGGGAGGTGCCTAAGCCACAATTCAATAGCAACTTTTAATTCCAGGCAACAGGACCTCGACCCTGACCCCCAACTTTACAGGGTCCCAAATATCGTGACACATACACAAATAAATTTATTAAAGACAATTGTTATCTGGCCAAATGTTTTCTGAATTCATATTGTTCATGCTATTTGAATATACTGAAATGGTTCTCTGGCCTGGTCAAAAGATACCACGATTCCTTTCAAAACAACGTAAGGTATAAAATAACACAACTTAATAGAGGTTTGCATTTAGGATTTAATATACATATTAAAAATAAAATTACCAGTTCAATGCATTGGTAAACCTAATTTCTTGGTCATTTATTTTTCCTATGATAATAAAAACATATAATTATGGAGAAAATTTAGATTTTGTGTCAGCTTTTGTTATTACTTTTTTGATCATAGAAACACAATATACTCCTCTAAGAAATGTAAGAAAATAAACACTAAAATCCCTTGTGATACCATTTCTCAAACATAAGTATTATGGAAAGTACAGTTGTAATAATATATAATAAAACAAAACATTAAAACTACTTGGCAATGCTGTTTTCTTTTTACAGTTCATGCATATAATTCCACGAGTACATACTCATCAACTTCATTCTTTTTGATGACTGCATAGGATGCAGTAAATATTCTTTTTTTTTTTGAGACAGAGCTTCAGAGCTTCGCTCTTGTTGCCCAGGCTAGAGTGCAACGGTGTGATCTCGGCTCACCGCAACCTCCGCCCTCCTGGGTTCAAGCGATTCTCCTACCTCAGCCTTGAGCAGTTGGGATTACAGGCACGCGCCACCACGCCCGGCTAATTTATTGTATTTTTAGTAGAGATGGGGTTTCTCCATGTTGGTCAGGCTGGTCTTGAACACCCGACCTCAGGTGATCTGCCTGTCTTGGCCTCCCAAAGTGCTGGGATTACAGGCGTGAGCCACCATGCCTGGCCATAATATTCCTTTATTGATGAACGTTTGTTTCCAGTTTTCCTTATTGAAAATATTACATTAAATGTATTCTATCTTTATATGTCTCCAGCAGTACTTCTATAAAATAAAATCCAAAAAGTAGAATTATTGGATCAAAGAGTATAACCAATGAAATTTTGATATGGCCAAACTGAGTTTTTAAAAGATTTTGTCTGTTAACACTCATGAACAATTAAAATGTAAAGGTTTGGCTGCAGTTATTTTCTTAGGATTGACCAATAAAAGTTCCAAAACAAATTAGATCAAAGATATACACATTTGAAATATTTTGGATAAAATAGTTTCTATTCCTTCTTTATTATTTCTATCCTTCCTTCTTTCCATTCAGCTGTCCACCCATCTATCACTTAGTTGTTTTTAATGCTCACTGTAATACATCAAATAATATAGGATATACAAGCAAAAGGCTAACAATTGTCTTCACCTTCAATCTCACCCTTTTGAGACAACCAATGTTAACAGTCTGGCGTATCCCTCCATGTCTTTTTTTTAAACCCTTATACAAACATACATGAACATATATACATTTTTTTGTTGTATAAAAACAGGATCACATTATAGATATTATTCCGTAACTTTCCGTTTTCATCTAAAGTACACCAAAGCGCTATTTTCCAGAAGCATGTAGTTCTAACTTATTCTTTCTGATGGCTGTATAATATTCCATAAAATGGATATGCCAAACTTTATTCAAGTACTTCACATTTTAAGTGGACATTCCATTTGTCTGCTATAATTTACAATTATAGCAATACTTTGAGAAAGGTCTTTGCAAATATATCCATATGAACTAATGTCTATGTAGAAGAGACGCTGGCTCAAATATCATGTACATTTAACGTCTTAATAAACACTGTCATATTATTTTCCAGGAAGCATGCAGCCATGCACTCTGTTACCTAACCCCATCTTCATTTGACAGCATTTTTTCCCACATCTTATCAGCATTGAATGCTATTGATCTTTTCAATTTTTGCCAAACTGATGTGCGAAACAAGAGGGTATTGTTTGGACGAACAGAGGCAAGATGGCGCAGTTCCGGGTTCTTCACCGTCAACTTTCCCGCGCCCGGGAAAGACACGGGTCGACTGCGCAGGTGCAACCCGACCTCCGACGGAGAAGAACCTGAACCCGCCTAGCCACGCCTTACCGCTCTGCCCCCGACCCGCCTATGTCCCGCCAACTGCCCTCCCACTCCCGGGCCTAGGACATAAAAGCCGCTCCCGGCGGGCACGCGGAGCGAACTTCCTCGGCCCCTCCTGGTACGCAGGACCCAGGAACCTCGTCCGAGAACACCAGAGCAAACTTCCTTGGCCCCTCCTCCTACGCGGGACCCAGGAACCTCGTCCGAGAATGCCGGTGCGAACTTCCTTGGCCCCTCCTCGTAAGCGGGACCCAGGAGCTTCGTCCGAGAACGCCAGTGTGAACTTCCTTGGCCCCTCCTCGTAGGCGGGACCCAGGAACCTTGTCCGAGAACGCCAGTGCGAGCTTCCTTGGCCCCTGCTCCTGTGCGGACCTAGGAACCTCGCCCGAGAATGCCGGAGCGACTTCGTCGGCCTCCACCGCCGGAGGCTGGTGAACCTCGCTCCCTCCTTCACATTGGCTTGTAAATAGTGTTTTTTTTTTTTTGCCTTGCCTACTTGCCTTTTCTCTGGCATTTGCTCTGGGGGTCGCATTAAAGCAAATCAGGTATCTCATTGTGGTTTATGTTCATGACACTATGAGCTGGAGAACTTTTGTGTTTATTTGCTATTTTCATTCATTTCTTGTTTTACGAATTTTTTGTTCAAATTCTGCTGTAGCCTGGTTCTCTGAAAAACAGCGTGAAGCAAAGCTTAAGCCTAATGCTTCATTTGAAGGTGCAGTATCGGCAACAGTGAGTGAGGGTAAAGCAAAGCAAAGCGGAGAAAGATGGTGGTGCATTACCAAGCTCGCCTGAGTTTCACAAGATGCCCGGCTGCTTCTCAGCATTCAGGAAGTCTCTGGACAGATAGAAGTGAAACACCAGGTTTTGGAAAAATCCACTGAAGGGAGGGATGGAGAGGGAATTTATCTGCCAGATGTCTCCCATACCCCTTTGCATTTTAATCATAGCTCCACATGAATCTAATTTCTCCCTGCTTGTAGAAAGTTGGACCACCTAGCCCTGTTGCAGCCACCGGGGAAGTCACATCTGTGTCTCTGCAGTGCTGTGCTTCATATAATTCAGAAGTAGCAGGGGAACCAGATCCTCTGGGCTTAGGCTTCAGGGTGGAACAAGGTGCCAAGAGAGCCCAGGAAACAAGTACAATTAAGAAAATCTGAGGCAGTATATATGATGTGGCCCAGGCATATCCTTTGTTCTTTTTGTCTATTGCATTTGTAATCGTCTTACTAAATTGTAGAAATTCTTTGATTATTAGGGATAGTTATCCTTTGTTTAATATGTGAATTGACAGTATTTTCTCTCCTAATATTCTGCCTTTGAATTTTATTAAATATTTTGTAGTATTGAAATGTTTTATTTTTTTAATTAACAAACAACCATGGCATTATGAGTTAAAATTGCATTATATCTTTTAAGTTTTAATTTGGGAAGGAATAATATTTTAACTGTAATATACTCAAGTACTTAAATACAATTTTTCTTTACTAGTTTAAATGGCATTTCCCCCAACCCCATTTCAATTTCCAATGAATTACTTCTCACACATAATGAAAACAACTCTTGGTTTTGGGATACACATGTATTAAGTTTTAGTATGCTATTGTAGCATTTAACACAGTATTTGTTGTTGACTTACCTAAACCCTGACCAAGTTTAGGTAATCACTGCTATTTTCGTTTTATCTGGAATTTTTATTAAGAGTAGCTGCCAAATTTAATTAAATTGAACAGAATGTGTTTTTGATATCTATTACATGAGATTTGTTAAAATCCTTCAATTTATAAAAGTAATTGATTATTGTTAAACAGTTTTCTGATATTGACCCATTCTTAACTCCCGGAAAGAATCCAAACTTGCCCTGATGTATTCTTCCTTTAATACACTACTGGATTTGATATGCTAATATTTGATAAGAATTTTTACATCTACATGTAAGAGTATTATTGGTCTATAGCTTTTCATTTTGGTGCTATCTTCATTGGGTTCTGGCTTAAAGATAGCAAAGGATGGTGGTTAAGAGCTTGGGCACTGGAACCAAATTGTCCAGTTTAAATCCAAGCTAAAACACATACTTGTTAAACGATCTTGACAAGTTGCTCAAGAGCGCTGTGCTTCACTTTCCTTCTGTGTATTAGCCTCATAAGACTGTATGAGACTGAGTTATTATAAAAAAGCATTTTAAAGCAGTACCTGTCACATAGTAAGTACTCTATGAGAGTTAATTTTTAAAAAATGGATTAAGAAGCTTTTCTTTACATCTTTTGGAAGACAATGAACAATTATAATTGAAGAATTCGAATTCAGGTTCTCAAGCTTTTCCCCGTGTATACACAGAAACACATACAATTGGAATAGTAGTACTGTAGATGATGTTTTGTAGCTCTCCTTTTTAACTTAACACTATTACATGGGCATTTCTCATGTCACTACCTATTTTTTTGAAAAAATGAATTTTAATGGATAAATAATATCCCATTGGAAGGCAATAAAGGATTTTACCTAATTAGTCTTTAACTGTTATATTTCCTTTTTTTTTTTTTTTTTTTTTTTTTT
>NW_016805783.1:12398-23169 GCF_001698545.2 Rhinopithecus bieti
TTTTTTTTGAGGCAGGATCTTGCTTTGTCACCCAGGCTGGAGTGCAGTGGCGTGAACACAATTCACTGCAGCCTCAACCTCCCAAGCTCAAATATCATCCCACCTCAGCCTTCTGAGTAGCTGGGACTACAGGCACGAGCCACCACACCTGGCTAATTTTTGTGTTTTTTGTAGAGATGGCGTTTTACCATGTTACCCAGGCTGGTCTCGAACTCCTGTGCTCCAGCAATCTGCCTGCCTCAGCCTTCCCAAAGTGCTGGGATTATAGGCGTTGAGTCACTGCATTCAGTCTGTTACATTTCTAACACACCGATGTTTTATTACAAAAATAGGAATATCCTTATGAATAATCTTCGTGTATTTTTAGGATTATTTGGATGGTTTTCTAGAAATGAAATTATTGACACAAAGGAAAAGTATTTCTAAAGCTCTGAATTTTACCAATATTTTTTCTAAATAGTTTGTGCCAATTTATGTCCTTTCCATTAGTGTTCTAAAGTGCCCTACTTTATTTAATTCTAGCTGATATGTATATTCTAAAACTACTACAACTTAGATAAAAATAGAATTAAAAAAATTTTAACACCTTAAAATGTTTACTGGCCCTTAGTATTTCCTCTTTCATTACTTTTCTATCTACAGGATTTTATTGTTTTTCTTATCTATTTGCATACGCTTGTCATGGACTGAGGATATTTTCCCTTTTCTGTCATATTCCACGTAACTATTTGTTGCTTTTAAAAAACTGTATTTAAGTAGATTCTCTAAATGCTGGGAAGTTCTGCATGTTATGTAGTTAAATATAATAATATTTTCATTTATGACTTCTATTCTTTTAAGCGTACAACATTCTTCTTGATAGATTGTTTATAAATGTCTAGTCAACTGACTTCTAGTTTTTCTTTTTCTTTTTTAAGGCTTTACTTACATGTAAGGCTGCTTCATGCTCCGGGAATTAATTTTGGTATAAGACAAGAGGTGAGAATTAAAATCGATCTTTTTCTTAAAAGCAAACCAACTGCTCCAGCACCATTTGTTTAGTAACTTTTCCCATCCACACTGCCTTGTGGGCTTTACCATCTTTTATTTGCTTTCATTGAATTGAGTCTGTTTGGGAGTTCTCTAACCCTGTTTTATTCCTTTGCCAGAACCAAAATGATTTAATTACAGTAGATACAACTTATATGTTAATATAAAGGCTATGTGTCTCCTAATTTCTTAAAGAAAAATGTAGCTAGATGAACATAAATAATCTTTTTAATAGCAAAAAAGAAAAATCACATAAACTATTTTGATTGGAATTGAATTAAACCTTTAAATTCAGGAAGATTTGAGATTTAAAGGTCTTCTTTTATGTATATTAATCATTTTTTATAATTTTCTTCAACTGTTTTACATATTTTGAAATTATTTCTATATTTATGTGATAGTAACTTCTGTGAATGGGATCATTTTCTATTACTTGGTAAACTCTGAATTAAAAAAAAAAAAAAAAAAAAAAAAAGTAGATTGACAGGTGCTAACTTTGGACCAAAACTGAAAAACAGTGATTTCACAGCTCCCGGGAAGCTCACTACCAATCCCTTTGAAATCTTGATATGTGGTAGTCAGAGTGAGTTGAATAATCTTGGATAGGGTACTTAGCTACGTGGGACACTTACACTCCTAACTCCCAAGATTTAGAAGGAAAGGAAGAAGAGTTCTTTGATGTTTTAGAACAAACTAAGGAAAGAGAAGAAAAGAGAAAAGACTATTTAAGAAGGCTAAGCTGCAACATTATTCGTAGCCAATGCTTTGGGCTGGGGGTGGAAAAAAGAATAAAAATGGAGAAAACTAATAATATAAGCTTGTTTGTACATTTGTCAATGCCTTTTCCACTCCTCTTTGTCTCTCTAAATTCCTATGAAAACCAAGCCTGGCAGAATAAGTCAATCAGATGGTAATATTACTGTATTTGGGCAACACTGTTATTTTTTTAAAAAGGTTCTAGCATGCCCTGTTGTTAAAGAATGTACAAGGCAAGGCCCATGCCTGTGTACACACATGCCATTCACAACACTCTTGTGGCATTTTTCTCAAGAACAGTCCTTATTTTCTATTGGGTTATAAAAACACAGCTGCCAAACAGATACCATGTCTCTTGTTTGATAACAGAGGTCACCTTATCTGAATCAAGTTGTTATTCAGCTTTCTGTCAGTCTAAGTAAGAGGCCAAGAGGCAGGACTTTATTTTTTTCTTTAAATGAAAGGTACAATTTTGTTTTCTGGTCATCCTCTGGTTCTTCCTGCACATCACAAGTTCTCAGTGATGTCTTGAATCTTTCTGTGAAAAGCAGGAAGAAATGGAAAGGAGGCTACGGGATCTGTAAGTGCTGTGGCTTCTGGTTCCATCCACAGAAGTGGGCATGGCAGGGCACAGTAAGGCCTAGGTGCAATGCTATGGTTTAAATGTTTGTGTCCCTCCCAAAATTCATGTGTTGAAACTTAACTGCCAATATGATATTATTGAGAGGTGCAACTTTTAAGAGGTTATTAAATAGGATTAGGGACCTTATTTTAAAATTTCAAGGGAACATTCACCCCTTTTGTCCCTTCCATCAATCCTGCTTTGTGAGGACAGTGCCCGCCTCCTCCAGAGGACACAGCCTTCAAGTGCTATCTTGGAAGCAGAGCCCAGGCCCCCTTACCAGACAACAAAGTTGCCAGTGCCTTGATCTTAGAATTCCCAGCCTCCAGAACAGTGAGAAATAAATTTATGTTGTCTACAAATTATTCACCTTTAGCTGTTTTATTATAGCAGAAGGAACAGACTAAGACATGCAGGAAGAAATTTAAAGTATCTGTACCCCACACAGATACTTTCAATTTCATGCACATGTTAAGACAGCAGCCCCTACCCTGGGCCAAGTACTTTTACTGGTCAGTTTTTGTTCCCCCTCCCCACCCCACCACCACCCTTGTGTCTCTTTTCTTTCTTTTAAAAGTAATGTTCAGCCATTGCAAAATATAAAAACTTTTAAACAGGTGGACATAGTGGCTCACGGCTGTAAATCAGCACTTTGGGAGGCTGAGGCTTGATGACTTGAGTTCAAGGTCAGCTTAGGCAACACAGTGAGACCTCTGTTTCTTAAAAAAAATTAAAAATGAAAAATAAAGAACTTTTGAACAGCAAAAAATTTAATTAGAAAGAAATAAGCTTGGTTCTTTTGCTGTTACCATGGTCACCCTGACTTTTCACGCTGTATCTTCACTGGTAAAGGAATACTATACAGTTCTAAGCACTGCCCACCTGCTCACCTATTAAGTACATTTCAGTGAAACAGATCCTCAAGAATTACAATAATAGAACCATAGTACCTTACACATTAAAAAAAAATTCAATTGTGAGTTTCCTTATTTGAAACTTTGCCAATGATCTCTCATTTCTTAAAATATAACACTACTTTAGGAATAGAAATATCTAAAATTCAATTATTTGCTACTGATTCTTTGTCATGTTTGTTGCACATCAGAGATAAAAACTGATGTAATGCTTGATAGATCCAATTTTTTGAAGAAAACTAAATGGTAGTTACATTTCCCATGTAGATTTTCTCTCCTTCTAGAAAATACACTTCAAACCATCCAGGGAAGTCATCTAAAAAATAAACAGGAATTCTTAACTTGGCCCAAATGTGATAAAAAATGAAGGAAAGAATAATGTCATTGGTTTAACTACCCAGCAGAAGTGTCATACGAAAATACATGGCTTTGAAGTAATATTATTTGTGTGCCTATGTGAAGCCGTTACTGAAGAGATATATACAGAAAATTTTTCATGAACACAGAGGTACTATGTTTCTGGTTGAGGATAAAGGTGTTTTCTTTCTACATCTCTCTCCATAAAAGAGAAGTTGGTTTAAAGGCGAAATCTAGTTGGGAAGCCTGATATTAGTAAACTTCTCATTTGCATTTCCATATAAAATTTATTTCTGTATCTGCTTTAGACATGCCCGGGATAAAAAAAAGAAATGCCCAGGATATTGTCCAATATAGTTAGTGTCTCGATTCTCCGAAAACTTCTTTAAGATTGAAATGAAGAGGTTGAACTGTTTTTTTTTTTTTTTTTACTGTGGTAAAAAACCTGTAACATTAAAATGATCGTAATCATTTTAAGTGTATACTTTAGATATGTTAAGTATATTCACATTGTTATACAACCAAATTCTGCCACTTTTTCATTTTGCAGAACAAACTCTATATCCATTAAACACTAATTCTTCTTCTCCTCTACCCCCAGTCTGTGGTAACCATCTTTCTATTCTTTCTATTTCTATAATTTTAACTACTTTTGATACTTCATATGAGTGAAATTAGAGAGTATTTGTCCTTTTGTGACTGGCTTATTTCACTTAGTATAATGTCCTTGAGGTTCATCACTTTATAGTATGTGCCAGGATTTCCTATTTTTTAAAGGCTGCATAATATCCCATTGTATGAATATACCACATTTTTCTTTCTCCATTCATCTGCTGATAGACACTTGGGTTGTTTTAACCTCTTGGCTATTGTGAATAATGCTGCACGAAACATGAGTGTGCAAACATCTCTTCAAAATCTTGCTTTTAATTCTTTAGGGTATATACCCAAAAGTGGGATTGCTAGAATATGGTAATTTTGTTTGTTTGTTTGTTTTTGAGATAGAGTTTAGCTCTTGTTGCCCAGGGTGGAATGCAATGGCACGATCTCGGCTCACTGCAACGTCTGCCTCCCAGGGTCAAGCGATTCTCCTGCCTCAGCCACCTGAGTAGCTGGGATTACAGGCATTTGCCACCGTACCCAGCTAAGTAATTCTATTTTTAACATTTCAAAAAACCTCTATGCATAAGACAGGGATTGATTTAACTTCAGTATTAGAAAAGTATTACTACCTTTAAAACTGCCTTTTTAAAAATTACATAGCTTCAAGATAAACAGTCTCCTTTTTGCCTCGACTACCAGGAAGTTCAGAATCAAAACCAAGTCTTAATCATAAAAACTGTGCTGGTCCTTATAATCTCCATACTTGTGCTGTTGTAGGTTTTACTTGGCTCCTTTGGTTGCAAGGACCTCAGACGACTAGAAAAGAGGATTTACTGTAAAAAGACAGAAAGTATAATGGGAAAGGTACTGGCCAATGAAGCTGTACTAGTTATCCTCTGTATCTCGCAGGCTCAGGGCCTCTCCCTGGTATCTCTGCTTTTTTCTGTAAATGCAATAATCTGTTCATATTATCCCTTCTCAACCTACTGTTCTCTTCTGATAAGTCAGTTTCTGTTCTTTGATAACTGGAGTTTGCACATGGCCATCACAAAGCACAGAGGATTTTTGGGTACTTAAGACTACTCTGTACGATACTACAATGGTAGACACAAGTCATTACACAGTTGTCCAAACCCATAGGATGTACATCACCAAGAGTGAACCCTACTTGTAACCTATGGACTGTGCGGTAATGAGGCATTAATGATGTAGGTTCATCAGTTGTAACAAACATATCACTCTGGTAGGGGATGCTGATGATGAGGAAGGCTATTCATGTGTGTGGAAGTGGGTGTGTGGGAAGTCTCTGAACCTTCTTCTCAATTTGCTGTGAACCTAAAACTGCTCTTAAAAAGAAAAAAAAAAAAACCCTAAAAAAAACCCCATAAACTGTCAAATCCCATAAGAATGGCTCTACGAAAGACCCTCTAAGATACTTAATGCCTCTTATTTATGGCTATCTCCACACTTAAACAACCAGTGGCCTAAAACTTGTACCCCTTGGTTGTCTTTTTGTTTAAATGAGCAGTTCTCAAACTTTTGGGTCTTAGGTTCCCTTTACTCTTAAAAACAAACTACTAAGAGGTCTGATGAGCTTTTATTTATGTGGGTGGTACTGATTAAAATATATCATGTTCTAAATTAAAATGGAAAAAATTTTTAAATATTAATTCATTAAAATAACAATAGCAAATGTATTACATGTTAATATAAATAGCAATCTATAAAAAATAACTATTTTTTACAAAAAAAAAATTTAGTGAAAAGAGTGGCCCTGTTTTCCATTTTAGCAAATCTCATTAATGTGTAGCTTAACTGAAGACAGATTCCCATCCTACTTCTGCATACAATTTGGACATTTCTTAGAAAATGAGAGTGAAAAGGGCAAATAATAGTATTATTATGAAAATAGCTTTCACCTCACAGATCACAGTTTGAAAACTGCAGGTTTCAGTGACTGACTTGATGTTAGGCTTTGCTTAATCTTCATTTCAGATTCTGCAAATGTGCCTACAGAGTTCAAAGATTATTCTTGTTTGTTTATAATTATGAAAAGAGGTTTCACTGGCTACCAAACAATGGGACATTGTTTCACCCAGGAACCCAGAGAGTAAGTGCCTTTTTCCCCTCTGGTCAAATGCCTATGAGCCTAATCTTTTTTGACCACATGTATTTTAAAAAGTCGGGGGAAGGGATGCTTCAAATGCAAATCCCCCACCTAGGCTCCGAACTCCATAAGGAAATCCCAGTCACATTTCTACAACAGGCATATGCCACACTACATGGAAGCATCAGAAACAAGAAAACTAAAGATAACTGGGGTTTGTGCAACCACAGCAGCTGCTTGCCTCTCTAGATTCCAAATATCACCTACAAAGAGACAAACTCAGGTTTACAAATTCTTCCTATAAATTCTTCCTCAAATTCAGGTTTACACATATAAAACACAAAACAAAGCAATTTCAAGGTTTCTCCACATATGAACTGTTTAATTGTCTGGCTGCTGCCCCTCTAGTCTGCCTGGATGCTTCACGGTTTACCTGTCATCATCTTTTCTCATCAATGGTAACATGTTTTTGTGCCCTCCCATTCCCAGTCCCCCAACACTGACTACAAGTAAGCAGATGCAGTTGGCTTCTCAATAATATCCCTCCCAAGAGGATGGAAGGGAGAAGGTAAGAGAGAAAAGACACACAGGTTTGGATGTAACCACTTTCAAGACTGCCTCTGGCCAATTTCACAATCTTAAGGACAGATGCCCTTGGAAGCTATTCAGTGAATGGGGAATATCCTGCTCATGGCCAAACTCTGAAGCCAGACACTGATGTATCACACAAAGGAAGCTGCTAGCTAAAGAATTCTGTGCCACCCTTCAGTGAAAGAGGGTATTGGATATTTTAAATAACATTTATACACAATAAAAATTATGCTGTAATATTAAACAGCAAATGATATGAAATCAGTTTAGTCTAGCTGCTGGTATTTATTTTTAAAAAGAAAAAATAGCTCAAAACTTTTAAGAAAATTATTCTGAACCAAAAAGTTGCCTGCTGAAATTGAAAACTGCTTACACCTAACGTCATAATATTTAGCCTAACAGTTAAGAGGCTGACAATTACTGTTTCTCTACTTTGGAGAGCTGCTGGTGAAAGAAGTCTGGATCTTTGGTTGTTAAGTTTTGGATTTTGTGGAGTTTCAGAGTTTGTAAAGGGTCTTAGAGATTACCTAACATGATGACTCATTTTTTAGATAGGGAAATGAAAGTCTAGAGATACTAAGGAGAAAGTCTAGAGATACTAAGGAAAAAGTCTCAGGGTCAGAGGCTTACCTGGTTGCAGGTTGCATAGCCCACACTTAAAATGTGGGCCTGTCTCTTGATTTTTTATCCACTGATCCTTTGACTCACACAAACCTCAAAGAGCCCCCTCTAAATGACATTAAAACTCAGGAGAGTATTTCATTGAATCTCTATGTGCAAAGAAAAAAATTACAGTGCAAATTCTGAAGTCACTACACTCTTCAGAAAATCCAGGTGACAATGCATTATAACAAACACAAAAGAAAAATAAGTAGAAAGCACCACACACCACTAATGCCTCCATCATGAGCCCTCTTACCCAAGTCTGACACCTGGAAGCAGGACCAAATGGTTGGCCATGGACACCGGCTAATCAGAACAGACGCTGGCTGCAGACAGCAGCAACTGTGTACTGACTGAACACAAGCTTGGTTGGGAGTTATTTTTGCCAACTACCCCTTCTCCCCACTCAATTTCTCCTACACATTTAGTCATCAGATCCTTACATCCTTCTTGAATCTAAGCCCCTTCCAATGCATTTCCAAGTAAACTTTTATCTTTGACAAAGACCTGCACATCCCCATTTCCTAGCCTTTGATCTACTGTCTCATTTCCCCAATCTTCATCATTTTTCAAACCTATCCTTCTGAATGGTCTGCTTTCATATAATCACCTCAGGCAGGATGCAGCTTTCTGTTCTGAATTTCAAGAGACTGTGTAGCTCAAAGACTATTGATCACAATCTGCATTAAATGAAAACTATCAATGATCAGATCATTTGATCTTTCTTTATAGAGTTTAAGGAATGGAGTTCTGGTTTTCCTAACATGTCTCCCCAACGTGTCCAGCATTGTTCTTAATATACAATATATGAGAGGTATTCAATAAATATTAAAAATAAAGAAATAATACTCCTGGTTTTTTTTTTTTTTAAATCAGGATTTTCGTTGTACTACTACTAAAAACACTCCCGCTGTGGGCTCGTGTACTGACTGTTACTCTACCTGAAACACTCTTCCCAAGACAAATGATGGACTCAGTCCTCCAACCTTCAAGGTTTCTTCTTAATGAAGCCTAACCTACTGGCATCTATTCCTTCTACCTTACGCTCACATTCCCAATCCCCCTTACTCTGTTCTAATTTTCCCCATAGCATGTATCACTTCTATGACCTTCTAACATATATAAATTATAATGTTATTTATACAGCAATTACTAAATGCAACATAAACAAGAGGAGGGGTTTTTCAGTAGGGGAAAGTATATTTTGATGTATCTCAAGTACCTAGAACACTGCCTGGCACATAGTAGGTGTCCAATATGTATTTTAAAAATTGAATAAAAGTGTTATTTTAAGTGTTATATTAATGTACATAGGAGCTCTCTATTAACATACTTTTAAAATATATGAAAATATTAATACATAATATACTATTAAAAAATTTAGTATAATTTTTTCAGTGATGGTTATATATATTGTTAGATATATATAAGTGTGACATTGTTAGTGTTTTCATTTAGATAGGCCATCAAAGAAAGATTCATTGCTCATCAATAGTAGGCTTGGAAGTAGGAACTAGATTTCTCAATTGGGGGTTCAGTGTTACCCACAGTAATTTTGAATGAAAATATGTGCAATTACCAGACATTCAAATAATAAAAGAAAAAAAAAAGAGAGCCTAATTGCTAACCTATTACTTTTCCTAATCAATACTGAAAAATAGAACAGTACACACTTTTGACTCAAATCTCAGTATATCTCAAATCTCAGAACCAATGCTTTACTTCTTAGATTAACAGAAAACACAATAATGTGTTGCTTTTTCAAGCTGTTTATAACCATGGTCTCCATACTAAAATGTTATAATTATCTCTTTTTCTATATTTAACTTCATATATTTTCAGTCCTGAACATTATTCAAACAAAATATACATTTGGCAAGTAATGAACACCAAAAGAAAGCCAATATTACATGTAAAACCCAATCTTATTTGTCAAAATGGCACACACAAGAAACCAGTTTAAAACGATGAGTTTTAAACATTATTGTTAAACCTGAGGTGGCAAATAATTGTGTGAAAAATACTACTCTTTAACTTCAGATAAAATTAACCTTATCTAAAAGTAAATTAAAGTTCACCTACTGCTGAAATGAATATAATTTCTGCCATGAAAACAGTAATTACCACTTTCTGAGGGCTTACTGAGTGCCAAGATCTTTAAGTTACCTCATGTAATTCTCACAGCAATCCCATGAGGCACAGATCACCCTCAATCAACAATGAGTAAACTGAGGAGTATGTGAAGTTAACCAACTTGTTCATGATTATCAAGCTAGAAGATGGAAGAGCTGGAATACAGATACAGACCTTTATGGGAGCAAAGTTCGTACCTCAACCACCACATCTGCCCCTGCTATACGAAGGCAAGGTATGTTAACAATCATTTCTCCCACAAACTCTGAGAAAGCTCTACCTGATAAAGGGAGGAAAGAGAATAAAACAATTGCTTCCCTATCAGAGTGCTGGGAAGAAAGGGCTTCTGCAAGGATGACTAGATTATGAGAACGAAGGTGAAAGGAGAACGAACTTCTGGATGGAAACACAAAGGAAACTGGTTTGGCTTTTATTCATACAAAAAATATTGCCTTCCAATTTGCGCAGGGCTCTCTACTGGGTATTGGACATGCCAATGCATATGTTTCCTGCCTCCAAGTTGCTCTGGCTAATGGAGATAAAGAAAACGAGTAAATTAAGTGTTATTTACTAGACATGTTTAGGGACTACATTGATCCTTGAAACATGGATTTGAACTGCACAGATCTACTTATACATGGATTTTCTTCCACCTTTGCCACCCCTGAGACCAACCCCTCTTCTTCCTCAGCAGCCTACCCAACGTCAATAGGATGAGGATGAAGGCCTTTATGATGATTCACTTCCATCTAATGAAAACATACGTTTTCTTCCTTATGATTTTCTTAGTCACATTTTCTTTTCTTCAGCTTACTTTACTGTAAGACTAGATTTCTCAATTGGGGGTTTAGTGAATCTATTAAAAGTGTTATTTTAAGTGTTATATTAATTTACATAGTAGCTCTCTATTAATATACTTTTAAAATATATGAAAATATTAATACATAATATACTATAAAATAATTAAGTATAATTTTTTCAGTGATGGTTATATAT
>NW_016805783.1:23353-107482 GCF_001698545.2 Rhinopithecus bieti
GTTTAGTGAATCTATTAAAAGTGTTATTTTAAGTGTTATATTAATTTACATAGTAGCTCTCTATTAATATACTTTTAAAATATATGAAAATATTAATACATAATATACTATAAAATAATTAAGTATAATTTTTTCAGTGATGGTTATATATATTTATATATATATAAATGTGACATTATTAGTGTTTTCATTTAGATAGGTTATATAACATATTGTATATGTTATATACAATAAATATAACATACAAAGTATGTGTTACTCGACTGTTTATCCTATCAGTAAGGCTTCCAGTCAACAGTAGGCTATTAGTAGTTAAGTTTTTGGGCAATCAAAAGTTATACTCAAATTTTCAACTGGACGGGGAGGTGGGGTCAGTGCCCCTAAGCCCCACATTGTTGAGGTCAACTGTATATATATCTTACTTAATACAAAATTATATAAATGAAATGTACATGTAATCTAATGATACATAAATACTAAAGTAGAAATTTGAACTAAGGGCTGTGAGAATTCTTACAAAGAGTCTTTCAACCCTGCCCTGTAGTAAGACAGGCTTCTCATAGGAATGGGTTTGGAGCTTAAAGCTAACTCTTGAAGGTAGGAGAGAAGTTCCATAGGGGCAGCAGGAGTTCAGGGAAGGAGAACATCTATTTTTGGTAGAGGACTGCATGTACACAGGCATGGATGTCTGATTCAAAAAGTTTGATGTTTGGTGGGAAAGTTGTGACAGGTGAGATTGACCAAGTGGGGAGAATGACGGGCTTGGAGCTTCATTTTTCTAAAAGTGGTTGAGAGTCTATACACTGGGGAATGTGTATAGAACTTTGGATATCTGATGGCAGAGCAGCTGGAGGAACCTAGAGACAACAGGCAGTTTGACCAATCTAAGGCTTATTGCAACAATCCAAGTAAACCTGCAAGAGATGGAAATTTCAAAAGTACTTTTGGGAATAGACAAAGAAGGCCAGTCTGGAGACAGGTCTGAGCTAAGTCAGCAGGCCATGGGCACCGATATCGTAAGGTTAAAGGGAAAATGCGGGTCTTATTTCTGGTTGGGGTTACTCATTGATGCCATTTACTGAAGGAAGAGAGAAGAGCATATTGCGGGGGAAACAGAATTATTTCTATTTAGAATATGCTAAACTGGAATGCAGTCTCAGGCTATGGACCACAGTCTTGAGAACTGTAGGTATAGGATAATTAAACCACAGATGTAGATCACCAAAAAAAAAGAGTAAGCAGCAGGAGGGCAGAACCTTTGGGAGCCTCACATCTAAGGCTCTGACTGAGAAAGAAGAACCAACAGAAAAATCTGGAGGTAATTCAGGGTTTACTACACTTAAAACACACACACACACACACACACACACCAGATACTCAACCATGATATGACTCAATCCACTGGAAGGCATCTTTTTGGCTCCTTTCTTTTCCTACCCATAACAATAGCTCTGGGCTGAAGAAGCTACCCTAGTGTTTCACTTCTCTCCAATCCAGGAAACAAGCTGGACTTGCATGATTGCTGCAGATGGAAAAGCTCTTCTGTTCTTTGTGCCAATATGGTTAGAAGTCTTTTTGCAACTATGTAATTTGTTCCAATGAGCTTAAGGTCTAATACTAATGGTTGTCTTCCTATACTAAATGAGTACGTATTTATAAAAATGTAAAACATTCACTGGTAACTGAGAGAAGAGCTATTCCTCCACCTGTAATGAGGTGAAGCTGCAGGAGAGTGAGGTGTAAAGCCTGCATTCAAGGCTTAGTACAGGAGGAGCAGTAAATAAACAGGGAAGGGCACACATCTTGGAAAGAAAAACTACTCAGGTTTCCACCAGCCTGGATCACTGTAGCATCCAACTACAGCTAAGCAAAGACATACAAGCCCAGCATTTAACCCCAGCACTAAACCCCAGAGACTAGGACATACCTAATACCACTCCCCTCTCTGCTAATGTAAGCATCTAGCCAACAAGGGGGAAGGCTTTTGCCAACACTGCCTGAGATCACACAGTAGGTGGAGCAACACCAGGTGACAGCAATTCCACAACCATAGGGGCTATAAAAGAATGACTGCTTCCTTCATGCATTTTGGCTCTTGTGAGTTCTCAAGCTTTACAGCAAAAGAATAAATGTCAGATGGTTCCCTGGAGGATATATTTCATGACTCTGCTGTTGTCAAGGTACTCTTGAGAGGAATGCCTTCAAAGGTGAGTAACAGTAAAATGCCACACACCAGTCCATCTGGGCTTGAAACCTTGCAATACAAAATGACAGTGACATGGGAACCATGGTTCACCTCTAGTTTGTATAAAAGATGAACTCAAAGTAAAAATCAGCAAAATATTTGTGTATACAGAGAATATTCTCAAATGTGTAGATGGAAAATGGTTAAGAAAAGAATTTTGATACCAACAGGACTGATTTTTATCATTGATTTTAAAAGCTGTAGGACCACAGATGGCTCTCTGGACATGGGTCTATAAAATCCAAATTCCTAAAACAATAGAAAGCAATTTAACCCTTAATGGCTTGCAATTTTTCCTTCTTCCATACTCTCAATCCACGAAAATAAGGGAGTCACTTGTGATGACAAATTTGCTCCATCTTCTCCAGTCATCCATTCAGAGCATCTTGAGTACTCTCTATATTTCTCCAAGCCCAACCCGTTTTCTTGAGGACGGTGAAGATTAAAATGGCAACAACTTGGGTAAGAAACTCCTTTGCAGAAAAAAGGGTGTCCATATCAGAAGACAGTACATGTTTTGCAAATCACTGGTAAATTCCTGTGATGCAACAGCAAAGACTAAAGATGGGGCCAGAAATAAGTTGAATCGTCCTAAGGAATATGCCATGACTAAGACATTTCCTCCCCTTGGAACTGGCCCACTAAATGCTCATGACATAGACTTTAACC
Source organism: Rhinopithecus bieti (assembly GCF_001698545.2). Classification (NCBI taxonomy): domain Eukaryota; kingdom Metazoa; phylum Chordata; class Mammalia; order Primates; family Cercopithecidae; genus Rhinopithecus; species Rhinopithecus bieti. The sequence continues at coordinate 26,268 of NW_016805783.1, forward strand.
AAGGCTTCCTAGTTACTGCAAATGGAGGATGCTGCTACTGATGATGATAATGACACTGACAGGAGCTAATATTTACGGAGCATTTGATACATACAGGGACTGTTCTAAGAGCTTTCCATGTATATATCAGATAGTCCCGATAACCCTATAAAATAGGTACAACTATTATTCCCATTTTACAGATAAGGAAACTGAGACACAGAGAGTAAAGCAACTTGCCCAATGTGACACAACTTGAGGGGGGTAGAGGCAGTCTGATACCAGGGTTTGTGCTCCGAACCTCTATATAATATCAAGTCCATAAACTATATTCACTCACTTACTCACTCATTAATTCAGTCTATAAATATTTACAGAGTACTTAGAAATTCATGGACATTGTACTGGGTGCCAGATAGTAACCCAGTCAAGTAAACACAGTCCCTGCCTTGTGGAGTTTATGCTGAATCTATGCCATTAATAAAATAATTACATCAGTTATTATTCCAGGATAGATAGATTATTTAGATATAAGGTTCCTAGGACAAAAGGAAAGTAACTTGGAACATAATACCCTCATCAATTCTGAGCCATTGCCTTTCTGAAGTGTAGATGTGCTGTGTTGATGTGGCCAAGATAACTTCTGTAGATACTGTATAAATTATTTCAATCCACCACTCACTCTACTGAATCTCTTCAGTACCTAACTCAAAATGCAGAGCAATCTGGGTGCTCCTATGAGTATTCACACTACAGAATTAGTCTAAAAGTTGGTTCAAGAAGGCCTTTCAAAATTCACAACTGCAATGGAAGTGCAACAAAATTAATCTCAGGTCAAAAAATGCTCTTAGTATCTGCATTCAAGACTGTTTGACTAAGTTTTTAGATAACATGTAGGTGCTGAGCAAAGGATGACAGGGCTACATGTACAATGACATAGCTGAGGGAGAAGGTTAGTCTTTGAGAGATCTTGGATCCACACAAATACCAAGGGCACAATAAGTCCTACAATACAGCAAGAGTTTTCTTTGATAAAAGAAAACCTTCAGCAAATGATATTAAATGAATAAATAGTAAGCAACCGGAATGTCAACACTCTAAGACTATTTTCCTGCTAAGCATAGCTCCACACCTATAGTATTAAAATTAGCACATATTTTCATATACTATATATGTAATATATATGTTTAAATTCATTGTAACTTAGCACAAGCTCAGAAGAAAATGCCTACTTAACACTGTGTAAAATGAACTCCTCACATTAGGAAGTCCAGTGACTCAGAAGGATAAAATGACTCAGAAATGCTGGTCTTCTATGGTAGAAACCATGGCATAATGACAGAATCATAAGCTAGTGTAAATAATGGCAGGGTTATGTAACAGTTTAAAAGGAGGAGGCCCCATAGATTCCATGCGCACATTTCTCTGAACACAGAGCTTCCTGAAATTTTCTTCAAATTCACCTTCTATGTCTTCTTGATTAGGATATTATTCATAAATGGTATCACACTAGAAATCCTGGAAAACAGAAAATTTCAGAAGCTTTCTCCTGTTAAGTACAAAACTTGGAATGCATCATGATGACTGATGAGTGAGAGTCTACTATTATACTGCTGTTTTGAAGCTGATTAAGGTGAAAATGTTCAAGACAGTCTCTCCAGCAGGAGTAAACTAACTGTACAGTAACTTGCTTGGGTACAGCTGAAGTGCTTTATTCAGAGGCCATTTGTCATTGCTGGAGAACATGACCTTACCATTTGGGTTCAGTTCCCCATAGGCTTTTTATAATTCATGGGAATAAACAACTCATCCAAAACTCCTTGTTAGATTAAATGCTGAAATTCTCGCCCCCAACCCAACACATATTTTTTAACAGTGGCTGGATGCACAGAATAACACAAGCTCCCTCCTAATTCCCTAGTGAATACCCTAAGGTAATTCCTTGCAGCTGGGCTGTCCTACTTGTATGAAGAAATTGGCCTGGTATAATACAAAGAAAATTTGTCTAGGGCTCAGGGAAGTCCTAGTTCTGCCACCATTATCCTGACATGGGGCCTATTCAAGATATCACTTAATCTAGAGGAGAGTGGCATTAGCTGCAGAAGAAGATCCTTTCAATTGTATTTTCTTATCTCCCACAAGAGGATTTTGAATCATCTTTTTTTAAATATCCTTGGATACTTCTTCCTGAAGACATCATGTCTCACATTGAGAAAACTGTTTCCAAATCAACTGCTCTAACACTGTTAGAGAAACACAGTAGATACAATATTACCAGATGTACTGAGTTAAACAGTATCCTCTCAAAATTCATGTCCACCCAGAACCTCAGAATGTGACCTTATTTGGGAAATAGGGTCTTTGCAGATATAACTAAGACAGGATCATAATGGATTGGGGGAGACCTAAATCCAATGACTGGTGGCTTTAAAAGAAGGTCACGTGGAGCTGGGCACAGTGGCTCACACCTGTAATCCAGCTACTCGGGAGGCTGAGGTGGGAGGATCCCATGAGCCTAGGAATTCAAGACCAGCCCAGGCAACATAGTGAGAAGTGATCTATGAAAAATGTCAAAACATTAGCCAGGTATGGTGGTGAACATCTGTAGTCTCAGCTACTTGGAAGGCACAGGCAGGAGGATTACATGAGCCCAGGTCTTTGGGGCTGTAGTGAGCTATGATCACGCTGCAGCACTCCAGCCTGGGCAACAAAGCAAAACTCCCTTCCTAAAACAAACAAATAAACATCCGTGAAATGAGTCAAGCATGGTGGGGCACACTTATAGTCCCATCTACTCCAGAGGCTGAGATGGGAAGATCACTTGAGTCCAGGAGCTCAAGTCTCCAGTGAGCTATGATTACACCACTGCTCTTTGGCGTGGGCAACAGAGAGAGACTCCATGTTTTGTTTTGTTTTTAAAGGAGTCCATGTGAAGACATAGAGACACAGAAAGGAAGGCAATGTGAAGATGCAGGCAAGGACTGGAGGGACACATTCATAAGCCAAACAATGCCAAGGATTGTTAGCAAGCACCAGAAGCTAGGAAAAAGCAAGGAAGAATGCTCTACAGCTTTCAGAAGGAGCATGGCCCCCCTGACACCCTGATTTCAGGCTTTCAGGCTCCAGAACCGTGAGAGAAAAACTGCTGTTTGAAGCTACCCAATCTGTGGTACTGTGATGGCAGCCCCAGGAAACTAACATACCAGGTAACCCACATGAACTAACAGTAATGTATACCATAAGAGTATAATAATCACAATCACAAGAACTACCAAAACAACAATAAATCCATACACAGTCAATGTCAGTTAGTTTTAGACAATAATCACTATTCTGAATGCTAACCATTTATAGATCAATCTTCTCATCCCACTCAAACTTACCATAACACATACATGAGATTCATCTTCAGAGAACCGAGATTTTACCATTTTAAGGCCTTTTTCAAAAAATCTTCAACGACCATGCATTTATCTTAGATAGATATTAATAAAAATTCTGGCTCCCTATAAGTTTTGATAGAGAAGAAAATAAGTATTTATAAAGATACATATATATATATCCACCCTATACTATCCTATAGCAATTATTCAGTAGGGTTGGTGAAAATTAGTTTAATGGAAATGCTTTACTTCTGTGTTGACATTTACTCATCAGTCATTTATCCCCTTTAAATATGGTATGAAGTCTCGGAGTGGGATGGGGAGAATCTTCCATGTTACGGATCCACTACCTTTACGTTACATAACGCTTACTACTCATCCTGAATCAAGGCTTTCACGGTATCCCATTAATCCTCTTACCAAATTGGTTTATTTCTCTCCAAACATGTTTGGTCCTTTGGTACCTCCATGGTTTGGGCATTTTTTTCCCCCCCACTCCATTACTTTTGTCTGAAATACCTTACTTTCCTATCTTTAGTTAATCCAATCCTAGCCAGTCTTCTAAATCTAGTTCATATCCAGGGAGCCGTCCTAGACCATTATCTCCCATTGTCTTCTGACCTCACTGCTTTGCCAACATCACACTCACTGGTGTACCGGTACTTCTGCTATTATGTTTACTCTGTGTTACTTATTTTATAATTTCATTTTTCATAAAAATGAAAAATGTCTCCCTAACTGAATTATAAAGTGTCTGAGACCAGAAGCCACACTGTGTTAGAATTGAGCATAATCTTTTGTACAGAGTTGATATTTAAATATTTGTTAGTTGGCTAGAATACATGTGACATAAAAATGGAAAGTTTAAAGTTCCACTTCAGCATGAATAGTAGTTAGCACAATCTGACTAACTTCTCTCAATATTAAAACAGAAGACATTTCTGAAAAAGGTCAAGACAAATTAAACTATTGGCATAAATTTTTCCCCTATAGAAGGTCATTCTATTTTGAAAACCATTTTGAATGGTAATAATACTGTACAAATAAACTATCTTCGGAATTTAAGCAATTGCTTACTACAATCAGCTATATTAAATAATAATAGTGTTTGTACTTCAGTCAATAAACTAACAAATTATTCATTGAGTTCCCAATTTGTACAAGGAGCTACAATAAGATCTACCAGAGGAGAGATGAATAAAAGACCAGGCAACTCTTCAACACCTAACAGTTTAACGGAAGAGACAGACTTTTAAACATTGTGCGAAGCAAAAGTTAATAAGCAATACAATATAGCTAACCCACTGAGCACCGTGTGTGACTAATTTCAATTGGTAGGGCTCAGGAACCATCTGCCAAAAATAAAAATACAAACAAAAAGATAACATTTGAATGAGGTGGGGAAGATAATTACAACTTTGTAGACCAAGATGGCAAAGCAGGATTCTGGGCTATATGCAGAAAGAGCAAAAAGTATAGGTAGGAAAATTTACTCTCACCCCATATCTTTACCTTCTCTCAGCAGATGACCTTGCCTGCTACCTCACAGGAAAAAATAAAAGGCAATCCTCTCCTATATCGCAAAACTGAATGACACTTCTTTCTTCTTTCCTGCTCTCTCAACTGTCCCCATTCTTTACCACAGCTAACTTTTCCAAACTGTTCAGGACCCTCTTGCTGCTTGTCTCCTGCCAGATCTTGCTCCAGTGCTCACGCTCTTTCTCCTGCTCTTTGTGGCCACATTTTTGAAAGAATGGTCTCTATGTCTTATCTCTACTTCATCTCTAATTCACTATTCAGCTGCCTAAGTTTAACTGTCTCTTACATCTTACACAATGTGTTCTTTTTGTTCAGTACAATAAAGTGAAATAATGATGTTACTTTCTGATTTTACACTTTCTTAGTTTTAAAATAAGTTAACCAGTATTTCTTCTTAAAATTTATTGGCTATAACCAGGAAACAGAATATATACTCTCTGACTAGGATTTCTCATGTCTAAAAAGTAAATTATTAAAACAGCTGAGACTAAGTATTTTCAGTAAAGAGCCTGTTATTGTATTGATCAATGAGAATCCTGAACCTTAAACATGCTGTTCTCTCAGTGTATCTTTCCCTAAGTTAGAACTCTTTCTAATTCTGTAGATGAGAAGAAGTAGGGTGTGCAATTCATCTTCCTCAACAATACAAAGGAAGTACTTTTAAGGAAATTATTTCATATAAGCCAGGGTCCTCAATCTTTTTCAGAAGATTGGAGTAAGTTAAGGTTTGATATCTCAGCCCTATACTGACATACTTGGAAAGATGGACCCTGCCTGATGCGCTGCTTCCCTGGCAGTTTCATTTACTAAAAGAATAATGGCTAAGACGGTTTCTCCTCTTGTATACAATAAATAGCTAGAATTCTCCATAACTTACTTTGCTCATCTTTCTTGCCTTCAAAGCCAAATTCATCAGTATCCATTAAGCACCTACACTAACTTCAAAAGTGCAACAAACCACTCCTATGTTAAATAAACCTAAGTTTTTCCATGGACAGTGAGCATTAACGCAAACTATCCTATAACTGTTGGGTAATGGAGGGATCTCTGTTCATCTTCCCATATTTCCTTTGTAATGAACACTTCAGAAGTCCATTGAAAAATCTAATGATCTCCCTTTATCTTTTAAAAATAAATTTATCTCATACATGCCCCTCCTTTTAAAAATGGCTCTCCTCAAAGTAGACAACTTTGTATCATAAACTTCTATCTACCTAAGAAACAGAGTTTACAGATCTACCAAATGTATTGGATATTACAGAAATTTCATAAATACTTGTCACTAGGCTGACTTATATTTAACAATATTGTTAATAGTCCCAGAAAGGCCACCAAGTAAATGTTTTGACTAAAGATCAAATAGAAAACTTTAGGTCCACTAACATTTGTAGGGGCTGGGGCAGGATTACAAATGGAAGCCCACATTCCATGTTTACATATTTAAAAGTTACAAGTCCAGTTGAACTATTAAATAAAATATGGTCTCATTCTCCAGTCTTGACAAATACACCCTCCAACAGCTGGAGGTACAGGTTCAAACTTAGAGTTCTTAGTCTCCTTGAAATTCCATGCCATATTGTGGTGACACAGGGGGCCAGCCCACCCCCTTCTCTTTCTGTTCCCAGTTTTGTCAAGACTTTGAGGGGCCTTGCACTCAAGTGTGGACATCCTGTCTACTGCAAACTGCTACCTCTTTGCCACCTCTCGGGCCTAAGAGTATATTCACTGGTTTTATCTTCCTAAGGACACATCTAGGAAAAATGTCAGTGAAGACTCTGGAAGCAGGTTCTGAGCAGTTTGGGGCAGGAAATTCCAGGGTCTTGGTAGGGGGAGGATGGAGTGGGAGAGAGGGAGGACTTGGGCTGATCACATATATCCCCCTGAGCCCTCAGATTCTTTACCCTATGGGGAAGTGTGAGCAGAGCAGAGCCTTCTAATTCACAGGTTCTGAAGCAGGGTTTCTCTCGCCCAGGACTAAAGGCAACACTGGATAATTTAACAAATGGAGAATTTACCAAATCAGTCTTGTTATATACTAGTTGAAATTTAATACGTAGAAAGATTAAGTAGGTAAATAAAAGCTAAAATTCCAATCTTTAATCACTTCAGTTCCCCAAACATCTGCAATCAAAGGGTCTAACATTTATGTGGATCTATCAACAGACTAAACCTAGATTCTGTGCTTTTTTTCACAATTTCATACAAATTTACAGCATTCTATTCAGATGCTAGAGGGAGCTGGAAAAAACAAGAAGCAGAAGGAACAAAGAAAGAACACAGAGTATCAAAGACAAGATCAGACATGCAGACATAAGGGAAAGCATTTTCTTCCTGTTCTGTTGCTTATGTGGCAAAGTTTAAGGCACCATGATTAACCATCTGATCAAAGCCACTAGCATCACAGCTTGCTCTCACTAATGCAGATTCATGGAGTTTACTCATTGGCCTCCAATTGCCCCCATCCTAGCCACTCTGACAGGGTAGGTCAGGCTGAACCTTGTCAGCATTTAAGTGGATACTGATGATAGCTCTCCCTACATTAGAATCTCTTACCTCACCATAACTTGCTACGCTACAACTTTTATGCTACTTAGCAAGAAAATTATTCTGTTAACTTGAAAAAACTAATAAATACATACACATACTCCACAGGAAGGGAAGTATTTCAACTGGAAATCTTATTTATGTGTACTTACTGAGATTGTACCATTGTCTAGACCTATGGACAGTCTTCTTGTTTCCGGGTTAAAAGACATGCATGAACATGGAGCTGAAAGAAATGAACATGTTGATGAAATTAACAAAACCATGATTCTCATCGATTCAGGAGTGCCTAACTAGCTAAAAGTGTGGGGTTGTATTTTCCCCACTATCTCCTGGAAAACATTTCATTTAACACCCACTCACCAAAAAATAAAAACAGTAATTTTACAGCTACCCCATAGTTGTTCAGTTATCCTTTTAATGAATATAACAAATAAGATATTCTCAAACTGGGCAAGTTCCAAGGGGCTTGGTCTTGGCTGGGTCTGTCAGTATGGAGTCTAAATTTGCTTGACTAGATTAACAATACTTTGTGCTGTGTAAGGTTTCTGTTACCATTCTCTCTGTACCACTCCAATTCCATCTTAAATAGAAATAACCTATCCTTTCTGAACCAGACAAACAAAAGAAAGATCTTATTATACCTCCACCCTCCCCACCCACATACAGACACATACACACATGAGTATAGAAGTCTATTTTTTGATTCAGAATTGATTTGGGGCGTGTGAATTAACAGGAGTTTTTTGCTGTTGGCCTTTGGGGGTGTGCTGGAGTCTGCTGATTGAAAATGACTAAGAAGGATTTGTCTCAATCTAAAAAAGAACCAACTCATCATAGGGCTAGGCACTGTAGGAAAGAAACCAGGTGAGTCAGTACACCCATGCCTGGACTGGGTCTCCCTGTTCCGCAGGACTGACTGCCTGAGTAAACCTGAGCCTAAGTAAATTAAGTATGCTTGGAAGCCACGTATGGTCAAAAAGTGCTTACTAAACAGTCGGCTCCTAGGCCCCTGCCTTCTCTACCTATGCTTGCTCCTAATTGCTTCCACTAAATAGGGGGTCTTTTGGCAATTTACCTAATACTGAAATATTTAATAGTTGTTCTGAAGAACCGAGCACAGTTCTTCTATGTCTCCCTTCATATTCACAGAAGCCATGTAGATCATGAACTACCTATTATCATAATCACAATCAGCATCAAATATTTTTTATTCATACTTTTCACAGTTATGATTAGATGTTTTACCCAAGGTTACACAGGAAACAGTTGGAGAAGGTTCAAAGACATCATTCAAACATACAGTCCCATTTTCAAACAACCTACTTAGATTATTTTTAAACTAAAAAAGAACTTCAAGTTCTACTGACAGTCACTTCATAAACATATCACTTAGTAACATATTTTTCATTCTCTCTAAAACGACCCTGAATAAAACAACAAAAAAATCTTCTAAACTGCGTATTTACTTTTTTCTAATTTTCTATGATATATTCAGAAAATAAAACATACTAAAAGAACTTCCCCTAAAACTTCCACCAGTACAACAGACTATCTTCTTTCTACTTAGCTACAAAATAAAAGCAGATTCCCAAGAGCACGCTGCTGAAAACAGCATTCAAATGATATTTAATGCACTGCCCTAAGAAAGTCAGTTTTATTGCCCTTGACTTGTAAACTATGTTGGCACAATTTCTATACAACACTAAGATGCCGGGCCTCATAATCCCATAACATGTGTGCAGAATTAAAATCTAATCATCTCATGGAAAATTAACATGTTAGCTGAAAAAAAATCTAAAGAAAATACACTGGGATTACAACTGTGTAAAGTACATACACACATACGTACAGGATACATGGAAAAACTATTCTTGTGTTCAAATGACAAGATTATTTCTATAACACTGTCTTTACTCTTATTTTGCCATTCCTGTTAAAATGAATTTTAAATATCTCATAATTTATGAAGATGTAAGTATGATCATATGAAGCAAAACTCAACTGCAACCCCAAGGGGCTAGTGACTAGCCAGGAATAACCTTATCATTTAGCTGCCCACTTGACCATCTAAAAGTATTTCCTGTGTGATTTCCTCCAAAGTCCATATCCAGTTATGCTATAATTAGAAAACCCACTGAACTTTGAATGTGATTTAAAATACTTTTTTACAACACTGCACAGGCTACTCTTAAATCTTCATTGCCATTCCCTTATTCCTTGTTTTTTCCACAATTTCTTATGTTTCTTGTTATTCTTTCGAGAAAAATTTATAATATTCACTATGTTCAAGGCAAGTCCTACAATGATATATAAGGTATTATTGCTGCCATCAAGGAATTAAAAGAATTTATAGATTGTAAAACCAATGGTATATGGGAACTGTAAGACAATTTCACCCTATTGGTTCAAATCATTTTATGCATAGTAAGAAACACCACCATATTTCAAAGCAAAGAACTGTTCCTATAAAAAATGAATTCAGCAAAGTTTCAGAATACAAAGTTAATGCACACAAATCAGTAATTCTGCTATACACCAACAATGACCAAGCTGAGAATCAAATCAAGAACTCAACTCCTTTTACAGTAGCTGCAGAAAAATACAATAAAATACTTGGGATTCCTAACCCAGGAGGTGAAAGACCTCTACAAAGAACACTATAAACACTGCTGAAAGAAATCACAGATGACACAAACAAATGGAAACACATCCCATGCTCATGGATGGGTAGAACCAATATTGTGAAAATGACCATACTGGCAAAAGCAATCTACAAATTCAATGCAATTCCCATCAAAATAGCACCATCATTCTTCACAGAACTAGAAAAAACAATCCTAAAACATATGTGGAACCAAAAAAGAGCCCATATAGCCAAAGCAAGACTAAGCAAAAAATAACAAATCTGGAGGAATCACATTACCTGACTTCAAACTATATATAAGGCCAGTCACCAAAACAGCATGCTACTGGTATAAAAACAGGCACACAGATCAACAGAACAGAAAAGAGAACCCAGAAATAAACCCAAATCCTCACAGCCAACTGATCTTTGACAAAGCAAACAAAAACATAAAATGGGAAAGGACACCCTATTCAACAAATGGTGCTGGGATAATTGGCATGCCACATGCAGAAGAATGAAACTGGACCCCCATCTCTCACCTTACACAAAAATCAACTCAAGATGAACCAAAGCCTTAAATCTAAGACCTGAAACCATAAAAATTCTAGAAGATAACATTGGAAAACCTTTCTAGGCATTGGCTTAGGCAAAGACTTCATGACCAAGAACCCAAAAGCAAATGCAGGCCAGCTGCAGAGGCTCATGCCTGTAATCACAGCACTTTGGGAGGCTGACATGGACGGATCACTTGAGGTCAGGAGATTGAGATCAGCCTGGCTAACATGGTGAAACCCCATCTCTACTGAAAATACAAAAATTAGGTGGGTGTGGTGGTGCACACCTGTAGTCCTAGCTACTCGGGAGGCTCAGGCACGAGAATCGCTTGAACCCAGGAGACAGAAGTTGCAGTGAGCCAAGATGGCACCACTGCACTCCAGCCTGGGCAACAGAGCAAGACCTTGTCTCAAAAACAAACAAACAAACAAACAAAAGCAAATCCAACAAAAACAAAGATAAATAGTAAGACTTAATTAAACTAAAAAATCTTCTGCCTAGCAAAAGAAATAATCAGCAGAGTAAACAGACAACCCAAAGAGTGGGGAAAAAAATAGCAATTTATACATCCAGCAAAGGACTAATATCCAGAATCTACAAGGAACTCAAACAAATTAGCAAGAAAAAAAACAATTCCATCAAAAAGTGGGCTAAGGACATGAATAGACAATTCTCAAAAGATGTAAAAATGGCCAACAAACATGAAAAAATGCTCAGCGTCACTAATGATTACAGAAATGCAAATCAAAACTGTAATGCAGTACTACCTTATTCCTGCAATAATGGCCATAATCAAAATTCAAAATATAATAGATGTTGGCATGGATGGGGTGAAAAGGGAACACCTCTGCACTGCTGGTGGGAATAAAAACTAGTACAACAACTATGGAACGCAGTGTGGAGATTCCTTAAAGAACTAGAAGTAGAACTACTGTTTGATCCAGAGATCCCACTACTGGATATCTACCCAGACAAAAAGAAGTCATTATACAAAAAAGATACTCACACACGCATGTTTACAGCAGCACAATTCACAACTGCAAAAACATGGAACCAGACCAAATGCCCAGCGATCAACAAGTGGATAAAGAAATTGTGGTGAACCATGGAATATTACTCAGCCATAAAAAGTAACAAAATAATGCCATTCATAGCAACCTAGATGGAATTGGAGACCATTATTCTAAGTGAGGTAATTCAGGAATGGAAAAGCAAACATCACATGTTCTCACTCATAAGTGGGAGCTAAACTATGAGGATGCAAAGGCATAAGAATAATACAATGGACTTTGGGGACTCGAGGAAAGGGCGGGAGTGGGGTGAGGAATAAAAGACTACACATTGGGTAGAGGGTACACTCGTCGAGTGATAGGTGCATCAAAATCTCAGAAATCACCAGTAAAGAACTTATTCATGTAACCAAGAACCAACTGTTCCCCAAAAACCTACAGAAATAACAATAAAAAAAGACTGCTTCTATAAATGAGCATAAACAAAAGAAATGTGAGCAGAAATCTTACTGTTCTACAACCCATATGCCTGAACCCAAGATGTTCTAGACAGGGGAGTGTCAGAGTTTGAGAGCATTAGCTCCCAGGCACATCCAAAGGCATAATCACCACTTCAAAGAGGCATTTTGGGAAAATACCAGGCAAACCTCTGTGTGTGTGTGTGTGTGTGTGTGTGTGTAAGTGTGTGTGTATGTGTGTGTACATGTGCATGCAGCAGGTGAGACGTACAACGCTCCTCAAACCATTTTCCAACTGTGACACTCCCACAGGAACAGGCCTTGGATTGACCCCGGTAGGTCCAAAGAAGCAGAGAGCAGATTCAAAAGAATATTGATCCCCAGATTTGTTGTTACAATAAAGTCTTCCTTTTCTTTTATGGATTAGAGAGGCAAACAGATTGACACAGAGATTCTTCTAACTTCAACTCACCAGAAATTAACAAAAAAGCAACTAAAAAAACTAGTGCTGTGGCCCATACAAAATGGGCTCCCAGCCATGAAAGACAAATATCAAAGGGGCAAAACTGTCTGGGGAAGGATGAGACACTAAAGTAAAGGTAACTATGACCCAATGGCAAAGGGAATCCTTTGGCAGGAAGAATAACGGGAAGCGACAAACAAAATATGATTTAAGTACAATATTTTTTGTAGCTAAGTTGTGAAATATAGCTACAAATATTTGTGATGCCTCACAAATGAGAGCTCTGCTTTAAATGCTATAAAACGAATAATTCATAAGACAATAAAGTAATAATTCGTCTCTATGAAATCTGAATATGCAAATTACAGGCAAACTGGCTGGAGACTGGTCTACTCCCCACCTTAAAATTACTTTCTCTAAAGGGTGAATGAAGTGCCTGACCAGAACCATAAAATTATAATACAGCTGCCCTCTACTGACTTCCTCTATCAAAACTGCATTCCTGAACTCTAGATGAAATAAATACAGCATAATAGAGATTGTGAAGATATATTTATTACCCCCACTTTTAACTGTTTCCCCATGAGAATAACCATAGAATGAAATGTGTAGGGTGATGCCATTTGCCAAGACTTATCACATATATCATGGTATATGTAGGTGGCCTGAGACTTCTTTACTAACCCAATAACTGAAATTCAAGGCTTTGCCACTGGTTTTGTTGACATTATATTCTAGTCTATATTTTCCCCAACATTTTTATTAAAATCTAGGGAAAAAATGATTACGGTTTTTTGGTAAACAGTACAGGACTCATTTTCCATGTTAGCTGAATAAGATTTCCCGTCTACCTTTTCTGTTTCAGACTAATGACAGTCAAAAGAAATACAATGGAAAAGTTTTAGGAAGCAATGAAATGCACAAATAAGATAAAGAAGAAACTGTGCAGGTCTATGAGTAATGTAACCTCTTATTCTCTCATATTAGTATCAAGACTTTGGTTCTGACTGGCCTGTCAGAGTCTCACCTTTAAAATTAGATACTTTCTTTCCTTGAATTCTGGGTATTTGGTAAAATAATAAAGAAAGAAAAAGAAATAAAATAAAAGTAAACACTTTCATAACACTGCGTGTTTAGTAAAATGAAGTCTTTGTAACTTAAGACAAACATTCAGCTTAAAATTCAGTGAAAATGAAAATAAAGAGACGCTCCAGTATGGGCGATTAAATAAATGGCCATATAATTTGAAGGGAGGAAACCACAGAAGACACAGCCCTAGACAAAGGGGACCCAAGAGATCATCATAAAATCTCAGCAGTCAATAAATGGATTAGAGAGAAAGTGACTATTTGCATTTCTAATACTTCTATCTCAAAATTGGTATTTTTTAAATTGCCCTTGTTTATTCAAAAAACATGTACTTAAGAGGAGGAAATCCCAAAATATTTCAATTTGGGAGGAAAGTTTTCTAATTTCTGTTACTTACACCAATAATTCTTTCATTTTATGACTAATGTATTTTCTGTCCTTTGCTGACCAGCTGAACTTTGCTCAAATAAACACAAGTTTCATTGAAGGTTAAGCTGTGGATTTCAAGCACACTGCTTTACAATGCTAAGGGCATTATTTGGCAGGAGACACTAATCTTCCTCATGAGAGGTTCTGGTTCAAACTTTAAAACTAAATAAACAATGGTGACTTCTGCAAATAAAACTTCAGGTGCTAACAGTATCCTGGTGAAGTTGAATGTCAGGATTCCACAAGAAGAGGGTCTTCAATAGAGCTTCCAATGAGCAATACACCCCGACAAAGCAAAAATTTAATTCATGGACACTATTTCATTCAGCCCTGTTTATAACAGAATAGTATTTATTAGATTTGCAGTACTCAACACATGTTTTATTTTATTAAGCATACCTATACTTAGGACTTCAATTTTCTAGCACTAAAAACCATTTTACATTTAAATCCAACATTTTATTTACTCTACTAACATTAACTATGTAGTCTTCTTTTTATCTAGGCTCAGTAATATCAGCAAAGTGAATTAGAAGTGGTCACTCCCAGACAAGTTTTAAGTTACAGTAAAGTTATCTAAGTACACTAAATTTTAAAATGCCCCCTCAGATGAAAATCAAAGAAGAGTATGCTAAATAAATGCTGTACTTAATCAGATTAAATAATATCTAGCATGTTTAGTTTGGATAATCTATGCTTTCCTTCATTTCCATTAAAATGAGAAGTTCCTCAGGTACCTTTTCTTCTTAGTAAATACAGATTTAAAAGATCACATTACATTATGGTTTATAAGAATATGAATAGTAAAAACAACAAATTACACATGGTTCCATAATAAAACCTATACCAAGAAGAAAGCAATAAATGGATCAATACATTTCACAACCAGGAACCCAGAGGTTTTTTGAAATAAGGTATAAATTAAAACAACAGAATGAGCAGATCCCAAGTATATACCTGTTCTCCCAATCTGCCAAGAAACTCTCTCAACTGAGTTAAAGATGTTTAAAAGTCAGGAAAACAATCACCACCTTATAAAAGCAGAACTGCCAAGTTCATAATTCTAAATACCTTTCTATAATACCACTAATATGCCCACATGAACTTTCCCCCACTCCAAAACACCCAGCAGAGGCGGAGGAACAAGCACACACCCCACCTCCACAGTCTAAAGTTACCGAAAGTCCTCCTCACCAATGGGAAAACTAACACTTCCAACTCACTTACAAAATAACTCATTTCCATTCCAGATAAAGGCATATACACACATTAATCAACTTAATTTTCCAAATCCCCAATTTTAACTTATCTGTTAACTGAAGATTACGGTCCCAATAAATGAGAAAAAGAAACCAACTCAGCTACAACCCCACAAAGTAGCCAATTTTTCCTAATAACTCTGGGTTAATATCAACAATGGCAGTAATATTGTTAAACATCAAGAACCTGAAGGCATTTTACAAATAGTTATTTGGTATATCTAATAACCAAAATATCTTTGCAAATTTGAGAACAAAGATAACAGTTTATCTGTTAGGCTTCAAAGCAGAGAAAATGTGAAGGACTTGCCCAAAGTGATTCAGCAAATTGTAGCAAAAATGAAAATCAAATTTCAATTTCCTACCCAGGCATAGGATCTAACCTACAAGCCATTTTGAATACTGCAATTGAAGCAATACATTTTTGGAGGTTGAATTTAATGTAAATAATAGACTATGTTCAAATATCCTTTCCATAGAACTCTTAACTAAGATTATTTATTATTCTTAATGTATTCCCTACTATTTAAAATGGCTTAAAAAGCAGATACAATAAAACCAAACAATAGAAATAAGCAAAAAGAAGTTATGACTAAAAGTGTGTGTGCGTGCGTGCGTGTGTGTGTGTGTGTGTGTGTAAACAGAAAGAAAATTAAAAGAAAGATCTGTTAAGAGATTCAGTTTGGTTTCATGTTTCACATTATCAATAATGACGAAGTACCAGGTCCTAGGGCTGTTGCTCCCAATCTTTTCTGCCTCATAATACACACAGAAAATTATATTTGTAAAGCCACTGGAATAAACAGAAGAGACTAGCCCTCCCTCCATCCTCTTCTCCACTCCCCTGCTCAGCTAAGGGGATCAGTTCTCATGTTCTAATGTAATCCATTTAGACCACACCAGTAGGCTGTGTCACATAGGCTGGGAAGTTCTGCCTTTGAGACAGCGAAGAGTTCCTGGCCCTCATTCTGAAAAATATTCCACCTTTTTGCTCCTTCATAAAAGGGGCAATGCACATTATGGTAGACGATTACTTCAAAAACAGCCATAAAGCACTTCATATAATGTACACATCAGTGTAAGCTGAGGGCACATTTCTGCAGAGGGCTAACACAAAGTGGGAAAACTCCAAATTTAGAGGAATAATCAGACTAACTATCGTTCATGCTGTTCACCACAAATAGCCTTTCTCTCAAACAGGCTTTTGATAAAAACTGGGAAGCAAGCAGTTCAAAATCACATGTTTCAGAGAGGCCTTGAGTTCCTATACTTTAAACATTAACTGAACAGATGGTAGGTATCCATACTTGTGTGAAAACTGAGCGGCCCAACCACACGTCAGACTGGGTAAATGCCATCCCACCAGGCCAAGGCAGAGAACTGGGAAGGTCACAAGGCAGGTCATTTTATTGCTACATCAGGTGTGCCTCTTTATTTGTAACTACCTTTGAAAAAATGAAAAAAAAAAAAAAGTCTTGTTTGGCTTTGTGGAAAAATTTATAAACACTTAGGAGCCAAAGTAAATTCCATTTGCCTGCCCTGGCAGGAACAGAACCCACAGAGGGTTTCCAGTTCTCCAACACACCCGGCCTGAGGCTCCAGTCCTCTCAAGCCTCCTATTCACAACATCTTTGGCGGCCAAGTTGATCGATCTATTCTCCATACCCAGGGAGAAGTTGGCAATAAATGCCAGGCATGACATTCAATTATCTGATAAAGTAAGAAAAATCTCCAACTCTTTCCACCAACTCCTGCAAGAGGTTCCTCCATCACCTCTCAAAGGACAAAGGTCTGACCCCATGAATGGCAAACCTAGTTGGTAAAGTAAATATGAAATAAATCAACCACAGAAATAGAAATGCTTGTGCTTTTTACATGATTTTTCTCTACAGTGTGATCCAACTATGGTGGTTGAAATTATATCTATTAGAAGCCTGGAACAAATAATCACATTTATGACTGTATCTGAAACTTCCACTCTTACCCTGAGGGCCTGGTTTACAAGCTCATGCAGGGTCCCAGATGGGTGTGCTGTAAGTTGATACTGTCACAGGCAATGTGTAGCTACTACATAAGATACACGTATTCTTTTTTGAAAGAATATTTGATAAGGAAAAGCTCTGATTTCTCATTCATCCATAAAAATCAGCTAGCTTATAGCAAACTATGAAACAAGTCAGCAGTTATCCCCAAATTCTCTATAGAGAGTAGGGTTTAAAATGAACTTTCCATAGGCAGACTTGGTGACCATGTCCCCATTATGCCTGCTTCCCACATTACAACACTCACCACACATGATGGTTGGTATTCATTTAATGTCTGCCTTCCCCACCAGACTGTAAACACCACAAAGACAGGAACCCTCTGCCATATTTAACTACTACATCCTTAGTACACTGTACAATGTTGGATGTGGAAGAAACACTTAACATTTGTTGAATGAACTATCCAAAAAAATTAAACAAGATCAAATACTACTTTCTGCTTTCCTTCTTTACATGCCCTCACCTTTCTCAGGCTATGTTAAGCTCAACTCTACTGTGTCACCAACAGGGCCATGACTCAGTCCTTTCTCATTAAAGATCACAGAGATCCAGGAAAAACTGAAAGAGTAGGAATTAGGAGGTGTACAATGAGGCCTGGGCTTAGTCAAATACTTGCAGTTACAAGTAATAGAAATCTGCTCAGGTGAATTTAGGAACAAATGGGCACATCCAATAAGAGAGAGGGGTATCTTTTGAGCTCAAATAGGCAGAACAGAGCCAGGATTCTCAGGGGATTAGGAGGATGAGGAAAATCTTGTGCATCACTTGCTTGGGCTTTCTCTTCATCAGGAGCCAGATGTTCTTCCTTCCCTGGTTCACCCTACATTTTCTGCAGATCAGCTTTTTTACTCTTTCTCCATGCACACAAACACCTCACAGCTCTTAGGTTTATATGTTCCCAGTAAAAAGGCCCTGCCCAGGCTGAGACTAGCATTTCTGCCTCCAAATTCTAAATTCCTGGGAAAATCAGATTGGCCCAGGGACAAATAGCCTTAACCAGGCAAGCTTGGTTTTTCCTGGCTCCCTTCTACGGAGGAGGAGCTTCTCAGAAAAGACTGGATAAGAAGACATCCCCATAGCAGTGCTTGTGTTTTTGACCACGATGTGTCTGCTCTTCCTTCTTTTGTCTGCAACTCCCCCAAGATCACTCAGCTTCATCACACTGCCTTTCAAGTTGGTTTCCTGTCATCAAACTTGGCCTTCACTATTTATTCTTTCTCATGCAATGCCTTCTCACTTCCTTCCTTTCATTAAACTTCAAATTCTTCTCAAAGTTATAATGCATTCACTCTCTTACCTGGATCACGACAAAATACCTGTATTTAAAAGGTATTTTAGGCTGGGCACGGTGGCTCACGCCTGTAATCCCAGCACTTTGGGAGGCTGAGGCGGGCGGATCATGAGGTCAGGAGATCGAGACCATCCTGGCCAACACGGTGAAACCCCGGCTCTACTAAAAATACAAAAATTAGCTGGACATTGTGGCGTATGCCTGTAATCCTAGCTACTCGGGAGACTGAGGCAGGAGAATCACTTGAAGCGGGGCGTCAGAGGTTGCAGTGAGCCAGGAATGCGCCACTGCACTCCAGACTGGTGACAGAGAGAGACTCCGTCTCAGGAAAAAAAAAAAAAAAGGTATTTTAATGGACAAAATTAACAAATAAGTCATTTTAATAAATGCACAGAATATTTTCATTTTCTTCTGTACTTGGAATGCTACTTATTATGTAGTAGAATAAACACAAAATATGGTAATATTTGCTTTGTGGTATTTATTTTATAGCCTCTGAATATATTGTGCATTTTCACCTATTCTGAAACCAGTATCACATAACCATTATTTACAAATAATACTGAGTAACCTCTTAACAAAACACCTTTCAATAGGAAGGACTACAAAACAATTCCTTGGAAACTCAAATCTATTTCATGTTCTCTAACTGATTGAAATGTAGCTTATTTCCTTATGCAATAAGATTCTGCCTCTCTCAAGTTACACAAATCTTAAGTTTTTGCCCAGGTCAATTACTATGTCATCTGAATGCATAAGATTCCTAGAAACACCAAAGCCAATTTCTAACCAATTGTGATGAAGATAAGTTTCTTTTTCACCTTTACACAGCAATAATCTTTTCAATCCCTTCAAAAGATTACTGAAATCATCTTGACCATATACATCTTGTTTGTCTGCAAATCCCTGGCATCTAGATTTGTGGCCTGTATACAGTAGATGCACAGTAAATATTTGATTGACTAACATGTATGCTTACATCCATATATTTATCAATCAACACTATATATGTGTGGCTTTACATGTGTTCATATAAACATGTACATAGATCATCAACATGTTTGCTATAATGTCACAAGACAATGTTTTCAAACCTTAAAGTATATTCAAATTATCTAGGGTTTGGGTTTGTTTGGTTTTTTTTGGAGACAGGGAGAGAGAGAGGAGGCATCTTGTCCAGGCTGGTCTTGAACTCCTGACCTCAAAAAATCCTCCTGCCTTGGCCTCCCAAAACACTGGGATTACGGACACGATCTAACCCGCCCAGCCTATCTAGGGACTTTGTTAAATGCAGATTTTGATTGAGTAACTCTGGGATAGAACCCAAGCCTGCATTTCTAATAAGTTCTCAGGTGATGCTGATGCTACTGGCCCACAGACCATACTTTGAATAGCAAAGTAATCCCTTCTTAACTCATTTAGTAGAACACCAAAGGCAAAGTATACAAATAATCACAAGGTCCTCTTTCTCAAAGTTCATGTTCAGTCATAAGGAAACTGGATGATAATCCTCTCAGGGAAACACATCTTTATTATCAGACCAAATCCTTCAATAAGTATTTACTGAGCACCTATGCCAGGTGTAAGAGCTATAGTGAACTTTAGTCATTCTTGCATATAGCTTACTAAATGATGAAAATGCAACTAAAAGCTTCTCTGTATCTCACTGATACCCAAATAAAGAGAGCATTACAGGATGACACCAAAATGTGTATATATTTGTATAGGGGGAAGGGAATGAGTTAGCAATTGCTTAGGATCTTGTGCCTTCATGAGGTTCCTATTAATGCTTATCTCAAGAAGATTTCTTGCTTGCCATCCTCAAATCCCCATCACTGTGCCCAGGTCAGCCTCTCCTATTTGCAGAGTCATGCGAGCTATTGATCTCTGAGGCCAAGTTCAACTTGCTGGATTACAGCCCTCCCTTATCTCTTACAGTTAGATACTGTGGCAGGTTTGATGAAGAAGCAAGACCAGAAAAAAGACTGGTTATATCATTTAAAAAACAGGAAAAAAGGCTAGGCGCGGTGGGTGGCTCACGCCTGTAATCCCAGCACTTTGGGAGGCCAAGGCGGGTGGATTACCTGAGGTTAGGAGTTCGAGACCAGCCTGGCCAACATGGTGAAACCCCATCTCTACTAAAAATACAAAAATTAGCTGGGTGTGGTGGCATGTGCCAGTAGTCTCAGCTACCTGGGAGGCTGAGGGAGGAGAATCATTTGAACCCGGGAAGCGGAGGTTGCAGTCAGCCGAGATCTCACTACCGCACTCCAGCCTAGGCAACAGAGAGAGACTGCATCTCAAACAAACAAACAAACAAAAAACAAGAAAAAAACCCTACAGAATTCTCTACTTTTCCATTTATCTAAACCCTCATCACTGCTATGGCTTAAAAAGAAAGTTCAGCTTGATCCCGTAACGTACAACAATATCTTCTAGAAGCAAAACAGGTAAAGGAAGGATATAGAGGATACAGTATTCAGAATTACAAGAAGTTTTTTCTTCCCAAAAAAAGGGTTGAATACTTTGTTCAGCTTGGTTGTTATCATCTATTTACTACAAAATTCTAAAGACACGTAAAGCCTCAAAGATAATTTGAAAATCATTTAAAATTATTATATCATTAATCGTCATTTGTTTATAACAAGCAAAACTGTTGTTTGAGTTATTACAGTATTCTTTTGCCAGAAGCAGAATTTTAAGCAAATCTACAATTTAGCATGAATTTATTTCAGCATGTGCTTCTGAAACTGGGATACTTATATCGAGAGATGAGGTGTACACTGCAGCAAGCCAGAAGGTATAGCAGTCCAAACAACAAACCTGGGGGGTTTTTCTACAATGTCAATTTTAATTAAGGTTTGAAGGGAGGGAAGTAAGGGAAATGTTTAATACAAGTAATATTAAATTTAAGTAATTATTTTACACTAAAATAAACATGGGATAGGATGCCCAAACTTCATTAATTTTAAAGATAAAAGACGAGATTGAAAAGAAAATTCCTATTTTGGGGGGCCAGCTCTTCTTCAGCTGTGGGGGAACTTCTGCCAGTGGAATAATCTACGAATCACACATATCTTTTCTTTTAAAAGTGTACTTGGAAGATTCATTATTTATCAGTGCAAGGACATAATTCTCAGATATGACCTTGGGGAAATGAAATCAACTTCTCATTAGAATGTTTCAATCCTAAGCAAATCCTTTTGAAAACTGAATGCTCAATGCTGAGCGTCTTGAATTTGAATAAATGATATAACAATAAGGCAAGGACAAATTTACTTCACAAATGTAATCACTGGACAAAATTCCGAATTGCCTAAGGACATACTTCATACAATAGCTGAACAAGAAGTTGGAAAAGAGAGGGAGACTGCTGTAATCAGAAAGCCTATGTGCTGTAGTCCTTCTTCCATTAATCTTATTCAGAAGCTATGAATATAGAGTCAATTTCAGAATAATTTTCTTACTTTACATAGTGAAAGCCTTAGAAAATCTAAAATGATTTAATATGGTACTTTTCATTATAATGAGAATCCCAACCTCAGTCTTCTCCACTTAAGAAGAAAACACAGAGAAGGCAATCTGGAAAGGAAGGAGAGTTAGGATATATGTCTGGTTTTTCAAGACAAAGATTTGGATACTTACAAGGCATTGCATGATATATGCTTGGCCAATACTGTCCACTGTCTCTCTTTAACCAAACACGAACTGTCCTACAACAGAAGAAAATATGTGCATGAAATCACATTATTCTTAGCCATGGGAAAATGCTGATACATAGAAAATAAACCTCTTAACATTATATATAGAGAGAGGCCAGGCGCAGTGGCTCACGCTTGTCCCAGCACTTTGAGAGGCCAAGGCAGGAGGATCACTTGAGGTCAGGAGTTCAAGACCAGCCTGGCCAACATGGTGAAACCTTGTCTCTACTGAAAATAAAAAAAATTAGCTGGGAGTAGTGGTGTGTGCCTGTAATCCCAGCTACTCCGGGAGGCTGAGGCAGGAGAATCACTTGAACCTGGGAGGTGGAGGTTGCAGTGAGTCAAGATCACACCACTGGACTCCAGCGTGGGTGACAGAGAGAAACTCTGTCTTAAAGAAAATAAGAGAGAGAATATCTTAATATACATATGTATCTTAACCATAAATACATATAAATGAACACCATATATACCTGTCTAAAGATTCTATATTCCTTAAACTTGAGGCTTCACAAATTTAGAATTACATATAACTCTTTAAATATCATGCCACACGTGTGTAATCATGATAGTGTTTGGACATTATTATTTTCCTTCTTGTTGTTTTGCCTTTCGAAGCATCTGACCTTTGCCCTTGACGGCTGGAAGCATTCATCTGGCTGGGGAACTATTTGGTTTTAT
This sequence comes from Rhinopithecus bieti, assembly GCF_001698545.2. Lineage (NCBI taxonomy): Eukaryota > Metazoa > Chordata > Mammalia > Primates > Cercopithecidae > Rhinopithecus > Rhinopithecus bieti. The sequence goes on from NW_016805783.1 coordinate 49,323, forward strand.
TAGTGAAGGGACTACAAAGAGATCAAATGAAAAACGATGCAGTATCTGACATGAAGAGGATTATACGGTCCATGGTCTTATAAGCCAAGCCACTGTCTCAAGGGAGTTTTTCCAAACATGCTCAAGTAATTATAAGCTCTGAGGCAGATTTTCTGAGCTAGGGGTGTCCGTGGGGCTTGCTGTGGAACAGAGGGGATACTGCACCAAAGGCTGTGAATGAAGTTCCAGGCCAGCAGCTGTAGAGAGACAAGGCAGACACCTAGGAGAAGTCAAAGAGCAGGCGCCAAAGACTCAACTAGCTGGGAAGTATCATGAGGTTCTGACAAAACAGAAAGGCCTGACCATGAATTATACTAGCCGTAGCATCATCAGCATATACCAGCAAGGCAAATACAAGTAGGAGGTTGAAAGGTATTATTCCGGAGACCAGAGGAAATAGTGAACATCAAACAGATGGAAAAAGTCAGTGTCCCACTGCAAGGGATCATAGGTCACACATCTCACCCCACACTCTTAAGCCATCCCAGGATTAAAAGCAGAGTGAGAAACTGAGCACTTTTATCTCAGAGAGAGCTGGATACTTCCTAAAGACACTGGACTGAGTTTTAAATCATATTGGATATCTGCCACCTGCGCCACTCCAGCTAATTAGGAGGTCTTCTATAAACAAGCAGGCTGGGCGCAGTGGCTCATGCCTGTAATCCCAGCACCTTGGGAGGCCAAGGTGGGCGGATCACCTCAGGTCAGGAGTTCGAAACCAGCCTGGCCAACATGACAAAACCCCGTCTCCACTAAAAATACAAAAATTAGCAGGGTGTGGTGGTGGATGCCCATAATCCCAGCTACTCGGGACGTTAAGGCAGGAGAATCACTTGAACCTGGGAGGCGGAGGTTGCATTGAGCTGAGATGGAGCTATTACACTCCAGCCTGGGTGACAGAGCAAGACTCTGTCTCAAAAACAATAAATAAATTAAAAAATAAATAAATAAATTAGTAGTAGGAAAAAGACTAAACCAACTACAGATATAATAAAGAACATTTTCTCTGCACAGCCAGAAGTTATGATGTAATGATATGTAGTGGCACCACTACATATACATGCAAAATTCAGTCTTTTTGGTCAATTATATTAATTTGTGAGGTGAATAGATACAATGGTAAATAACTTATAAGAATTAAATCTATGCATACACATACTAATACAGCGATACGCATATCAGCATTCACTCTTCTCTTAAACAAGTTCTTTTTACAATACATGTTAATACAACATTGTTATATTGAGATTATTACCTCAATAAGAATCAATACCAGAGTAACATCACGGAAGATGGTGGAGTAAGACACTCTAAAATCAGTCCCTCCACTAAATCAACTATTAAGCTGGCAAGAAATGCCAGCTCCATCCCTATGGCAGGCAGCCATGGAGACTATGGCTCATATTCCTTGAGTGGCCTGCTTGTACCAGGAAGTGAACATCGTCCTCCACAGTTTGTAGGGGGTGTGTTTTGATTTGTCTGGAAATTCACTGAGACATTGGAGCAAAGGCTGGCTATTGTTTCAAATCCTGAGGGCTGAAGGGCTTCCCAAGCAGTGTCTCTCAAAAGAAATTAGAGACAGAAACTTTTTTATCCTTATCGGATGCAGGCATTTAAGGAAACCACTGGCTGACAGACATAACAGAACAGAGACCTCAGTGATCACATACAACAAGGAATATAGTCTTTGCAAAAATAGTTTGGAAAAGTCACTAAACAAATGGATAATTACAGCACTCAACAAGTAAGAACAGCAACCTCTGGAGAAGGAGAATTGTATGACTTCCAGAATTACTGCATTATAATATTCTAAATGTCCAGTTCTTAACAAAAGTTGCAAAGTATACAAAGAAAAAGGAAAAGAAAAACAAATAAATTGACAGAAATTTTTACAGAAACTTGACAGAAATTCACAGAAAAAAAAGAAATTGACAGAAACCATCCATGAAGACACTAAAACAGGCTTACTATACCAAGACTTTAACAGTTTTAAATAGATAAAGAACAAAGGAAATCAGGACAAGGTTGTATGAACGAATGGGGAATATCAATAAAGAGACAGAAATTTCAAAATGGAATCAAAGTGAAATTCTGGAACTGAAAAGTACAATAGCTGAAATGAAAAATTCCATAATGAGGTTCAACAGCAGGTTTGAGAGTCAGAAAAGCCAGCAAACCTGAAGGTGGGACAATTGAAATTTCCCAGTCTGAGGAGGAGAAAGTAAAAAGAAAAAAGAATAACAAACAGAGCATAAGAGACCTATGGGACATCATCAAGTGTACCAACATATTCAATATGGAGTAACAGATGAATTCTCTATCTAGCTGCACTATCCTTCCAAATGAAGGGAAAATTAAGACATTCTCAGATAAACAAAAGTGAATGAAATTCATTACTAGTAGATCTTCCTTATAAGAGAGGTTAAAAGGAGTTTTTCAGGCTGAAACAACAGGATGGTAACCTGAAGCCATGCAAGAATTAAAGATTACTGGTAAAGGTCACTACACAAGTAAATATAAAAGCAAGTATCACTGTATATTTTGTTTATAACTCCTCTTTCTGTTTCCTAAATGGATTAAAAGACATATGCATAAAACAAGAATTTTAAGTCTATCTATGTAAACGGGCAACAAAAGGGGTGGGAACAGAGCTAACTAGGAGCACAGTTAATGTACACTAGTAAAAATGAATTGATATCAATTCAAACTAGATTACATAAATTTAGGCATACAGAAGAGAAAAATAAGGGAATCAAAATGGTACATGAGAAAAAATCAAACGTCAAAGAAGGCAATAGTGGAGAAATTGAGAAACAAAAAACAAAGAGATTTAATACATAAAAAATAAATAGCAAAATGGCAGAAGTCTTTCCTTATCAGTAATCACTTTCAATATAAATGGATTAAACTCACAAATTGAAAAACAGAGACAGGCAGACTGGATTTTAAAAAAATATGGTCTAACTTTTTGCTACTTAAATGAGACTCACTTTAAACCCAAAGACACAAATAGGTTGAAAACGAAACAATAAAAAAGACATTCCATTCAAATAGTAACCAAAAGAGAGCTAGGTGGGTATACTAATAACAGATAAAATGGGTTTTGAGTCAAAGTTTATTACAAGAGACAAGGACACTATGTATTGACACAAGGGTCAATTCATCAAAAAAATAATAATTACAAATACATATACTCCAAAGAATAGAGCCCCCAAAATATTAATATATGAAAAGTAGCCGGGCACGGTGGCTCACGCCTGTAATCCCAGCACTTTGGGAGGCCGAGGCAGGTGGATCACAAGGTCAGGAGACCGAGACCATCCTGGCTAACACTGTGAAACCCTATCTCTACTAAAAATAGAAAAATTAGGCGGGCTTGATGGCAGGCGCCTGTAGTTCCAGCTACTCGGGAGGCTAAGGCAGGAGAATGGCGTGAACCCGGGAGGCGAAGCCTAGATCGCGCCACTGCACTCCAGCCTGGGCAACAGCCAGACTCCGTCTCAACAAAAAAAAAAAAAAGAAAGAAAAGAAAAAAAAGTAAGCACTGCCAGAATTGAAGGGAGAAATAGAGAGTTCCGCAATAATTGAAGACTTTCACTTGCAATAAAAGAACATCCACACATATAAGGAAACAGAAGACTTGAACACTACAAACCAACTAGATCTAATGATATATAAACAACACTCCAACCAACAACAACAGAACATACATGTTTTTCTGAAGTACACATGGAACATTCTCTAGGATTGATCAGCTGTTAGGCTGTAAAACAATTCTTAATAAATTTTAAGATTGAAATCACACAAAGGATCTTCGCCAACTATAAGGGAATGAGGCTAAAATCAGGAACAAAAAAAAAACTGGGCAAGAAGTTACTAAGAAAATTAGAAAATACTTACAGATGAATGAAAACAAAAGCACAACACATTAAAATGTATTAGGGGCTGTGAAAGCGGTACTCAGGAAGAAATGTATAGCTATAAATGCCTATATTAAAAAAGAAGATCACAAATCAATAACCTAATTTTATACCTTAGGGAAAAGCAAACTAAACTCAAAGCTAGCAAAGGAAGGAAATAACAAAGATTGGAGTAGATTAAAAAAAAAAAGATAGAGAAAGATAGAGAATCAATGAAATAAAAAGTCAGTTCCTTGAAAAGATCAGCAAAAGTAACAAACCTTTAGCTAAACAGAAATTTAAAGGAATATAGGAGAAAATTTCATATGCCAGCCAATTAGATAATCTAGATTAAATAAACAAATTCCTAGAAACATACAATCTACCAGTACTGACTCAAGAAGAAATGTATAATCTCAACAAATCTATTACAAGTAGAGATTGAATCAATAATCAAAAATCTCTCAACAAAGAAAAGTGCAAAGCCAGACGGCTTCACTGGTGAGGTCAATCAAACACTTAAAGGAGAATGAACAACAATCCTATTCAAACTTCAGAAAAATAGAAGAGGAGAAAATACTTTATAACACATTCTATGAAAGCTGGACAAAGATACCACAAGAAAACTACAGACTTAAATCTTCATGAAGAGAGATTCAAAACTCCACAACAAAATACTAGTAAGCCAAGTTCAACAGCACATTAAAAGGGTTATATACCATGACCGAGTGTCATTTATCCCAGAAATGCAAGAGTAGTTCAATATAAGAAAATCAATCAATGTGATATAGCACATTGATAGAATGAACGCGTGCGCGCGCACACACACACACACACCCCTCAATAGACACAGAAAATGCATTTGACAAAATTCAACAATCTTTTGTGAAAAAAAAACATAGCATACTGGGAATAGAAGAAAATTTCCTTAACCTAATAAAGGATATGCATGAAAAATCCACACTTAACATCATACTCAATAAAAAGTGAAAACATACTCCCTAAAATCAGAAATAAGGATACTCAATTTCATCACTGTTATTCAACATTATTGGAAGTCCCAGTCAGAGTAATTAGGCAAATAAAAGAAATAAAAGGCATCCGCACTGGAAAGGGAGATGTAAAACTATTTTATTGGAAGATGACATAATTCTACTTATAGAAAATCCTAAATAATCCACTCAAGAAAAAAAACGACTAAAGCTAATTAAATAAATTAAGCAAAGTTACAAGGTGCAAGATGAGCAAACAGAAACCATCTGTGTTTCTAATAACAAACATTTCTAAAGAAATTACAGCCCCCAAAACACTTTACATATATATTTAATCTTTACAATACCCTATTAAATAAAGCTCTCTTCACTAAATGTACTGCCCTCCTTACATCAACTCTTTACACCTAAAATAAAAGTACAGTATATAAAATATCTGTTCTCTTATCTCTTGAGGTACAAGAGCAGTTTTAAAAGAAAAAAAAGGTTCTGCATCTTAGAGATCAAAAGTGCTACTTGGATGGTTAGGAATTTCCTAAATAAATGTAAATTTTACCATACAAAGCCTTAGAAGTAAGTTTTAATTTTTCTGAAAATTATATTTTAAAAGCAACACAAAAAACATTTTTCCCTGAAGAAAATTTTCAGAAAATGACAACTGTGATTAAGAGTCATATTAAGCCAGCAGAGGTCAGGGTACTGGGGGGGAAGAAAAAGTCCGACTGCTGAAACGCAGGTAAAATGTCCTTTCACCTCCCCCACACAAAGCCCTAAGTTCGCAGGAACAGGACAGGGCCAAATGCATTGCATAGTCCATCTTGCACGTGCTGTTTTCTTCTCTCCCTGCCTCTTCCTCTCTCCTAAGCTCCCAGGCACAAGGCACAAACTAACACTGGGAGAGAGACAATGCTCATCTAAAAAATACCAAGATGAGGTAGCCCATAGTGGGTCTCAAGTAGTTCAGCAACTGGGCTATTTATTTTTATTTGTTATTTTTTGAGACCGAGTCTCACTCTGTTGCCCAGGTTGGTGTGCAATGGCATGACCTTGGATCACTGTAACCTCCATCTCCCAGGTTCAAGTGCTTCTCCTGCCTCAGCCTCCCGAGTAGCTGGGATTACAGGTGCATGCCACCACACCCAGGTAATTTTTGTATTTTTAGTAGAGACAGGGTTTCACCATAGTGGCCAGACTGGTCTTGAACCTCTGACCTCAAGCGATCCGCCTGCCTTGGCCTCCCAAAGTGCTGAGATTACAGGCATGAGCCACTATGCCTGGCCTGAGCTATTTAAAAACAGCATAATTTCATTCTATGTTGGATACAGCTGATCACATTTCAACATGTTAAAATTACTTTTAAATATCAGCCCTATTGCTGAGACCTAAAACAAAACTGCTTTTATTTTTATTTTACTTTAAGTTCCGGGATACATGTGTAGAACGTGCAGGTTTGTTACATAGGTATACATGTGCCATGGCGGTCTGCTGTACCTATTGACCCATCCTCTAAATTCCCTCCCCTTGCCCCAAAATTGGAAGGTTAAAGCAGATGTTAGATAAATTGCGGTGTTTATCAAAGTTCTACTAGGATCAGTGCCGGTTTGCTCCTTGACTGGGCTATAAATGCAAGCAGAGAAGGAGCCACATTTTACCATACTTGATATCTGCCCCAAGGCCAAGCACTATATCAGATCCAAAACTGGTGCTCACTGTTTGTGAAAGATTAAAAGAATCAATCAAAAATCTCTGCCTGTGACCATGGCCACCCCAACCTACTTGTCCACTGTCAGGAAGTCCTCTGATTGCACCTAGACAGACACCTAGTGCAAAATGGCAGCAAGGAAGCTAGGTTGATACTGAGAAGTCTATACACTGTGATGGGTAAGATGATGGGAGAGAACAATGAATCCTTAATTGTACAGCTCCAGCCCTTATTTCCTAAAGAAATACTGATGGGCAGGGAATTCCCACATGCCTCCCATCTCACCCCAACTCTCTCAGACTAAATTCAGTGCCTGCCTCAGTTACAACCTTAACTAAGACAAGTGTGACCTCAGGGACAGCACTCAGCACAGTAGCCACTCTGATCACGCAGAGGGGGACTCACATGTTCAACTAGGCAGGGAATCATATGTTTTTGATTCCCTTTTTGAGATCCCAATTTTTTAGTTTGTATTTTATTTTATTGTTTTAAACTGTGCTGACACACATAAGCTGGCAGTAGAGTTTTATTAGACACAGTTGCTAAACTGACGTGTGTGTGTATGCATGTGTATACATGCATATACATATATAGTCACGGGCTACATAACAATGTTTCAGTCAACACTGGACCACATATATAATGGTGGTCCCATAAGATTTTTTTTTTTAATAGAGACAGGGTCTCGCTTTGTTGCCCAGGCAGGAAGGCAGTGACGTGATCATAGCTCACTGTCACCTTGAACTACTGAACTCAAATAGTGATCTTTCCACCTCAGCATCCCAAGTAGCTAAACTACAGATGCTCACCACCATAAATGGCTAATTTTTAAAAAAAAAATTTATAGAGACGGAGGTCTCACTATGTTTCCCAAGCTGGTGTGGAACTCCTGGCCTCAGGTGATCCTCCCACCTTGGCCTCCCAAAGCGCTGGGATTACGGGCATGAGCCACTGAATCTGGTCCCCCTAAGATTCTAATACCATATTTTTACCATATGCTTTCCATGTTTAGATACACACATACTTACCATTTGTCTTACAGTTGCCTACATTATTCAATACAGTTACAAGATACACAAATCTGTCGCCTAGGAGTAAGCGGCTATATGTATCACACAGCCTAGGTATGTAGTAGGCTACACCACATAGTTCTGTGTTAGTACATGCTATGGCAATCACACAATGACTGAACTGCCTAATGGCATATATCTCACAATGCATCCCCACTGTTAAGAGACACATGACTATATCCATGGGGGACTGGTTCCAGGATCTCCCCCAGATTTTGTATGCTCAAGTCTCTAATACAAAATGGCACAGTATTTGCATATGACCTACATACATCCTCTCGTAGGCTTTAATCTCTAAATTACTTATATTACCTAGCACTATGTAAATGCTATGTAAACAGTTGTTATACTGTATGTTCAGGAAATAATGACAAGGAAAAAAAGTCTATACATATTCAGTGCAGATACAACCAACCTTCCTCCCCACTTCCCCCAAATATTTTCCATCCAAGTTTGGTTGAATCCATGGATGCAGAACCCACAGATAAGAAGGGCCAACTGGATATAGTGAAGCACCACACCAGGTTCGTGCCCCTAACCATCCTAGCCCGCAAAGACATATCCTTTGTGCTACATTCTAGCAATCTTTAGGAGTCTGCTTATAGTGATGCAGATAATGAACAAGAGCTTCTGGAACAGCTTGAATTTTCCAAGACTATGAAAATCTAAAAGTTAGGAATTCTCCCCCACTGCCCCACAAGTGCACTTACATACATTCATTCATTGACTTGTTGATTCATTAATTTACTCGACCAACATTATCAAACATCTACTAGGTACTAGTATGTGAAACACACTGGAACCACAAAGAAAAACAAGTGCCACCTCTATTGTCAGGAAGCTCATGGTCCACAGGGGGGGACAGGTCATAGAACATTACAATACAGCTAGATAAGAGCTAAGGTATGGAGATGCCCATGCTGTAATAGGAGCACGTGAGGGCATCTAACTCTGACTAGAGAGCCCGGGCTCAGGCAGGGCTAGACAAAAGCTTCTCAGAGATGATGGTGCCTGAAATGCAGGGTGAAAAGGTATTTGGCAGAGGAAAGTGGAGAGGGTGCGGGAGCACGTTCTGCAGGAGCATTGCCTCTGCCGCCCAGGTAGGCAAGGCGAGCAGGAGTGGTGAGAATCCAGCCTGGACAAAGAACAGGCAGAAGGCCACCGACGCTTGTTTTTCTTTGTTTGGGGGCAGCCTAGAAAAGGCGGGGTTACCCTGAAGTAACCAGTTTGGAGGATGTAGGCGCAAACCAAGTAAAAAAGGATGAAGGCCTAAAAGAGAAAGGACGACAGATTTTAGAGCAGTCAGGAAGTAGAAGCATCAGGAATTGGGGGCTGGCTGGATGTGGGGTGTCATATGAATGGTGGTACCATTCATTAATAAGTGATTTTTGTGGAAGGCAATGTTGAGTTCATCTTGAACACACTGAGTGTGGGGAAAATCCAGTTAGGGCTGTTGCAGAGAAAACCGTCTACATGAAGTTCAGGGGTAAGACCTGGGCTGAAAATTAAGATTTGGGAGACATTAGCATATAAGGAGTAACTACCAGAGAATAAGAAAAGAAGGCCAACAACAAAGACAAACACCAAGAGTTAAGGGGCAGTCAAGAGAAAAACGCCAGCAGAGAGGCAGAAGAATAATCCTTCTTTACTTTACAGACAAAACGTGTCCTGAATTTTTGTCCAGAAAATAAGGTCATCATAGGCACACCTAAGAGCTGAACTATATTCACAGTGAAAACGTGCCTACAATAAAATACTATCTATATAGGTCATTTTTCTGAGAGAAAAGGGAAGGCTGGGGGTGGCAACAAACAGTATACCACAGGTTGCTAAGCTACTGAATAAAATAAGACGGGGCGTCTACCCATGTTGAAATCAGGCTTTTAAAAATGTGCCCTAGAATGATGCAACCTTCATTAGTTACCATAGCAATGAGCTTCATTTCCCAGGGGACAATTGTTATTTTTGCCACCACTGAAGTAACTTGGGGTAGGGGCTGGGAGAAGTGAAGCCCACTGTGTTTCGAAGACCCTGAATTTCCAGGGAATACTTTTCTACAGATCACACCCTGCAACAGCAATACAAACAGAAGGAAGGCAGCCCCGGCGAACTGCAAACTAATAGAAAACTTTGAGCAACAGGATGTAGTTTTTATAGTCATTTGTTTAAAGAGAGAGAGAAAAAAAAAACGCTTCAAATGCAGAAAACGTTGCAGAGATTCTTAGAAAACATAGCTGAAAGATTTTTTAAAAGTTGATTTCTCTATGATTATCAGATTTCTTTAGTTACTTGTAATAAAAACGAACTGAGAGGTTCCCAGCAAATGCATTCTAACCACATACAGTAAATAAACTAAACCCAATCTTCCACAATGCACTGTGTATCTTTTGTATCCAGGGTTCCTCCGTGATAGACAGATGCTACTGTGTGGAAAGTGCAAGTGAATTGAGGTGGCCAGGGGTTTCAAGAATCGGGGACTCAAGCTGGCTGTTGTCCAGTATTGTCCAGCCTCTGGTCCCCTCTTGCCAAGGAGCTCAGTTCTCACGTTAATGACCTTGGTACAACAGACCCAAATAACTGCTGAATCATACACCTGGATTTTTTTTCCTCACAGCTGTAGCAACTCAGCAGTCAGTGACCAGAGAAGAGGTGTGGCTATTTTACATTTCCACACCGTGGGTTTCTAATGGCACTCTTGCTTTAAAAACACCGCCATTCCAGTTATTTGCAGTCATTTGCATCAGCAAGGTGTATTCTTTATTCCAGCCATCTCCCCTTGGAGTTTTTATCAGTTGGGTCATTTCTCTTAATTCAAAAGCTGTGAAAATCTTCACAATTTAGAATTTTTAAAATCACAGTCAAGTGACAACATTTTCAGCATTTTAAAATCTATAAAATGAAGTCTCAACATGAGGTTAATGGGACCCATATATGCCAGGTGAGAAATTACAAACAATATACCTGGAAACGGTTGTCTTAGATAGTCAGTAGTAAGATCCTTCAGAGAGGGAAGGAAAAGATGAGCCACAAGGTCTTCATTCTGAGTAGTTTTCTTACAAAAACAGCACTATTTTGTGTCCGCAGATAGTGCTCTTGCATTGTAGACTTGCTTTTGTTTTCGTGGTAATTTAACTCTTACTGACTAATGCTTAAGCACAGCTTCCTGTCCTTGCATAGCTGTGGGTTTTATACTTCCCTGACTCCCTCTGTCTCTCCCCAGAGTTACACACATATCCACTTTCCCTATGCAGCCTTTGCAATTCCTCAGGCAAAACTAAGCTCCAGAATCCCACTGTACCTTGCAAAGGCCTGTGTTAGGACACATCACATTAATCAATGTTAGTTAGCAAGTCCTTCTTGTAAGGAATATAAGAAATTCCTTGAATAATCAATAATTCCTTATTTGAATAAAATTCAAACATTTTATCTTTGATTTTTTAAAAGTACCTACAATACTTTCATTTTTACCACATACAGTATTTAGCATACAGGAAGTGCTTTTAAAAGGTCATATAAATACAGGGAAAAAAAAGAAAGGGAAATTAAAGAGAAAAATGAACATTGTCCAAGCAGTGGTGAGGAGGAACCCACAAGGAAGCAGCAGGAACAGCAATGCGCCAGATTATCAGGGAGGTTGGACAGGGCCCTGGTTATCAGCATCAGCCATGCCATCTGCTCTTCAGCCACAGTCCCTCACAGGCAAGAGAAACATGAGTACCACCCTTGAACTGGCAGCCTAAGCAATTCAACAATATGAGAGTGTTCATCAATACCACCCTGTAGGAGAAATCGGGATGATACCATTAGAGGGATAATATAGATTTAAATATTGTTCTTGGCTCCATACACAGTGGGAGGGCATGGTCTGTGTCATCCTACTCACCACTATATTCCTCCAGTCAGTTACAGTGGCAGGCAGTAAAAATGCTTAGTAGAAACAATGAAATAGTAACTGGAAAGAGCAGTAGTTCAGAGGATGCCCCTGGCTGCTACTGTTCTGAATCTGAGATGGATTAACTGCTGCCTTCCAGGACAGCCATCTTAAAAACGCAGCAGACCCTGGGGGAAGGAGAACACGGAGTGATTGTGTAATGGATACAGAATTTCTATTTGGGATGATGAAAAAATTGATAGTGGTGATGGTTGCACAAGATTGTGAATATATCTAATGACACTGAGTTGAACACTTATAAATAGTTAAAATCATACACTTTATGTTATATATATTTTACAACAATAAAAAAAAAAAAAGGAAAATAGCAGAATGACTCTCTCTCCCCAAAACTGTAGTGTTCATAGAGTTGCCAAAGGTGCAACAATTACAGATGGCCACATGGCTGCGTGCAGGCCCTCACACCTGTAATCCTAGCACTTTGGGAGGCCAAGGTGAGTGGATCACCAGGTCAAGAGATCGAGACCATCCTGGCTAATATGGTGAAACCCCATCTCTAAAAATACAAAAATTAGCTGGGCATGGTGGTACGCACTTGTAGTCCCAGCTACTCAGGAGGCTGAGGCAGGAGAATCACGTGAACCTGAGAGGTAGAGGTTGCAGTGAGCTGAGATTGCGCCACTGCACTTCAGCCTGGTGATAGAGTGAGACTCCCTCCGTCTCAAAAAAAAAAAAAAAAAGACAGATGCCCACGGGCTGGTCACGAAGCAGGTCTTTGAAAGTTATTCTGGTTGAGAATGTTGTTATTAAAATAAAAATCTCTGGCTAGGCACGGTGGCTCACGCCTCTAATTACAGCACATTGGGAGGCCACGGTGGACCACTTGAGCTCAAGAGTTCGGGATCAGCCTGGGCAACATGGTGAAATCCCATCTCTACAAAAACACACACAAAAAATAATAAAATTAGCCAGGAGTGGTGGAGCCCACCTGTAGTAGGCTGGGATGGGAGGATTACTTGAGCCCAGGAGGTGGAGGCTGCAGTGAGCCGAGATTGTGCCACTGCACTCCAGCCTGGGCAACAGAGCAAGACTCTATCTCAAAACATAAAATAAAATAAATACAATACAATACAATACAATACAATACAATACAATACAATACAATACAATACAATACAATAAAAATCTCAACGGACAAATAAATCAGATTAGCTACAAGTGAAGAAGGAATGTATAAACTGTAAGATAAATGAAAAGCAATCTATTAATAGAATACGGTCTTCACAGAGACAAAGATATGGAAAATGTGAAAGGTTGAACATGAAAAACAAGGTAAAAAAGATTAGAATGAAAAGGTCTAAGATATGTATAACTGGAAAGACCAATAAGAAAATGGGGAAAGGGTCAATAACTGAGAGATAGTATCTCAGACTCTTAGACAAAGTTTGAAAAATGCCAGTCCTAAAATGAAGACAACTAATGACAAGGAAATTAGCTCAAGATCAGATCAAAATTTATTTCCTTTTCCAGATGAAATAAGATTATTAGGATAACTGTAACTCAACTATACTCCCATTTTCCTGATATCCTGAAACATGAGACAAAATATTTTCTATGAATGCATGCAGACCTCATCAGAGAAAAGAGGAATCCAATCATGCATCATTAGATTATAACCACTTTTCTTTGCTATAGTCTTATAAGAAACATGCCAAACACATTTTTCAATACCACCTCTTATATTTCAGTGGTGACTAGAAATGCTCCACGAATAGGCCAGGCGTGGTGGCTCACGCCTGTAATCCCAGCATTCTGGGAGGCCGAGGTGGGTGATCACGAGGTCAGGAGTTTAAGACCAGCCTGGCCAAGACGGTGAAACCCCATCTCTACTAAAAATAGAAAAAATTAGCCGGGCGCGGTGGCAGGCGCCTATAATCCCAGCTACTCAGGAGGCTAGGGCAGGAGAATCGCTCGAACTCGGAGGGTGGAGCTTGCAGTGAGCCGAGATCATGCCACTGCACTCCAGCCTGGGTGACAGAGTGAGACTCCATCTCAAATAAAAAAAAGAAAGAAAGAAATGCTCCATGAATAAGATGGACCCAACTTGGGTAGAATGTGGTTTTAGAAAGTAACTTCCACTAACAAAATTAAATAGAGCAGAACAGAAAACAGAAAGTCCAACTCTTCTGCCTGCGCTGTCTCTATTTCTCTTTATCCTTTATAAATCATCCCAGTGAGCAGAACAAAGATATAATCATCCCCAGCAGATGTGTGAAGATACTAGCTAGGACTGTAGAGGAATTAAATGATTTGATAAATGTTATATGGGAAAATGGTGGGGAAAGGCACATCAAAATCTTACTTAAATAAAGTGCATGAGCTTTGACTGTCCACTTGTTTGAATAAATCAATAGCAAAAATATGTTCAAATTAGGAAAATTTGAAAATGTTAAATGATATTAAGAAATTATTCATTTCTTCCTTTTTTTTTTTTGAGAAAGAAAATGGGGAAAGGGTCAATAATAATTGACAAATATGCCCAAATAATTGGGCAAATATGCTAGACAAATAGCCTCAGCTATTCAAATCTTTAAAAGCATAATTTATTCAAGGTGGTTCATTCATTTTAGAAGCCGAGAATTTGTTTGGCTTCTTGTTTCTTGTTGCCCAGGCTGGAGTGCAATGGCGTGATCTCAGCTCACTGCAACCTCCGCCTCCCAGGTTCAAGCGATTCTCCTGCCTCAGCCTCAGGACTAGCTGGGACTACAGGTACCCACGATCATGCCCGGCTAATTTTTTGTATTTTTGGTAGAGACAGGGTTTCACCATATTGGCCAGGCTGGTCTCGAACTCCTGACCTCAGGTAATCTACCCGCCTAAGCCTCCTAAAGTGCTGAGATTATAGGCGTGAGTCACCACGCCCGGCCTATTCTTTTATTTCTGTGTGATAAAGGCACTGGGGTATGTGGAACCAATTATCCTTTATAGATACGTACTGTAGCATTAACAGGTAAAACGATAGAGTAATCTAAAATTTGTTCACAGCAAATCCCAACATCCATACCCAACAAAGGGTGGAAGGAGTAGATACACGAAATGATAACTAAAGCTGGGTGATGGATATATTGCTATTTTTGTGTGTTGTATATATTTGAAATTGCCCAGAAGAAACTAAATCTTCAGCTTTTGATTCATGTCAACAATTGTATAAATATATATAACAGCCTCTTCTGGGAGCACAAAGAGATTATAAATAGAAAAATAGTAGTGATTATTAATTCAAGTAGTACTAAACACTTTTGTCATTTACTTAGCAATCTGAATTGATTTAATATCCTTTATTAGTATTAATAAAAAGTTCACAGATAAAACATTTTATTTCTAGATAACAAACAAATTCTGGGCTTCTAAAATGAATGAACCACCTTGAATAAATTATGCTTTTAAAGATTTGAATAGCTGAGGCTAATTATCTAGCATATTTGCCCAATTGTTAAAACTAATAATAATTGATACACAGTATCAGAATAATCCTGCTAGAAATTTTTTAAAAGCTCTCATGTCAAATATTCTCCATATATATTATGGTAGGATATGTCAATGAGAAAGGAGATAATAGCATATGGGTGTCTTTGAAGTTAGCAGAGTAGATGAAAATGCCTACTTCTGCAGTGCTTAAATGTATTTCATTAGAAGATTAAATTCTCCTCACTACTGAAAAACACCAAATAGCATAAAATAATTCAGATTCCACATTACATAACCTACATTATTTCGAATATCCATCTACTTTCCTTTATGACAAAGAGGCAAGTACTGAGTTTCCAGATGGAATAATAAAAGCCTTCATAATCCAGCCTATATTAAAAAATAAGACTAACCATTTCTCACAAACTTTAAATACATCCGACATGCTTTGTAGGAATACAAAGGAGGTATAAAACAAAAAAATCTAAAAGACAATGATAACATATCTTTCCTCTGCCAAGTCAAATAAACAAACAACAGTAACTACTGCCCTCTACAATTTTGCTTGGAATAAAGTGATGATTTTGAATAAATGGCTGAAAAAAATCTCATGTTATCTTGGAAAACCACAGTATACAGATAACCCCTCCTCCTATAATCAACCTTTCTTCCTGTGGGTTTTTGTGATGCATAATGTATACTCATGAATGTTAATAAATCCCATAAATCAAAATCACATTACCTTTTTTTCCACATTGAGCCTTTCCCATAAGCTTCTATAGAATTGTGCATCAATGTTCCTTGATATATCAAAGTACATGGTGTACAAAAGTGGAGATGAACCCACGATAGCAAAATTTCTTTATATTTTTGGTTGGAGAAAAGTCTCTTGCCAGAGACAATTCATTATATTCTTGACCTCCCTTGATTTTAAACTGTGCCAATAAAAAAAGCATACATGGAAACTCATTAAATGCACAGAGAAGCCACAGAAATGGAACCTTCTGTTTATTAGCCCTTGTTTTGTGGGGAAAGTGGGGTAAAAGCAATAGCTGCAACTAAATTATTTTCTAAAATTTTCTTCAAGAATTTATCAAACTGCAAAAAAATTCTGAAATTCAAAAGAATCTTGAGCTTGAGTTAAGGCTGACAAGCCACACAGTCCCTCCACCAAAGGCCATTCTGTAATGAAGCATAATATGTAAATCATTGCTCTGCATAATATGCATCAGTATCAAGTTAAGCCCTGCAAAATAAAATCCAAAAGCTTAGCAGCGCCCAATATTTTTACTAGCCACCATACCCTCAAGGAGTTATGTAGGTAATAAAATGAATGAAATCAGTATTTTCTGACTCACACAGCATAGCTTTTCATGAATGGGTACTTGTGCGTGCAAATGGATTAACCCTCTGATCTCATTTTAATGAGTTTCTTTTTGTCTTTGAGGGACTACTTTGCACGGAAGCTCAATCATTCTAGAGTCATTTAAATCAATCCATTTAAGAGTTTTAAGAAATGCACTCACTTACACTTATTTGGGAATACTAAATTCACCAAAATCTAAATGCAGAGAATAATTTAAATAATATAAAGTTATCTCTTCCACCCAATAGGTTGCTCAGCCCTGTCAAATTCTACCTCCTTAATGTGACTAAATCTGTCTTCTCTGCTATCTGTACTGCCTTAGTTCACACTCTCATTAATACCCCACCCCCAGGAGCATCCTAGCTGGTCTCCTTACTCCTTTTCATCCTTCTCTGATCCCTTCTTCACCCAGCCACTGAAGTCATCTTTCTAAAATCCAAATCTAATTATGTCAGAACCTTCAAAGATTTGAGGACCATATTTAACTCTATAGTTTACCAGGCCCCCCAGGATCTGACCTCTGTCTGCTTCTCTGGCCCTATCCACCCTAGCTGCCCAATGCTGGTCCCATCCTCTACTAAACTACTCTTGTCAGAGGCATTCAAACCAGAGTGACTCCATCTCGAGTAAAGGCTAGGAAAATGAGGCTGCATTCCCAGAAAGTTAGGTATTCCTAGCCTCTAGATGTTTCCGGTTAAGAGAACAAACTGATGTTTACTAAACAGACCCAGACTTGGGAGTGTCCTAATATCCCAATATCTTGAGAACAAAAGCATTCCTAATTTTGCTTTAAAGAGAATAATATCAGTTCTTGCAAAATACAGCAATTAAGACAATCCTTTATCACAAATCCTTGTAGCAGAGCACATTTCCCCCATGATCTTTTTTATCCTATATATACAAGCACTGTACCTAGGGTGGACGCGTTCCTCCTCTTATTTTCAGGAATGCCCTACTCTGTCTATGGAGTGGTTATTCTTTCACCACTTTACTTTCTTAATAAACTTGCTTTCGCTTTGCACTGTGGACTCACCCTGACTTCTTTCTTGCACGAGATCCAAGAACCCTCTCTTGGGGTCTGGATCGGGACCTCTTTCCTGTAACAGTCTTAGTTCTCTAACATGGTAGCTGACAAACATTTGCATTTCACAGGTCAAAAAAACAATAACAAAAACAACTAAAAGGGTAGTGAGTGAAACACAGGGTTGCCAACTTTTCATTTGCCAAAAAAAAAAAAAAAAAAAATTATTTCAAACAAAAACAAAACCTACAATTTGCTAGCACTTCCATTTTACAAGAAATTAAGAAAAACATGATCTTATCATTTTAAAACACGAAGAAACTTAATTCTAGAAATAAAATGCTCATTGCACTGCCCCATTCCTTTTGTTAAAAATTTCACTGCACACTGGTAAAACCTTTTGCACGAACTTGTTCAAAATGAAACCCCTCCCTAACTCATCATACTTTTATGTCCCTGCACATGCTGGCCTCCTGCAGAGGCAAGTGTTCCTCCTCCATCCCCAGTTTTCACCTGCAAAACTAACATAACTTACAGGGCCGGGCAGTCCTTTTCAAATTTTAATGTGCATAAGAATAACCAGGGATCTTGTTAAAATGCAGATTCTAGCCACAAATATTTTCTCTGGTGCTTCTTCTAGAAGTTTTATAATTTGAGGTTTTACACTGAAGTCTATGATCTGCTTTGTATTCATTTTTGCATGTGGTATGAGGTATGGATCGAGTTCAGTTTTTCACATGTGGGTATCCAATTGTTCCAGCACCATTTGTTGAAAAGACTATTCTTTCTCCACTGAGTTGCCTTTGCTCTTTGGTAAAAAATCAAGTGACCGTAGACATGTGGGTCTCTTTCTGGACTCTATCCTGTTTCACTGACCTATTTGTCTAGGTCAAGTGATCTCACTCACATGTATCTAGATGGATCATGATCCAAAGACAAAGAGCATTCTGTCAAATGACAAAGGACCTGGAATATCCCAGGCCTCCTGAACGTTTGCCTTGTTTTCTTTCCCCCGCTGTACTGTATCCTTTGTCTTTATTAAAACCTTAGGTAAATATACTTTGTGGCATCTCGTGAATACCTTCCATAACTGACCCTGGGTAATTGCTGTGGTGATTCTGCTTTCTGTCATTAAAAAGACCTTTCTTATCACAAAGCCCAAGGACTGGCTGCTCTCCATCATGCCTCAATGGATCAAGGTCAATTCCCTCTTTGTCTCTCTGCTACAACTGGCACTTCCCAGGTTAACTGAGGGCTGATAATAGCCTACAGGCCTATTTTGATAATAACCAGTTAACCATGACCAAGGTAACTAAGAAAATTGTAAAATGAGGAATTTTTTAGTCTAAAGCGTGTTTACAAATCAGAGTATGTGTGCCAGCATGTGAACTGTAAATGTACGTGTATAAATGTGTGTTACAGAGGTAGCTGAAGCTAACAGACTAATTGACCTGAAAATGAACAAAACTCAGCAAAAAACAAAATCTTTCAAGAAATATCACCAATTACCTAACGGACAATTGTTGGGGTTTCTGATACACATAAGGGAAGATAAAGTTGTGCACCCAGCAAGTTGAAAAAAAAGATGATGAAACTTCTGGTGGGCATTGCTTCCATTAAGAGAGTCAAGCCAGGTTAAAGTGTATGTAGGTGCTTCCATATCTGAGAAGGGAATTACACTTTGGCACTGCAGAGATACAGGGACACCAGAAGAGAAATGGGGAATGAGGGTATGGTTACAGTAAAGCTGTCAGTTTTCCTTCCATTAGTTGAAAAAATTAAACAATAGTAGCAGAAGGACTAATAACATATTGTGTATTTGTTATTTTCAGACACATTGTGCTTTATTTGCTTTATATCATTTAATCCTTACAAAAGTACTAGGAGGAAGAGAGATCCTGTTTTCATTTTCCCTTTAGAAGTGAGAAACTGTACGGTGGAGACCCTCACCTGTCTGTGGTTCCCAAGCCATGGAGAAGAACAACCAGGAGTTCCTTCTGGCAGTTTGACTTGAAAGCCTAAGCCTTACCATGAGATTATTTCCGAAGTTGTCTGAATGCTCAGAGAGAAGAAGAAATCAGACATGGAGGACAAAAGGTGAAATGGAAGAAGTTTGGTGAAAAGTTTTCACTATTTAGAAAACAGAAGACAGGAAGCCAAAGAAAACGGCTTATAGGCATTTAGAGCACCTTGCACAGTGCATTAGCTAGATCTGGATTTGATCACATCTAATTTATGCCTCAAAGTACAGGAGACAAAATACATGCTGTTCTGTGAAATTCTCTCAATTACGCAAAGCTGCTGTTCTTCACAGGCTGGCATGAAAAATGATGATCATGTCATAATTTTTCTCTCAACTCTTACCATTTAAAAGGTTCAGGACTTCCTGTGGGGGCGCAGTAGCTCAAGCCTGTAATCCCAGGACTTTGGGAGGCTGAGATGGGCAGATCATTGAAGGTTGGGAGTTCAAGACCAGCCTGAACAACATGTTGAAACCCTGTCTCTACTAAAAATACAAAAATAAAATAAAAAAAAGTAGCCAGGCATGGTGGCAGGCACCTGTAATCCAGCTACTCGGGAGGCTGAGGCAGGAGAATCGCTTGAACCTGGGAGATGGAGATTGCAGTGAGTCACGATGGCGCCACTGCACTCCAGCCTGGGCAACAGAGCAAGACTCCATCTCAAAAAAATAAAACTAAAAAATTAAATAAATAAATAAATAAATAAATAAATAAATGTTTAGGGCTTCCTTATGGGGGGACTTTGCATTTTTCCCTTCTCTCTCCTCCAACTCCGACCTATGGATAAATCCACTTAACCCAACCATGGTGCACCCTATTGTTTTGATCAATAAACAAATGTCTTCACAAAGAAGTCTTCCTTGCTCTACTATAGTTCTTTCCTAATACTGAATATATGGGGGAAAAAACAGCCTTTTCCAATCTTACAGACATGCACAACCACACCCAGCTAATTTTTGCATTTTTAGTAGAGACGGGGTTTCACCATGTTGGTCAGGCTGGTCTTGAACTCCTGACCTCAGGTGATCCACCCACCCCGGCCTCCCAAAGTGCTGGGATTACAGGCGTCAGCCATTGCACCTACCTGGCTGCCTTTTCCAATCTTAAAGTGCTAATAGGTATTATAAATTTACAAAAGCTTAATTGACTCTTACCTGGATTCATGATATATTTTTAAATCTTTGTGTATTAAAAGTCTGAAGTACTACTTTTCCTTAGTTTTGGTAAATATATATTGAGTACTAAGCATGAATCAGGTCTGGTACTAAGAACACAAAGAGGGTAAAAATGAGTTCCTGGCCCTCACAGAACCCACAGAGTAAGATTTTCATCCACTACTTCTAAAAAAAACACTCCTAGGGCTTTGCAAGACTACACTATCAGTTGATTGTTAAAAGCCTGTAATAATTCAAGTAATTCTCATAACGCCAAGCTCAGTTTTAATGACACTATGAGAATTATTTAATCTTTACAATGGTCCTCTAAATTGGGATTATCATCATGTCCACTTTGGAGCTGGTGAACTGAGGCAAAAAGAGGTTAAGTAATTAAGGTAAGTAATTAATTTAACCTCTTAGAAATTAATCAAAGGAGCCAGAATTCAAACCCGGGCAACCTGTCTCCACACCTCATGCTCTTAACAACGATTCTCTCCTGTCACTGAAGAAAGACTAAAAGAGTGTGGCACTGCACCAGATTAAACAGAACGACCAAGGAAGAAGAACTGAAAGCCCAGCAACAGACCGAAGTATGTATACTAATTAGCATACTAAAAATTTATTACAAATCATGGGGGGGACAAATGAATTACACAATAAAAGGTGCTGCCCTATTTATTTATTTGGTTCTAGAAACTTCAGGTGGTTTAAAGAATTACCTGTGATGGTCTAGAACCAAGATGATGTTTGTGACTCCCTTCCCTCATCGCTTCTTGCTAAAATGATCCAACTAATTCGAGAGAAAAAAAGTCTCCACCACTGACTGGCTACTTCCTAAGTGACCCATCCACAAAAGTGAGCCCTTGAGAAGAGCTAACGGGAATGATTTGGCAAACAGCAGAGTGAGTGCAGAGGCCAATTAGCAGCCAGTTCCCAGAACACCCACAACAAAACTGCTGCCATTCATCAATTATTTAGACCCAGATACCCTACTAAATGCCTTAAGCTGTTAACAAATTTCAATATTATTATACACACGAGTAACTGGGGCTCAGAAGTTGAACAAGATGACCAATGTTATACAGTTCTCAAGTAGCATAACCAACATTGGAACACAAAGGCGATCAGACTCAAGTTTAAACTCTTAATCACTCTGCTACACATGGGGTGGCCAAGTCCACCAGGATCCCCACTTCAGAGCCTACTGACAACTCTAGGATTGGAGCAGAGGCTGGAGGCCAGGCCAGTGCTGGAGAAGCAGCCATGCTGGATGGAGTTTCTGCCTGGATGCCTAGGCCAGGCAGCTATTCAGGGGGATGGGAAACTACCCCAGTGGGCCAGGAGCTGCCAAGGCAGACACAAAAGGGACACTGTTCTTGAACAAAGACCAAGTCTGCCTTGCAGTTGTCTCCCACTGCCTACAGCTTCAACCCTACCCCACACAAACTATTAGAACTCTAAGCTGCAGATAAAAAAATCACAGTAAATCTAACGTCTTTCCCTATTTTTGCCTGGAATGAAAAGAACTGAATAATGACATACACAACCTCTGACAAAGCATATTTCAGTTACCAATAATGAACAAATTAGACCTACTTGGCAGACGAGTGAACAGAGAAGCTAGCAAACTAGACAGGGGAAAGACCCAGTATTTTAGGTGAAGTGAAAATTTTTGAATAATTAGGGTAACTGCTAGAAACAAGACAAGTTTGCACATTTAAAAATTTTTAAGATTGCACGTTGTAAAATTTTCTCAGTGAGATTTAAACTTTTGTATCTGTATCACTGATAAAAAAGTTATTATGAAGAGAGATGAAAAAGGAGCAATAGGACAAAGCATATGAAAGAAAAAAGCAAAATGGGTGGCCTAAAAAACAGGCCTAAAAATGCACTGAAATGCAGACTGGCTCCTGCAGAAAACCAAACGGGAACCTGAAAGACCTGCTCCATGAAATCTCCCAGAACGCACAAGAAAACAAGGAAAAATGGAACATTATGACTGAAAAAGAGCGCCTGAATGATAGATCTAGAAGATCTATGTCTGTGTCTAATAGGTATTTCAGAAAGAGAGAACAGAAGAAATAATATTTAAGTAAAGAAAAAGTAATAAGTAAACAATGGGAAAAACAAAACAGAACTCAAAATGAGTTTTTTAGAAAATAATTATTCACTCAGAGCTTGGCAAAATTAATCACTAAAGAACCATGCTCATCCCAGGAGAGCTTTGGAATGTCAGAGAGAAAACCAATCCAATAGACATCCGCTCCTCCACCAGGATTAAAAAAATAAAAAGGAACATGAATGAGATGAACACTGGGTTTCTCACCTACTATACTAAGTGTTAAAAGACAATGGAGTAAGACTTATAGGACTCTGGAAGGATAGTCTATGACACACAAATTCTAAATTTAGATGAATTATCAACACTATATCATTACTATAAAGTAGAAGAAACATATTAATAAACAGAGGAATCAAAAGTATACTTTCAACATACCTTATCTGCAGAAATATTCTTAAGGAAGGAAGGATATATAATCAAATGAAAAAATAGAATAAAAAACTCAAGAAAGTAAAAGATAAATAGGAGTATAAGAGAAACAGCAGTGAGCAATAAAGCTAACAAAGCTAGAGAGGTCTAGGCTTGCCCCAGTGGCTCACGCCTATAATCCCAGCACTTTGGGAGGCTAAGATGGAAGGACTTCTTGAGCCCCGCAGTTCAAAACCAGCCTGGGCAACATGGCAAGATCGTCATCTAAACTATGTGTGTTAATGTTGAAATTATAATGTAAATATTCAGTAAGCATACTCGAAGGAGCATAATGTAAAAAAAATGAACAAATATTTCTCATTATTTCAACAAAATTTAGACGGTAAGGAGAAGAAAAGAAGAAAATGTGCTGAAGTGATCACATGGCTGAGGGGAACTCCATAGATACTGTTCTAATGATAAACAAGTAAGTTCAAATTTTAAATTACCCACAACAGAACAAAAATTGGACATATAACTTCCAAATCACAAAGAGAACTGTTTTCCTTCTTTTCAATTTTTTTTTTTTTTTTAAGAGACAGGGTCTTGCTTCACCTACCAGGCTGCAGTGCAATGACACCATCCTGGCTCACTGCTGACTGAAATTCCTGATCTCAAGTGATCCTCCCATCTCAGTCTCTCAAGTAGCTGAGACTACAGGTGCAAGCCACCACACCCAGGTAATTTTTACATTTTTTGTAGAGACGGATTTCTCCATCTTGCCCAGGCTGGTCTTAAACTCCTGGGCTCAAGTGATCCTCCCACCTCGGCCTCCCAAAGTGCTGGGATTACAGGTGTAAGCCATCATGCCCAGCTTGTTCTCTTCCCTTAAAAAACAGAAAAGCTTGCCGGGCACGGTGATTCATGCCTGTAATCCCAGCACTTTGGGAGGCCGACGCAGGTGGACCACCTGAGGTCAGGAGTTCGAGACCAGCCTGGCCAACATGGTGAAACCCTGTCTCTACTAAAATACAAAATTAGCCAGGCATAGTGGCACACACCTGTAATCCCAGCTACTTGGGAGGCTGAGGCAGGAGAATCGCTTGAACCTGGGAGGCGGAGGTTGCAGTGACCCGAGATCGCACCACTGCACTCCAGCCTGGGCGACAAGAGCAAAAAACTCCATCTCAAAAAAAAGAAACTAAAAAAAAAGAAAAACTTGAAAAAAAAAAATTCAGTGAAAGCTAAACAATCAGGAAGCATAATAATTTGAAAACTTAAGACAAAAAGCCAAGGGTAAGACCAAACAATCAGTAAATGCAAGTGGGTTAAATACCCCTATAAAAGAGAAACCCTCATAAACTGCGTGAAAGAACAAAATACCACCCATCTTACTTGGTTATTAAATGAGGCAATGTGTACAAAAGTGCCACACGTATAGTTGTTCAAAAAGTATGCATAAAGAAAGAATTAATGTTGCAGGCACTGTGGTGACCCAAACATTAAAAAAAAAAAAAAAAAAAAAAAAAAGAACGGAAACTCTACCAGTTTAAAACACCAAAAAAATTAACTAAAATAATATTTTTTAAGTCTTATGATGAGCTGACAGGAAAATAAATTATCAGAAATCAAAAACACAGTATATAATCTGTGACTCAGAAATTCCACTACAGAAATTTACTCTACATTCACATGCTATAAAAGTAAGAAATCGTACATGGGAATAAATAAGAAATTTAGGACAGTTTTCTCAGTTTAAGATGATTTGGGCTGCAAATAACAATACTTAACTTCAGTGATTTAAAGAAAAAAGGGTCTGACTTAAACAAAATGACTAGAAGGTAGGTCCAGGCTGATTCAGTAACTCAATGTCTTTAATGGCTAAGGCTCCATATTTCTGCTCTATCACGTCAATGTGCTGGTGACATTATGTTAAGTGAACGCAAGGTTTAGAAGACTGTGTATATAAAATGATTTTAACTATACTAAGATCATAGAAAAAAAAGTTAGGAAACATATTAATGGTGGTTGCCCCAAGATTGTGGGATCACGAGTGGTTTCATACCTCCTGCTTCATATACAGTTTTTGTACTTTCAATAATTTTCAGATGAAAGAAAGAAAGAAAGAAAGAAAGAAAGAAAGAAAGAAAGAAAGAAAGAAAGAAAGAAAGAAAGAAAGAGAAAGAAAGAGAAAGAAAGAGAAAGAAAGAGAAAGAGAGAAAGAGAGAGAGAGAGAGAGAGACAGGAAGGAAGGAAGGAAGGAAGGAAGGAAGGAAGGACGGACGGAAGGAAGGACGGACGGAAGGAAGGAGAAAAAATCAAAGAACTAAAGAGAAATGTTACAGAAGAAAACAAAAAGGCTCAATCACCCCTTGGCCACAATGACATAGGTACTTTCTCCTTGTTTTCCAATTAGAATTCTCTCAAGTTGATTTGTTTATGAGGTTTTTAAATTCTCCATCACACACACAGTAGTTTTGTACAAAAAGGAAGCTCATGATGTTGTTATGATTGTCCTCTATGTAGAGTGCAATGCTCGTATATAACAGTTCACAGAGCATTTCACACACCCTTATTTCATTTATATTACTGAATACAACCCTTATAAATAAATAGAGAAAATTTAAAAATAGGTAAATAGACCATTTTGCAGTGAGGAACCTCTTCCAAAGTCATATTAAATTGAGAAATTTAAAATCAACCCAAATAACATCCTCTTTTCATATACCATACTTCATAAACACAATATTAAAACAAATACATGTTTATATAAATTGCCAAAGATTGAAAATTCTTTTAGGTATCTAATTAATACCAGTAACCATTTGCATTCCTAAATCTACTGTAATCTATCTACATGAACGTTTAGAGACCAAAGCAGGCTAGAAGAAACCCACACTATCCATTTGGTGTGCTTCATGGTCTTCCTCTGTTAGCCTTCCTCACTGGAAGAGACAGAACAGCTTGAGAGACTTCCCACGTGGAGAATCACTTATCCCTTAGTTTCACAGGCATTTTCCAAGACTGTTTTCTCCATAGCTTCAAACTAAAAATTTGGGTGTCAGAATTTCAATTTCAAAGTTGAAGGGGACCGGAGAAATAATCTATTCAAACTCTTCATTTCACACACAAGGAATCTGTCAATGTACAGTTTAAAACCATCAAAATGGATCACAGAAACAGAAAAGTCCTACAGAGCACACAAATATGTCTTCAGAAGAGGTCTAAACCCTGGAAGAATTTAGTCTGCTGTCCAATCTTAAAGTTATGACACCATTTTTTAAATGGGTTTCTAAGGCCCTTTGTAGACACTGCAATTCCACCTGTTAGAAAATTCCATTCAGTTAAACATGACTTGCAGAGTAAAGCAGCTAACTGGCATCTGTGATGCATCAAGGGCTCTATTAGCTCATCCTGCCTTTCTTCTTCTGATGGCAGCCATGGCCCTCTGGAGGGACCACTGGGAAGAGGCCAGCTGCAGCAAGGGCCATGCCACCAGGGTTGCTTGCTCGCTCTGTGAGGCCAGCGGAAGCAGGGAACAGGCGGAAACCCTGGCCCCTACCGAGCTGATGGCGTGGGAACCCTGTGCTCCTGGGTGCAGCTGCAGTCACCCAGCTGAAGCTCCAGACCCGAGCATTCCTGGACTCTCAGGGGCCTGGGAAGCCCTCCTGTCCCCACAGGCTCAAAAGGGCCTGCCCCCACACCCTAGCCTCTCCCAGCTCCCGGCATCCACTCTGATTTCAGAACAAAGTTGAAGCCAAGCCTGGGCACTGCCATGACATGGTTGGGTGTGCATGCACATGGGGCAGCACTGCACACCAGCACCCCTAACGCCACCTCAGCCCCCTCTGAAACTATAGGCACCAAGGAGCTCAGGGAGGGAGTCCGGGGGGGCTGAGGGGTGGCTCAGCGCAGGGCTGCAAGTGCCTCTCAGCATGAACAGCCTGGGCATCATGTATGGCATGTTGATGCCAGGACACAGACAGATTCGCAGAAAGGGGTGGGTCCCCAGTGAAACCCCACCTTCAAGCCAGGGATGGCTTGAAGTCTGGGGGCCAGGCTGCCAGTTCCAGGTAGAGTCTGGGACCCAGAAAGAGAATGTATGGTGCTTTTTCTGAGCCTGCCCATGGCTGCCCATGAACCAATCAGCAAGCACTTCCTCACCTCTGAAGCCCATAAAAACCCCCTGGACTCAGCCAGACTCCGGCAGATGACTGGACCACCTGCCTGTGGAGAGGAGCTACCCACTGTGGGTCTCCTCTCTGTTGAGAGTTAAGCAGACAATGGGATGATCCACTAGTGGAGAAGAGCTACCTACTGCAGGTCTCCTCTGAGCTGTTCTGTTGCATAAAGCACCTCTTTGCCTTGCTAACCCTCCAGTTGTCTGCATGCCTCATTCTTCCTGGACATGGGACAAGAACTACGGACCCAGCTGGGCATGGTGGCTCACACTTGTAATCCCAGCACTTTGGGAGGCCGAGGTGGGTGGATCACCTGAGGTCAGGAGTTCAAGACCAGCCTGGCCAACATGGTGAAACCCCATCTCTACTAAAAATACAAAAAAATAAAATAAAACTAGCCAGGTGTGGTGGCATGTGCCCGTAATCCCAGCTACTTGGGAGGCTAAGGCTGAAGAATCACTTGAACCCAGCAGGTGGCAACTGCAATGAGCCAAGATCATGCCATAGCACTCCAGCCTGGGCAACAAGAGCAAGACTCCATTCAAAAACAAACAAAAAAAAAACTATGAACCCGTCAAATGGTGGGGCTGAAAAAGTTGCACAACAAACAGGGCTAAAACATGCCGCCCTCCCTGCCCCTTCCCACTTACCACACTGACAGTGAAAAGGAGAGGAGACCTGCAGCCCTTCCGGAATCCCAGACCTAGGAGCTCCCCAAGCCAGGGCTGTGACACCCTCTTTGGGGCTCTGCAGTTCCTGTGTCTCCAGGCTTCCAGGTGCCACCATAGTCCCCTCATCTGGATGCAGGTGCCTGCAGTGGAAGCTGCATGCAGTACACCTGCTCCAGCCACAGCCTGGCATGCAGCAGGCACCCGTGCCAACACCTGAAGTTGCCAGCCCTCCACAGCAGCCAGCATGCCTGGCTGTGCGCAGTGGCCAGATCCCACGCTCACTGGCTTACACCCCCATCATCGCTCTGCACCTGGCTTGTATTTGGTAGGTGTGGGATCTGGATCAGCAGCACGAGCCAAGCACAGCCTGCTGGGCTGAATGGGTGGAATGAGCCCAGCAGGCATGAGCAATACTCAGGCAGAAGGCACCACTGGCCACAGAGGTTCCTGGCTGGCAAAGCAACGCTCCAAGGATCCCATGACACTTCTACAAGGAATGGAAATAAATCTTTGCCTTTTTTTATTATTGTGGCTGTCTCCAGAAATGTGATATGAAACACTGAAGAGAGGAATTTATAAACACTAAGTAGTAAACAAAAGCATACTAAAATAAAAATTTATATTAGGTGTGTTTCATTTTTTTAGCCCCTGCCACATTAATCACACAACTTATTAATTATACTTGATATACAACATTGAACAAACTATAAATACCTGTTAACCATCCATCAAAATTTATGGAATGAACCTCACTGGTGGAGAGAGAAAGGAGCTATTATTGAGCCTTGCGCTGCGGAAGGTGCTTCCTGTATTTTGTGTATGTTCCTGTATTTTTGTGTATGTTGGTATGATCCTTAGAACACCTCTGGTAAGCAGATATTTAAAGCCCCTCTTTTACAGAGAAGGGAATGGAGGCTTAGGAGGTTAAGTTGTTCAGGCCTCACAGATAGCAGAAAGAGATACTGGAATTTCAACCAGCCCAGTCTTACTCCAAACCCTATCTTCTTTCTACTGTACAAATGCTGCCTCAAGTATTTATAGAAAATGGAAAGAGATCCAGGTCTTATTGTTGAAGAATTTATGTTCTGAAGACAAGCTTGGGCCTCATTCCCTCACTTATTTAAGAGTTCAGGATTTCAAGTGAAATCTGAAATATTCTTTCCCCTTCTGCATCTGTCCTCCCTCAGATCTGTGCTGTCAGGACACTGATGTGCCAGCCAGCAGGCCATGCCTAGCTGTCAGTGTGCTCTGGGCCACCCAACTATGACCAAAGGGTGTATGAAAAATTGTTACCCGGGCTTATTTATAAATATATAAACAATGCATGACGACATTAAAACAATCAAACAGGAGGAACTCACTGGAGTGCTAAGTATTTGAAATGCTGCATCAGGTGAAAAATTCCCTCCATTGATAGCAGTTTCCTTTTCGAAGTCCTGGCTGTGCCTCAGCCCTGCCCTGTCAGCATTCCGCCCTCAGCCAGTGTTGGCAGTGCTCTGAACTGGCTAATCTTGGCTGAATTCCATAGGATTTCAGTTGGCCTCAGTAATATTTTTGCTTAGCTCTCAAGTTCAGAGATACTTATTCTATACATGACTGCCACCTTTGTATCGAATTTCTGAAACCCTCTGAATTGAGGAGGACTTTTAATGGACTCAATTTAAGAATGGGTACCAAATTTTAGTGATGGTTGCCTTGGGATGCAAGGAAACAAAGCAAAATATCAATTTGTTTTTTTAAAGGATATACTACTTTTAAGATAAATGATTTACCTTTTCTCTTTTTATTACTAGTTAAGGCTAAAGGATAGCTACATTCCTTCCCACTTTAAAACAGAACAAACTAAAACTGGTGAACAGGAGCTTTACAGTGCAAACATTTACACACACAAATGCTGGGCACATGCATTCTTAAGTGAGAAGGAAACCATGCAGATACTAGAAATGTGTCTGGCTTAAGTGCTGTCCAATCAGATATACTTAACCAGAAATACCAAGCCAAGTCTGAATTATGAAAGAACTATTAAAGTATATCCAGACCTTAACACCTCTTACCACCCCGGCCACCATCACATCACCTTGGTCACAGCCACTTTTACGTCTCCTACTACAATGTCCTCCTAACTGGTCCTCCAGCTTCTGGCCTCACCCGCCCCACCCTGCACCTAGTTGGCTGTCACACACAGTCAGCTGATACTATCAAAATGAGTGAAATCTCGATCTTGATCTGCTCAAAACTCTGCAGTGGCTCCCTATGTTTCTAGAGCAAAAGACTGAATCTTCACCGTGGTCTACAACACTTTCTGTCTTGTGACATCCCCCTAACCTTGCCTCCTAATACTCTCCTTTCTCTCACTTCCTCCCAGACACACTAGCCTGCTGAAAACCAGGGATATTCCTGTCTTTGCACTGGCTGTTTCCTTAGCCAAGAAGACTCATGTCCTGATAGCCCCAGAGGAAACCGCCCCACCTCCTTCAGATCTTTGCTCAGATGTTGCCTCTGTGAGAAGTGCCCTAGCCATTCCTTTTTTAAAAGGAGAAACTTCACCTCCTCCCCAACTCACACCTACATTCTCAGTCCTTTACCCTGATCTCTATTTGTGTCCACAGTGCTTATCACTTTCTAACATAGGCTTATCAGTCATGATCATTGCTTATTATGTATTTTCCCCCCAAGAACATAAACTCCATGGTGGCAGGGATCTTTGTTGGTTTACTAATATTAGCCCCTGACTAGAATAGTGCCTGGTGCAGAGTCAGGGGCTCAACTAACAGTTGTTGAACACATGGTGAATTAAAGTAAAATTAGCAGAGGGAAAGTGGTCTGATAATACAGTCATATCAAGAACTCAACACACAAACTCTTGCCCTTTTAGCAATGAATGGAACAGGAAAAAGCAAATCAGGAGTGGAAAAAGTGCAGGCGCAATGGCTAGCACCACAGTTCTTGGGGGCAGAACTATAACTAATCAGTTAAGGCCTGAGACATAGAGTTAGAACACATCAAATCAAATCTGAACTCCTACTTTCAGCAAGTTCTGACTCCATCAGAATCCAGCAGTAAACTGTCCAAACTGCCCCAAGAAAAAGTGTATACCTTGAGTAGCCTCTGATTAAATGAATCAATTTCACCGTATATGGGTTTATCCCAACCTGGTCCTTTCTTTAATTTGTCATCCTTTATTATCTCAAAATAGGGGTCAATCACTTCCAAGACATCTCTTTAAAGGAATGCTGAGCAAAAGTGGGAACACGGCTAGTTATGTTTCTTTATTCTGCCTCTTTGTTTTAACAGCTTGGTGTGCAGGGCAGGGATGGTGTGGAGATACAGAAGAAATAACTTCTATAGATTAAAAAAGGGCCTATTCCTTAAAAAAACAAAATAAACAAAAAAAAACTGCTTGTTGTGGAAAGACAGAAATGACGACAAAATTAGAAAGACAGGAACCACAGAATAACCAAAATTTCTTATGGGAATGAGAAAAAGTTGGAAACGAGGTAGCTTCCCAACGTTCACAGATGTGCATTCTGACACGTGGTGCGCTGGAGAGATGGGTGGTATCGACTGATAGAATGATGAGGTCTGAAAGATTAAACCACAAACATCTGTTGAGAGACTACTTGTAAAAAACACAACACAAAAAATTAGCAACTATAACCAAGGAAAGTCACAGGTGGTTATTAAACAATGGAGATTTTTTTTTAATGGAACTCTTACCTTAGGCAGTAATCCAGGACCCCGAATTATCTCACTGAATCCTCACAACTGCTATGAATTAGGTGCTATACTCACGCCCATTTCATACTCGAGGAAAGTAAGACACAGTGTTCTTTCACATCCCTGTCGTTCTCCCTACTCCTCCTCCAGCCTCCTTTTCATCTTTCTAGTAGTATTGCTCTTACTCAGCTTGTCCATTTATCTCATTTGCCCAGGACTGTCCTGGTTTATGTCTTTTGGCCTGGCCTGAATATTAATAGCACCTACCTTCATTTTTTTTTTTTTAGAAAAATTATGCTTTAAAAAAACACGTAAGATAAAATGTATCATTTTAAAAGTGTACAGTTAAGGCAATGCACAGTGGCACTTGCCTGTTATCCCAGCACTTTGGGAGGCCAAGGAGGGTAGATCACTTGAGGTCAGGAGTTCAAGACCAGCCTGGCCAATATGGCAAAACCCCGTCTCCATTAAAAATATAAAACTTAGCTAGGTATGGTTGTGCGTGCTTGTAATCCCAGCTACTCGGGAGGCTGAGGCAGAAGAACTGCTTGAACCCAGGAGATGGAGGTTGCAGTGAGCCAAGATAGTACTACCATACTCCAGCCTGGGTGGCCAGAGCTAGACTCCATCTCAAAAAAATAAAATAAAAGTGTACAGTTAAACCTACCTTCACTTTTAAAGGTATTCCAGTTCAAACTATAATTACATGATCATCCTTGTTTTACCCCACTCTACTGTAACTATTTACTTACCTGCCTCCCCGAATTGTGAGCTTTTTGAGAACAGTTATGTGTATCCTGTGTTTTTATGCTTTCAACCCAGCATAGTGCCAGGCATACTGTTAATAAATGTTTAATAAATGAACAAATGCATGAATGTTATCCTAAACTGCCTCCTGGTTCATTTTCATTTCACAGAGGAAATCTGCCCTCCACCAGGCTCAGAATTTGAAACTTATAAACTGCTTCAGCTGTATCTGAGATGGTTAATGCAATTAGAGAAAGAGCCAATGGTCTAGAAAATGCTGTGAATGTGTGTTGCTGCCCAAGTAAAGAATAGTCATTTACTCACCTGTGGGTAACCACAGGAGACAGTGGCTACAAAGAAATGTATGTGGGCTTATAAATATTTGGACAGATTCACAAGGCTAAAATAAAACACAATAATAAAAAAAAGAGAAATTAACTAAAGGAGAAGGGACTCAAAAAAAAAAAAGGGTGGGGGGCTGGAGAGAGGAATGTCAACTGTTCCACTTAAACATTCTTTTAAAATTCAAAATCATCTTCAGGAATACAAATATTGCAAAGCTTAGCACTGTTGGCACAAGGCCTCCTGCAACAATCACAGCACAAATGTACTTTGGGTTAATCTTGTGCTTTAGTGAAAAGAGAACTAATAATGACCTCCAATTTCAGGGCAATTTTATAAACCCAAAATATAATGTTGAAGACGACACTAAACAATCCATCTTTCCCGCCTCCCTTCTGTGTCACACACACACACACACACACACACACACCCATCTTTCTACATCAAGCTAAACTGAGCAAAAGGTTTTAAAAAAATAAAGAAAAAAGAATGGAGGCGTGATTTTTAATTGAATTAAAGACAGAAAGTCCCATTGCAATAATGGGAGAAACAGGAACTGTTTTTCATAATACTTTTCAGTTCTTTTTTTCAACCCACCACCCAACTTTTAGAGTCATTAGTACCACATGGCTGTTCCAGAACCAGTCTAATCTTAACTGTATTTTTTCTGATGCTGACTGCCATTTAGGCCTGAGGGAAACCAAAAGGACGAATCTGGCCAGCATCATGTTGCATTCTTTAAAACTTTCAGAGAGGTGAGGCAGCAGCCACTTAATTATTTGCAACTCTGTTTAGGACATGAAGTCCATAAGAATCTTCAAAATAGTCTCAACTGCATCAAGGTCTGCTTTCCCAGGTAACCGATGCCCCTTTAATTCCTCTAGATTTAATGAAGAGAGTATTTTCTTTCTTTTTCTTGAGACAAAGTTTCACTCTTGTCGCCCAGGCTGGAGTACAGTGGCGCGATCTTGGTTCATTGCAACCTCCGCCTCCTGGGTTCAAGCAATTCTCCTGCCTCAGCCTCCCAAGTAGCTGGGATTACAGGTGCCCACCCCCATGCCCAGCTAATTTTTGTATTTTCAGTAAAGACGGGGTTTCAACATGTTGGCCAGGCTGGTCTTGAACTCCTGACCTCAAGTGATCTGCCCACCTTGGCCTCCCGAAGTGCTGGGATTACAGGCGTGAGCCACCGCGTCCAGCCAAGAGTATTTTCAAAAGCTATTAATATACTTGTTCTGCACATAACCACTTCCAATCTATTAAAGGTATGCGTTTGTGTAGGTAAGGCTTGTACTACAGCAGAAATGCAGGAAGGGGGAAGAGAGGAGAGGACAGGAAGTTTACCTCAAGCTTTATTCAGAGAAAATTTCTTCTAAATCCCTTTCACGTCAATAAACATATTAAAAACAACAGGACTTGATGGTAGAGTTTTATATATTGTGTGTAAGGGCAGGCAGTACTATGCTGACAGGATGAGGACAGAGGGAAAGCCTGGCACAGAGGAAAATGGGAGAGGGGAGGAGAGCCAGACGCAGGAGAGGAAGTGGATGAGATGAGCGCATCCAACTTCCCTCTTGGAAGGAGTGCTCACCGGGTAAGAGAAATATCGACATGAGAGAGCTTCGGCCACGCTTCCCATTTAGGATTCTGGGGAAAGACTGCCTCACAGGCCACACCACACCACCCCTGGCTCAGCTACATCAAAGAAAACTCAGTGCTACAGCAAAGTCAGACAGAACAATGGCTGGAGTGTATCCTTCCTCTGTGGCCCTGACTTTTGTTTACACAGACCCAGAAAAATCCTGTCTGGATAGAGGGGATGGGAGTGAGCAGGTGCAGATGGGCTGGGATGGGTTGAGAGCCCACAGTAGTATGGGAGAGATGATGCCACTACATAGGCTACAGGGGACCTCTAGGGCAAGAGCAGGATGAAGGATAAGACAGAGACCCAGAAGGGAATCATGCCATAAGAGATGAAGTGAAGTGGAGCACGCCAGAGCACCACCAGGCATGGCCAAGCAAAGACAGGCAAGGACCCGCCAGAGTCTTCAACAGAAGACACCAGGGAGAGATGCCATCCTCAGCCATCTCCAGTCCAGGCAACAGGCCAGAGCAGCTGTTCCATGGCAGAGCCAAAAAGGACCTGAGGTCACCCTGTGGGGGTCTATGGATTCCATCCACCCACACAGTCTCCCAACCCACCCACCCCACACCCAGATGCCATCTTAGTGAGGAAATATGAGAAGCACAGCATTTTACATTTTTTAAAAGGAACATTTATCTAAAAGGTATTAAATTGTTACATCGGACTAATTTTACTGGGTGGAACCAGATTTGGGCACTGCCTCTTCTCCTGTATTTCTGTACTGGCAAGGAGCTTGTAAGGAGGATCAACCCTGATTATTAGAAAAGAAGGACTATTAAATTAAGTTTGATCTAAAGCTGCCTCCATACATACTTTAAGTTAGGACTCAAGGTTTCTCCATACAAAGGGAACAATAACCTAACCTGATGAACGAGTAGGCGAGTCGCAGCCAACTACAGGCAGCCAACTATGCAAGGCAGGTTCAAATAAGGCAAACGCCCAACTGTAACCAATCCAGCTGTTTCTGTACCTCACTTCTGTTTCTATCCATTACTTTCCTGCTTCTGTCCATAAATGTTATCTGACCATGTGGCAGTTCTGGAGTCATTCTGAACCTATTCTGGTTCTGGGGACTACCCAATTTATGAATCATTCCTTGCTCAATCAAGCTCTGTTTAATTTGTCTAAAGTTTTTCTTTTAACAGGACTTATTTTCTTTGCCCGCATGCTCCATAAATAACCACTGTTTGTTCTGACCCTTACTTTAATTGTTCACATATGGGACAGAAGGAGGAAAATAGTCCCCAACTGTATTTGAAAGATCTAGTTTTCATCATCTAAATTTAAATAGGGGATGGAATTATCTTCTGATACCTTCTGGAGGCTTTTTGTTTTTTGTTTTTTTTGGAGATAGTGTCTGGCTCTGTTGCCCAGGCTGGAGTGCAGTGGTGTGATCACAGCTCACCGCAACCTCGATCTTCTTGCCTTGCTGGGACCACAGGCATGTACCACCATGCCTGGCTAATTTTTTTGTTGTTGCTGCATTTTTTGTTACAGACGGGGTCTTACCATGTTGCCCAAGCTGGTCTCAAACTCCTGGGCTCAAGCAGTCTGCCCGCCTCAGCCTCCCAAAGTATTGGGATTACAGGCGTGAGCCACTACATGCAGCCTTGAGTTCTTTATTTGCCTATTTTTGAAGATGGAGGAAGCAGGTCTTGTGAAGAATAATAGAAAAGACATAGATGTGAGAGCAAATCAAAGAAAGAGAGTGAGGTACACAATTTGCTTTTCCTACTTGGAGCTCTGTAGCTCACCATTAGAATAATAGCATTTTTAGAGCAGCAAAGGGGATCACATATTTGGTTCATTTCCCTAGCCTTACCAAAGGTGGATGAGCTCCAGCAGTCTTGTGATTGCTGCTTGATGAAAGGTATGTGGTACTGCCCACTCTCTCTTCAACACACCCTCCTCCACTATTCACAATGGCAAAAGGCAGGGAGGACTCTAAGCCTTTATTGTTTTGCACTGGCAGACCTCCCATCTTCTAGAACTGAGATGTTCTGTGCTCAGAGAAATTCCCAGCAACAATCTGTGAGAATATGGGTTAATTAGCCCCAGGCCGTGATGCAACATAATAGCAATGAGGATTTGCTGTGGTGTCATGAGTGACAGGAAGAGGTAGACTCACCTTATGCAAAGTAGGCAAGTTTCATTACGCTTTATAAATTAGGAAACCCTTTAACATTCACTAATCATTTTCAAGATTCATTAATTATTTCTAAATCATAAAGTTATCCAGATTAGGGATCAGGTGGTATAACTGATTCTATGTCCACTCATTTGTCCACTTATTCATCCACATACACAGGCATTCATTAACTAATTTTATTAATAACACATTGTGCCACACCACTGTGGAAACACAGAACAAAATACAATCCCTGCACTCAACAGGCTCCGAAGCTAGCAGAGAAAGACAAAGCACCAAACTGTCAATTCTCCATTTATTATCAATATCACTGCTACTAGTAGGAGAAATGAGGCCAGCTGTGAGCCTAAAGCAAACTTCTAACAAGGTATGTAATAACATGGCACTGGCACATAGTCAGTCCTCAAAAAAATACTAAATCTCTTTCCTGTCCTCTCTTAAAGAAGTGTTGATACTAATTTGCTTCAGAAAGTGCAGCCAAAATATAGCACTAACAACAGGGGGCCTGAAGATAATGACATAAAATTCTACTGAATTAATAGAGTGCTTGTCACCTGTACTTAACAGGCATCCCAAATTTGGGCATTAATGTGTACGTCTACATCAAAAAAGCTGTGATGGTTCTCTTAACTAGATGTTAGTATCTAGAAGTTAGACCAAGGCTGCTGAATAATGATGGCTGAAATTAACAGCAAATAGAAACAAATGGGCAGTTTTATCTTTTATAAATGAATTTCTTTAAATATGGCAATGACTTAGCTTTTTGTAGTCAATGGCTAGAGAAGAAAAATATAACCAATAAATCAAATAAGTGTGGAAAATTCAAGGCCTAGAATGTTAGCCTGCATCTCAAAGCAGGCTGTGGACATACGACTTGAAATTTCTTGACATACAACTCACCATTTTATTAAAGTGTCAGGAGGAATTTTCCACCTCTTCCTGGATTGCAGATGAAAGGTTTGCTTGTCTTATAGATGTTCCACCCTAGGGAATCTGAAGGCCTGAAAAATCTGCTCATTTATGGGAAAACAATGAAACTTACAGTCAAGAGCTGAGTCTTTGAGGACGGTAAGACTGAAAAGACAGAGGATTACGGGGGAAAAGAAGATCAGAGAGGGAAGAATAACTTCCATGATGTCCAGACAAGGACAACTTTGTACTGAACCATGAACAGCATAGTAAGAAAAGAATTCTCGCTTGAACCCAGGAGGCAAAGGTTGCAGTAAGCTGAGATCACACCACTGCACTCCAGCCTGGGCAACAAAGCAAGACTCCATCTCAAAAAAATAAAATAAAATAAAATAAAATTCTGTACTTGGACTTCATATATAAAGAATCTAAAAAGATTTCCTTTCTCATAATGGAATGAACCTTCCCACTCAGCCAAACCTAGAAGCAGACCTAAGGAGTTACTGCTGTTAAACACATCTGATAGCTAACAGAAATAGGAAGTCATTATTAAATAGATTAAGTTAGAGTTCTGTTAGAGTTAACACTAAGAGTTTTGTATAAGCACAACAAAATTCCACAGAAGTTTCCTTTGTAAAATTGGAATAAACATGTTTGAGAGGTGGGGAAGATTTTCAAGAAATTTAAGAAAAGTTTTCACAAAATCTCACCAAAATATATACAAATCACTTTATCTTTCACAGGTTTATCACAAGGACATGAATTCAACAAATATCTTTTGATTTAATAAATAGAAAACCATTTCTTATATATTTCTTAAGAAACTCTTCTAGCTTGGTGTAAGTGACTGTATCTCCGAAAATGAAAACACTTAAAACTATGTGCCAGGCACTATTCTAAAAGCTTTACATATGGTAACTCATCTTATAGTACCCTGTTGAAGTATCACCAAAATTCTGATTCTCCTCCTTCTAAGCACATGATAGGACAGCACTTTCCTGCCTCCTTAAATTTAGCCACAACCATGCGACTTACTTTGATGAAGAATAAGTGGAACGGATGTGTGTCACTTCTGGGTGACAGAAGTCTTTAAAAGCCAGTGCAGGATCTGCCAAATCTTTTCCCCTATCATGGTGAGTGGCAGTGCTCAAGTTGGTAGAGCCTCAGTTAGCCTATCAGCTCTGTTAGAAGAGACATATAGAACTCTCAAGAGTCAGGGACCATGAGTGAGAAATAAATCTTTGGGTTAAAAGCCTCTGAGATTTGGGAGTTACCTGTTATTGCAATTTAATCTAGCCTATCCTGACTGATGTAGGTGAGTACTAGGTAATTGAAAAAAAGAAGACAGCATTTCTTTTCCAATATTCTAGAATTCAGATTGTTCGTTATTCCAGACTTTCTCCCCACCATATCATTTGCTCCGCAAACTCTCCCAGAAAACAAGTCATAAAAATAGCTATCTGAATTTTGGCATTATGAGAATCATGAATTTACATAGTGTCTTATTGATTCACATTGAGACAGGGTCTTGTTCTGTTGCCCAGGCTGGAGCACAGTGACACAACCATAACTCACTGCAGCCTTGACCTCCTGGGTTCAAGCAATCCTCCCACCTCAGCCTGTGCAGTAGCTGGGACTAGAAACATGCACCACTGTGCTCGATATTGTCTTTGTAAAGACGAGGTCTCACTATGTTGATTAGTCTGGTCCCGAACTTCTGGGCTCAAGTGATCCTCCTGCCTGGGCCTCCCAAAGAGCTGGGATTACAGGTAAAAGCCACCACATATAGCCTGTTCTTTTATTTTCAAATATTCTGCTTTTTAAAAAGTCATTACTGGTTAAAAAATAGAAATCCATCCTCACAAAACACACACACAGAATAATTCACCCTAGCAAAAAATTCAAACCCCTAAGTATAAAAAGTAAAAAATAACCAAACCTCTACCTTGATTCCTTTATATGCATACATAGATTTTTTTAAAAGAAAGAGACATGGTGTCACAAAAAGAGTATACATATTACTTTGCAAAGACCTTAACAGCTTTCCAGTTAATAATTACATTGTATGGTCATAACATCATTTATTTAACCATGCCCCTACTGATGGACATTTCAGCTTATTCCACATTTTTATTTAATTGCAATGTATGATTTATCCCAAGAAGTAAAATTTATCCCAAGAAGTGGGCCTGTTTAAAGGGCCTTTGTTAAACAATCAAAGGGTATGTATATTTCACATCGACAGGTACCACCAAACTGTTCTTCAAAGTGATGATATCAACAGTATCAAAATACATGAAAGCGCCTTTTCTCCTTATATCCTTATTATCCATTTTTTAAAATATTTACCAATCTGGGAATCAAAATATGATGTTTCAGTGTTTGGTTTTTTTTAATTTGCACTGATTTAATTATTTGTTTCCAACTTTTTTTTTACTATCTGTATGTTGTTATTGGAGAAATATCTACCTGTCCATACTTCTTATTTTTTAATAGGGGTAGCTTTTTTATATTATTTGAGGCTTTTAATCTATTATGAATAGTAAGATGTTTCAACTTGTGCTGCAAATATTCTCTCTAACCCTTCATTTATGAATGCTGGCTTTCAACATACAGATTTTTTAAATGAATATGGTTAAATTAGTCAAAATTTCCCATTAAAATTTCTGGGTTTCAAGATACAGTTTTTAAACTAATTCCAAGCTTAATAAATCAATTGAGAGAACACATCCACAAAGGATACAATTAATCCCATTTTTTACCTCTTTATGTGCACTCTGAGCTTACTTTATTCTTTTACATCAAAGTGTATATGATCTCTCAGGAGCACTCAAAAGAACTCAGCACAACACCCAGTGTGTAGATTTTCAATAAATGTTCACTTACTTCATTCCTTCTGAGTCCCATTAGTTTAGAGACAACAGACACATAATTCTTTTTAAAATATTTTCCAACAGAATTCCAATTGTATTTAGGGTGACAACGTGCCCAGCCAAAACTACATTTCCCAGCCTCGTCTGCAGCTATGGGTGGCAATGTGGCACAGTTCTGGTTAATGACATGTAAGCGGAAGTCACTGAACTGAGCTTCCAGGAAGCTCTTTGAAAGAGAACAAGCACAGCTGGCATGTGCCTTCTGCCATCTGCCCTTCTCCTCCTTCCTGCCTGGAAAGCAGATGCAATGCTGACTGGAGAGCAGCCATCATGAGGCTTCAAAGTGACAAGATCACTAAGGATGGCTGAATGGAAAGGCGGCAGCAGCATGGGTCTCTGATAGCTTCTCTGAGCCACCAACCAACCCTAGAATGCCCACCTCTGGACTTCTTGGTATAAAAGGAAAATAACCATTTACTCGTTTAAGACATTAGGAATGAGTCAGGTTTTCTGTTCATTGCAGCAAAATCTACAATCTAAACTATATATCAGGGTTCACTCAACATCTTCATATAAATTTTAAAACAACCCTTTCATTTTCATAGCTTGAGATAATCTCTTGAAGAAAAGCTATGCTGGTTTGAAAGGCAAGTTCCCTATTCACAGATACACTTTGTTTTTTTTTTTTTTTGGAGACCGAGTCTCACACTGTCACCCAGGCTGGAATGCAGTGGTGCGATTTCAGCTCACTGCAACCTCCGCCTCCCAGGTTCAAGCGATTCTCCTGCCTCAGCCTCCCAAGTAGCTGAGATTGCAGGCGCCCACCACCATGCCCAGCTAATTTTTTGTATTTTTAGTAGAGACGGGGTTTCAGTATGTTAGCCAGCCTGGTCTCAAACTCCTGACCTCATGCTCCACCCGCCTCAGCCTCCCGAAGTGCTGGGATTACAGGCATGAGCCATCGTGCCCGGCCTTATTCACAGACATACATAATTTTAATAGGAGAAATCAAATCATTAAGCACTTCAAGTACAAAATTCAAGAGCACCCTTAAGGAGAAGTCAGTAATCAGCAACATATGGTGTCACCTGTGCTAACTTGGTGTTAAATTACCCTTATCAGCACACTACATGACTTGTTTTAGCTGTGACATAAAATTTAGGCACGTAAGACTTTTCAACGAAAAAAAAAAATCACAGCTGAGAAGGAATTCTTAACAATTATACAAGACTGAGTATGTATTTTTGTCATTAATCCGTTCCCAAGAATTTGGGCTCACTTGTAGCTTGAAATGAAGAATTAAGAAAGTATTACAGAATGTGCCCAGGGAAAGTCCCACCACTGTCCAAAATCACATTTTTCAAAGTATTTCACTAGATAAGGAAGGAAACACACAAGCTGACGGAACTATTTAACCACTCTGCTACTGGAGAGAACACTCAAAATGTAGTACTGTTTTAGTCCTTACTTCAGCTAGCCAGCCTTTCAGAACTGAAGAAGGAGCAAAAGCCCCGCAAGAGGAGCAGATTTAGCCCTTGACAGAGGTCCTCCCAGGATGGCAGTCACTTCAGCTTGGGAAAGAAGGGGAGATGGGGGGGCATATGCTGTAAGCTCCAGAAGACTGGGGACTAGCATTGTCATCTTTGCAGCTTCTTCTTTTTTATTTTTTAGAGACAGGGTCTCATTATGTCACCCAGGCTGGAGTGCAGTGGCTATGCACCGGCATGATGATCACACACTACAGCCTCAAACTCCTGGGCTTAAGTGATCCTCCCACCTTAGCCTTCTGGGTAGCTGGGACGACAGGCATGCACCACCGCACATGGCTGCAGCTTCTTAATGATCAGCCACCATGGCCTCTACCAAGAATAATTTTCTTTTCAAAAACACCTAACCCTCCCCCATCAAAGTGTCTTTCACATGGCATCAGATATTCT
The DNA here is from genome assembly GCF_001698545.2 of Rhinopithecus bieti. Taxonomy (NCBI): domain Eukaryota; kingdom Metazoa; phylum Chordata; class Mammalia; order Primates; family Cercopithecidae; genus Rhinopithecus; species Rhinopithecus bieti. The sequence continues at coordinate 91,591 of NW_016805783.1, forward strand.
TTAACTGAATTCTTCAACTGTGAATAAACTCCCTTACTCACATTGAACACTGTCCTGATTTGCCTCTGTAATAAGAAGAAATGTACCACATTCTACTGATCACAATCTCTGTACCCTCTACCTGTAAGGGGGAGGAAGGTGGAGAAAAAAATAGAGTACAAAGAAGAAAGTCAACAAAGAAGGACAATGCACAGAACATAATGTATATGGTCAACCATAAACTTTCCACATTAACAAAGAACTATACAGCTGCCAAAGCCAGACATAAATCCCCTATTCCGATCCAGTCCAGTGCATTGGTTAGTTATTATTTTAACACTTCCTTTTACAAATGGACCATATCACTTCCTAGAGTTTAATACACTTTTTGGCATATGTATCTACAAGCATAGACAGAGCTTAACAAACTTTTTGAAATGTGTATCTACAAAACAGTAAAAAAAAAACTAATTGTAAAAAGGCTTCTGTTCAAAGTGTTAATTTGAAACACTGTTTGAAAGTGTTCAAAGTTCTAATTTATGTCAGCCAAGTTAAGAAAAGTAGGTAACCAGATTATCAGTAAAAATTCCAAAGCAGTATCTGTCATAGGTAATCAATCACCAAATAATTAGGAACTGTCTAAAATGGATTTCATACATAAATACCTAAATTTGGTAACCCAGTTCCCTCCTAAACAGGGAGGCAGGGCTGCTTTATAGAGAAGCTACACAGTGGAACAGGCCATAGACTAGAAATCAGTATGTGTCTTAATTCTCCTAGCTTCACTAGTGCATTCACCATCTAATGATGATCATTCCATGTCAAGCTCTATAATCCTCAGTTCCCTTGCCTGTAAAAGTTAATAATGATACCAGTATGAATTAGGATGCTCTCAACTACAATAAGGAAAATGTATTGTCTGGTAACAAGAAGTCAAGCAGCAGCGCAGCTCCAGGTTGGTTCATTTGGTGGCTGGCTCTTTCCATATTTCTTTTCTGCCATATTCAGTCAGTCAACTTATTTTCAGGCTACCTCTCCTCATGGGCACAGGACTTTAGCTCCAAGTAGTCACATCCAGTCATGACAACAGGCAGAAGAAAAACAGGGATCATTCCTGTGTATTTCTTCCCAGAAGGCAGTGAACTTTCCCCTCCCAGAGGTATCTCCTTCTTATGCCCAGCAGACGTCCCCCCTCCTATCACTGGCCAGAGTTGGGTCTCATGCCTAGTCCTAAACCAAACTCCTGGCAAAGGGAATGAATTTACCATAACAGATTTGGAGTCATCAGGACTCAGTCCTGAGTCATATGAGGTAGGGGTAAATACCTAAACAAAATTGAGGTTCAACCAGCAAGAAAGAATGAAGCAGACAACTGAACAGATAACCAACAGTGTTGTGAACCCCTTACTCCACAGTACTGTAGTGAGGATCAAATGATAAAGAAAAAAAAAAAAACAAAAACAAAACTGCAAAGTATAAAATGCTTTATAGATGCAAGATATTATTACTTATTTAAGGAGATTTGTTTTATGTTGAGGCAAAATCTCGATGATAAAATAAATTCATTGAAAACAAAAGACATTCCTTTTTTTAAAAAAAAAATCACAAAATAGCAAACTATAATGACCACCATTCCTAACACAGTAAAATGTGAGGTTTTGAAAAACTGTGAATATACATATTCTTCAAGTATATGCAGATTGACCAAATGAAGCATCAGCAATAGGTTTTACAGCCAATATATACCTCCATTTTACATTCAACAAATGTTTTCTGAGCAACTGGTACTATGTACCAGGCAGTATGTAAGCACTGGGGATGTATCAGTGAACAGAGAAAAATCCCTGCCTTGTTGGTGCTTACACTGTACGCTTAACTGCATAAATACTTTTGGAGACAAACATTCTTAATTAATAGCATATGCTGAACTCAAATTACCAGCACACATGTAATTTTTAATTAATTCCAATAACTTTTAGTTTTTGTTTACTTCTCTTACTTCCCTATACCACCCAAAAATAAAATCATGAATCTAGGGGAAAGAAATTGACAGGTGCTCACCAACAGAGCAAAGGATGAGTTACTCAAATTTCTCTGTTTCTCCCTCCAATTCCAGATGAATGCCAAAAAGGAAGGCCACCTTTCAGCTATCATTTCTGAAAATGATACTTGCAAAGGGCAGAACTGAAATAGTGGCAATATCTACAGTATAAAAACAACCAAATGCACACAAAATACAGACAAGAGAATCAATCATAAGAGCAAACTACAATGGATGATTTTCATGACTGGTGTCTATTAATAGATAGTAGATTTGGCATTATATTCTTATCTGGGAGTCTTACAAGTAAATGTTACATTCCTACCAATCCTTACTAAACAAAGTAACATTATTGGATGCAAAGAGAGTTTGGTTGCGTTATTCTTCAAATGAAGTTAAATGATACCTTAGAGTCACACAACTTAAAAATGGGAATGAAATTTATGTGCCTAAGCAAATAGTCATTATCTGGGTATTAGTCAAAAGAATTTTCTCTAGTAATTTCATACAATAAATTCATACAATAAAGCAAATTTCATACTATAAATACATAACACTCGTTACTATTCCTTTAAACTTTCCATTTTACTTATTTTCATGCTTCCCAAATCCCTGAAACTTTATATCCATAAAAATCATCAATGAAAAGGGATTAGATGGTTGGCTTTCAGGCAAAAAAAAAAAAAAAAAGGTCAAATAAGTTTGGGAGCAAAATTAGCAAAGACGATAACTCTGAGTCCAACTCAGAAGGCAATCCCAGCTCTAAGCCATTTCAGATGAGGGATGAGACCTCTCCATCTATGTATACCCATCTCCACACATTCACCACCCTAACCCCAGAATCTAGCCAAGTCTTTCATAGAGGAGGAGCTCATTCTTGCCTTTTTTAGCGCTACCCTCTGGACTTGGGTATAAATCAGGAAAAAGAAAGACAAGAATCATATGTGTCGAGGATTCAGTTCCATCTTTGACCAATCAGCATTGATCAGAAAGAACTCCTTCAGGGAGTTTACAAAGCAGAACAGACTTAAGAACTAGACCTTCAAGGCTGCTCTAAATCAAATCTCCTAGGAACTTCCCTTAGAATCAATTTAGCTTTTAATGATGAAGATGGGGTTGCTTAATGCACCATAAAATAGATGCATATATTTGACATCTCAGTACATTAAGGCAATCTCTCAGACTGAATTTTCAAGGTAAAAAGCAGATAGCTTTTCAAACACTATTTTTTTCTTTTAATCATTTTTATGGTCTCCTTTCTAAAACATTCTCCTGTGTTCTTAAACATATGTGAACCTGGTTTTTTTACGGGGTGGGGAGGTTGGGTTTTTTCGGATTTTGTTTGTTTGTTTGTTTGTTTGTTTGATGCCTTAAATACAGATGTCCCAGGAGCTACAGTCTTGCAGAGAGGGTTGCTTATACCAACACTAAATGTCTCAAACTCTCACTTTATTCTTAGTTCTTGTATCTACTTTCTATACTTTTTCCAAGGTCAACTATCAATGCTTGATTGTATTATTATGAATACCCTAATCAGCCCTTTTCACAAGTCTAATCTTCTGAGGACTAAAAAGACACAAGACCAAGTTTGTTAGAGTTCTACTCAAAATAACAACAGGATGTAAAAGGCAGAACCGTGCTTCCCTCTTGGGAGTTGTGATCAGTACAGGGTATACAAGGTGCTAACAATATTCAATTTCTTGATGCGAATGGTGATTACATGAGTGTTCGCTTTTCAACAGTGCATGGAACCATATATTTATGTCATACGTGCTTTTCTGTATATTTCACAATTTTTTTAAGTTAAAAATAACATATAGGCAAAGAGTTGAATAGGAAGATACACCTCCCCCTACTCTCACTTAGCACATGCACACAGACACACAGACACACACACACACACACAAACACACACACAGAGCAACATTCAAGTAGCAATTCCACTGCCTGCAATTATATTTGTAGATGACAGCCAATGATATTTGTAGAAGAGAGTTCATTTAAGCATTGCTGATAACAGAAAAAGGGGAAAAGAAAAAACAGAAAAAAATGCCCCGGAAACAACCTAAATACCCCCTAATAGAGAAACAGTAAAATACATTACGGTACTGAATGAAGTAGATCAATTTATTCTGATTGAAAATATGTTCAAAAATTTATTTAATTAAATAAGCAAGTTGAAGAACAAAATATGCATAGCTATATAATCTTACTTGTCCAAAAATAAGAAAATAAAATGTGACTGTTTCTTTTTCTTTTTTTAAGACAGAGTCTCGCTCTGTCACCCAGGCTGGAGTGCGGTGGTACCAGCTCATCTCACTGCAACCTCCATGTCCCAGGTGTGAGCAATTCTCTTGCCTCAGCCGCCCAAGTAGCTGGGATTACAGGCATGTGCCACCACACCCGGCTAATTTTTGTATTTTTAGTAGAGACAGGGTTTCACCATATTGGTCAGGCTGGTCTCAAACTCCTAATCTCAGGTGATCTGCCCACCTCAGCCTCCCAAAGTGTTGGGATTACAGGCGTGAGCCGCCATGCCCGGCCAAACGTGACTATTTTTGAAGAAATGAATGCATATGAAAATGTTAAGAGTGGTAACCTAGAGGATGCAGGAATAATTCATGAGGAAAAATAGGGGATTTTACTTTCTACCATTTGATTCTATTTGAATTCCTGGCCAATAACCATGTATTTCTTTTAAAGTAATAAAAATTAAATAAACAAATATATTAATTTCCATTTGCTGCTATAACAAACTATTACAAAACTGTGGCTTAAAACAACACAAATGTATTATCTTACAGTTCTGAAGGTCAGAAATCCAAAGCGAGTGTTAAGGGGGTAAAATCAAGGTGTCAACAGGGCTGGTTCCTTTGGAGTTGCTAGGGAGAATCTGTTTCTCACCTTTTCCAGCTTCTAAAGACTTCCAGCATTCCTTAGCTTGTGGCCACATCACTCCAATCTCTGCTTTCATCTACACATTGCCTTGTCCTCTCTGATTCTAATCCTTCTGCCTCCCTCTTACAAAGACCTTTGTGGTTACATTGGACCCATCCTGAGAGTCCAGGAAAATCTCCCCATTCCTTAACTTAATCATATCTACAAAATCTCTTTTACATGTAATATAACCACAGGGTCTGGTGACTAGGACATAGACGTGTTGGGGGCCTCATCATTCGACGTGTTGGGAGGTCTCATCATTCAGCCTATCACAACAGCATTTGCTGAACTGTCGTGCAGCTAAGTTCTGAGACACAGCATCTGGGAGTAGGGGAGTACTTTCATTCTGATACTTCTATATTATTTTTATTTTTTACATTGAATGTTTATCAGGAGAACCTGCCCCCAATGGTTAACGTGGGTTCTTTTCTATTCCCTAAGCGTCTCACCTGGTTTGAGAAATAAAGGGAAAGAGTACAAGAGAGAGAAATTTTAAACCTGGGTGTCCTGGGGAGACATCACATGTTGGCAGGTTCCGTGATGCTCCCTGAGCTGTAAAACCAGCAAGTTTCTATTAGCAATTTTCAAAAGCGGAGGGAGTGCACGAATAGGGTGTGGGTCACAGAGATCACATACTTCACAAGGTAATAAAATATCACAAAGCAAGTGGAGGCAGGGCGAGATCACAGGACCACAGGATGGGGCGAAATTAAAATTGCTAATGAAGTTTCGGGCACACATTGTCATTGATAACATCTTATCAGGAGACAGGGTTTGAGAGCAGACAACCCTGTCTGACCAAAATTTATTAGGTGGGAATTTCCTTGTCCTAATAAGCCTGGGAGCACTACAAGAGACCGGGGCTTATTTCATCCCTTCAGCTTTGACCATAAAAAGCGGCCGCCTCAAGAGGGCCATCTATAGACCTACCTTCAGGGCACATTCTCTTTCTCAGGGATGTTTCTTGCTGAGAAAAAAAATTCGGCAATATTTCTCCTATTTGCCTTTGAAAGAAGAGAAATATGGTTCTGTTCCATCTGGCTCACCGGCAGTCGGGCTCCAAGTCTTATCTCCCTTGTTCCCTGAAGATTGCTGTTACCCTGTTTTTTTTTTCAAGGTGTCCAGATTTCATATTGTTCAAACACACATGCTCTACAAACAATTTGTGCAGTTAACGCAATCATCACAGGGTCCTGAGGCAACATACATCCTCCTCAGCTTATGAAGAAGATGACAGGATTAAAAGATTAAAGTAAAGACAGGCATAGGAAATGACAAGGGTATTGATTGGGGAAGTGATAAGTGTCCATGAAGTCTTCACAATTTATGTTCAGAGACTGCAGTAAAGACAGGTGTAAGAAATTATAAAAGTATTAATTTGGGGAACTAATAAATGTCCATGAAATCTTCACAATTTATGTTCTTCTGCCGCGGCTTCAGCCGGTCCCTGCGTTCGGGGTCCCTGACTTCCCACAACAAATGTTTTGTTGTTTTAATTAGAAACCCAACAGACTATATTTTTATCAACTCTAAGATGCCCTCAATTATAAGATACATTATTTTATGTATGACTCTGAAAGAAAAAAAACACTCAACTTTGATATTCCTTGTAATATCATGGTGGATTATTTGCAAAAATATTCTCAGAAATCTCTCCCATCCCAAAATATACACTCCTTGGCAACATGACTGGAGTCTTCCTCTTATCAAGAGGCAGTCTATTTCTTCAACAGGACATTAGCAAACATGATCTGAGCAGAGGCTGGAGAAGTGCTGGTGCACTGAAAGTGGCCTCTTGGTACTGCCCTTCTACCATGTGAACACATCCAAGCAAGTCTACTAAAGGAAAGAGACTATGTGGCCATGCCAGCTACCCCAACCTCCCCTAAACAACTCACTGAACCTTGCACAAATTATGATTGCTGTTTTAAGTCACTAACCCTGATTTCAGAGATACTTAAGCGTGAAAAACTGTAGATCTTAGAATCAATGAAATATGCTATGTTATGGAATCAGTACATAAGTAAGTATCTAAAGGGTGTTTCTAAGAGGAGAAAAGCATACAAATTTTAGGGAACAGAGTTTTTATGCCACATTTTGGCTGCTAAAGGTTATTTTTGTTTATTTTCTGGTTTTCACTTACATTTCATATAGCTTAAGTCACTGAACAAATGGCGGCTGGTACTGAAGGGATACTGCTTTCTGCCACAGAATATAACAGCAAGATAAATTATCTTGTCCATTCAATGGGAAAGAAACTAGCAACCTCTAGAATTAAATGGTGAAAAATTATTATTTTGTTATTTAGGTAGGCAGTATGAAACATAAATTAAGAGTGACAACACTGGAAAATGTCTTTCCATTTTACTATATAAAATATATATTTATATTAAAAAGCAGAAAATATAGTGATATACTGTGTATTCCAGGACTTATTACATTTGCAATGTTTTAACTAATACAATTCTAAATACAATAATATTTACTTATTACAATATTGCATGTTTAGGCATGTTGTGACATTCCTGTTCATATTCCATTGATATGAACAAAAAATATTTGTCAATAAAAGGTCAAATGCCAGTTTCATTGTGAAAGGCAAATTTTCTACACTGTTGCTTTTAAAATCCAAGTTCTGGATTATTACAATAGCTCCCATTTACGGTATTTGTTTCCCAAATACCTAGTTATAAAAACATCTAACCTGGATATATCACTTTAGATAAAAAAGCAATAGAAATAACAGCATAGGTAATTTCTTCTCCAAATATACAAAGAGTTACATACATTCTTGGATTATTAATCTAATGCACAGTTACTGAGGTGCTTACAACATGTCTGACGTTGTACTTGAGACCAGGGACACAAAATCCTCACCAAAAATCAAACAGAAAATTTTGAATTAGAGATACCAACTGAATTAAAGCATTTGTGTAATATCTAAAAATCCTATCATGTGCTAGGAGCTTTACGTACAACTTCTGTCCTTTAATCCTCACAACACCAGAACACATTTCTAAAATGATTTAATTTCTCTGAGGGAAGTCCCACAGCTAGTAAGTGGAGGAGCTGGGATATAGTCCAAGTAGATCTTACTGGTTTCTTCACCATCCAACACTGCCTTTTGCTATTTCTGCATTGTGCTTTTTTATTTAAAGTGAGTAGAGACTAACTGGGATTGACGTTAGAATGAAAGAGAAGGAAAATCTCATAGAGTGACAATGAAAGAGGAATTGTCCTGGAAGCAACTCATCATGATAAAATGCTGGCAAAGTCCTCTTCCCATTCCCTGTAAGGCATGTGACCATTCGTCCCCAAGGAGAACATTTACAATGGCTCTTGAATCTTAATATGCTCTCTCAGATGCACCAAATACCCTTTGCATTCTCCTTCATCACCCAGTGTGGCTTTATCATCAATGAATTCAAAATTCTAAACTTTACTTAAATTTATTTCTCTACAAAGTTCTGGGTAATAAGTTTCATGAGTAATAATTATGTAATGTGAAACTCTTCATTTTTACCAAAATTATTTCTTTCACATTCTAAATTTCTGACAGGGTGTTTTCATAATATATATTTGGTGAAAATTCTTCATATTTATACAACCCATGTCTACCATGATACTCTATTGAACTTTCACCTTTCAAGGATGGATTCTAAGAACACCAGCATCTATTGAGTATTTATTTACCACTTATCAGGCCCCTTACTACAACTTCATATGAATTATATCCCTTAATCCTCACAACCTTTGAGATGAATTCTATTACTAGCCTCATTTTGTACCTAAGAAAACAAAGGTCCAGGTAATGGGGTGTTGTGTGCTAACTGCTGCATGTCTAGTTACAGCTAGAAAATGGTGACGTTGAACCCAGGTCTGACTCCATTGCCCGCTCTTGATCCAATGTGCTGTCCGTATGTGGACACTGACCAACTTAGAGATCCAGAATCCACTCATCTTTTGAAACACAGTGAGCACCCATCTCTTTCCAAAGCCTTCCCTGATGGCCACTCCTCAGTGCCAGCTTCTGCAGCATTCTCTTTGATCTCTTTGATCGCTCTCTCACCCTCCTCCCTTTTCATTCTACGTATTTTCCTGCAACACTGCATCCATCCCCAAGGTTTCAATAATCCCCACTTATCATCTAGGAAAGTAAGCCTTAAGTACCTTGCCTAAGAGCATACAGCTAAGTAAAGGTAAAGCAGGGACCATCTGACCCAATCCATGCTCTTAATCACTGAACTATACTACCTCTCAGTAACTCTGAAATCCTTCTCAATGTGCCCTCCTGACAATGCTTCAGTTCAGGCACCACCATCATTTAGTTTAACCTTTAACTAGATCTCCCACTTTATGCCCCCCGACCCTCTATCCACAATGTCCAATGGAACTTTCCTGTGATGATGAAAATGTTCTACAATCTGCACTGTTCAGTATGGTAGCCATTAGCTACATGTGGTTTCTGAGCACCTGAAATGCAGCTAGTGCCACTTAAGGATTTTTTATTTAATTTTAATTAATTTAAATTTAAACTTAAATAGCCACATGCAGCAAGTGGCTACCATACTGGACAGCACTATCCTACGTAGTCCTCAAGTCTCTCTACCCCAAACCTTGACATTCATAGTGTCTAGTGACCTTCCTTCTGAACTTGGCTTCCAGGAGTTACCCTGTAGGCTCATAATAAACTCCCCTTTCCTTAGGTTTTTGGGGACATTCCTGTTTCTTGTCTAAAAATGAAGACACAGTCTGATTTCTATGAAAATGGCCTCTTCTCTGAGTTTCTGTTTGGCAGAGGCAGAATCATAGATGTTTCTCTTAACACATTCAGGGAATAACCTTTCAATGGCTAATCTGACGCAGAAATTTCTGAGGTGGCAAGATGAGGGAGGCCACCCAGATACAAATGTCTTTTCTAGTTGGAAACCTTGTCGATAAATATTATAAACTGGCATGTATTATTTTCTAAAGAAATTAATCTTTACAGCACAAAAGGCTGGCTCCAGTGCGCATTAATACTGTGCTTGCTCCTGTAAAGTTTAAAAAAAAAAAAAGTGTTTGCATTAACTTTAAAAATGTAAGTATTTCACACAAAAATTGATTTCTAGCACTTCTGGAAAAATCCAGTGATCTGGAGACACTGGGTCCACATTCCCAGATGGCAAACATCAGCTAGTGCCAAGAAGTTGCTGCCCTCTTTCATTAGGCAAACACTCCAGTATGCCACAATCCCCACTGCTCCCTCTTGTATAGTATTTCTGACACCCAGGTAAAGCATGCCACTTTACTCATTTATGTTACCTGCCTTGTGCCTAAGGCCATATGAGTCAGCAACCCCTAATAAAAAAGCTTTACAAAGATTTTTTTTCATATCCATTATTTTGCTTAATTCTTACCAAAATCCTATGAAGAAGGAAGCATTATTCTTCCCATTTGTAAATTAGAAAAGTGGCCCTCAGAAAAATTAAGTATACATTGGAAAAGCATGGTTTTAACTCAGGTCTTATAACTCCTTCTTCCATGCTCTTTTTGCCACAAGACAATGCTTGACAATAGCCCAAGAAAAAGTCTATGGTTTAAATTGTGGGCAAATTTCTTACATTAGAATGTAAAGAAAACATCCTTCAATATTTTGCTGAACATGTCACAGAGAAAGTACAGCCAGGTTGATGTATACAGAACGTGAGAAGTCATGAGTATCTCCAGAGAGAAGCCTCTCACCCTTTTAAGGCACCCCAAGGAACTAACAAGGGCTTCTAACAGCTGGAAACACACAACCTGAGGCTCCTGCTGCTCCAGGCTCCACCAGGCATTACTACCTCACTATACCTGTAACCCACAAGGGAACTTCTGCTACAGATGTTCTGGAATAAAAACGTTGGTAGGAAACATGCAGTGGTTGGGCTCTTACGAATTCCTCCAGCAGTTCAATATGTGGTGTCTAAACAAGAAGAGCAAAAGAATGATTCCTGGTGGTTCCTAAAGGCAGTTAAAAATTGGGAATCTTTCTGGCATTTCCATTTGCCATATTAACTGATTAACTTTATGGTGGTACATGGTCAAATCACTTTGTATCAGTAATAAAAGTCCCAGGCCTATATGCTTGAACTCAAGAAACCACAAGTCCCCAGGCATAAGGATTTAGATCACAGCATTCAGTCCAATCTGGAAACAAGTTCCAAGCAGCAAAGGCAATCCTGCAATATAAGCAGAAGGGGCAGAGCTGGGAGTAGGGGGAAGAGTTATAAATACTTTTACAGGGTACAAAATGCAAACGGAACCCATTTGGAGAAAAAGTTACTCCTAAGCTTAAAGCATGAACACTGGTCAGATGAGTACAAAGAATTTCTCCTAACCAAAGGCCTCATGGGAGGTCATACTAGTCATTTATCTCTCCAATATCCAAATTTGTTCAATTATCAATGCACTCAGCTAAAAAACAATTGCTTAAAAATAATTAAAGAATAAATGCCCTCATCATTCCTTGCAGCTAGGTGGTCTTGTGACATATTTATAAGCAGATGCGAGGCTGAAGGTCAAAGAGTCATCTTCAACCATGGGGCAGGATGAAAGTCATAAATTGGGGATAATGGAGAAGAAAGAGATTAAGAGCACCTATTTCCAGATGTTTTGTTATGTGAGAAAAATAAACCAGTAGAGTTGCTATTCCATCAATGTGCAAACATCATAGAGTGTATCTATACAAACCTATATGGTACATAGCCTACTACACATCCAGGCTATACAGTATGGCCTATTGCTCTTAGGCTATGAACCTGTACAACATGTTACTGTACTGAATACTATAGGCAACTGTAACACAATGGAAAGTATTTATGTATCTGAACGGATTTAAACATTGAAAAAGTTGCACTACAATGTTAAGATGGCTACAATGTCATTAGGCAATAGGAATTTTTCAGCTCCATTATAATCTATGGGACCACTGTCATACTTGCAGTCCGTTGTTGATAGAAATGTTGTTATGCGACACACTAATTACACTTGGTTAGGCCACACTGATAAAAGCCCCACCCAGCTCTTAAGTACTTCCTTAAGGACCCTGTTCCAACAACAAATGCATAGCTTTTCCTAATATAACTCAAAGTCATATCTACAATTGTGTAATGCCAATACTCAGAGCAAGTAAAGAAGGGAGTTGCAAGGGTTTAAAAGGAATGTCTTAGGGGTATCTGCCCTCTTCTATTTAATTTGTATTGTCATTTGTTGATTGGCTAGCTGACTTGCTAGCTTTTCCTCTGAAAAACCAAGTTCAGCCTGTTGTGATTTCCATGGAGGCTCCATACTCGTGCCTCTGCATCTTCTTCCAGAGCACCTCATGGAGAGGTGGCATTGTAAGGTGCAGTAGAAGGGTTGTGGAGTCCGATGAATCAGCGTGCCCTTCCCCACTCTGCCTCTTCCTAGCTGCATCAGTTTCTATATCTTTAAAATGATAGTAAACTCGTTGGGAGGCCAAGGTGGGTGGATCACCTGAGGTCAGAAATTGGAGACAAGCCTGGCCAAAGTGGTAAAAACCCCTGTCTCTACTAAAAATACAAAAATCAGCCGGGCGTGGTGGCGGGCACCTGTAATTCCAGCTACTTGAGAGGCTGAGGCAGGAGAATCGCTTGAACCCGGGAGGCAGAGGTTGCAGTGAGCTGAGATCACACCACTGCACTCCAGCCTGGGCAACAAGAACGAAACTCCGTCTAAAAAAAAACAAACAAACAGTAAACTACTAACTTCATACAATCATTTTTAGAATTAAATAAGAACAGGCACATAAACAGATTAACCCAGTGTCTAGCCGATAGTACATATTCTGAAAGAGTAACCTAGTATTAATTACTACTAATATACTTGAGGCTTTCCCACTTCCTCCCTGAGATAGGATATATACTGTGCCCATATATGCTTGGCAGTCTAGTTTCATGTTATTTTTTGGATTTCAGTTGGTTAAATATATCACAAAACACAATTTAATAATTTCATCCATCAGAAGAAAAAATATTTTGTTGAGCCATGTGTTTTTACTTGGAGTTTATAAAATATGGTTATCATATGGGGTCTACTCAACATTGCTAAAATTTGTCACATAACAATGGCTTTTGCTCAGAACACTCATATTGAAATATCTACCCATTCTTCATCTTATATTCACTACAGGAAAATAGTCCACACATCAAATCAGCAAATAAAGCAATGAGAAAATGGCCATCTGAACATGTCACCTGCAATATGAGCAGACTTCAAGGAAAATAGCAATGAAGGTCAGGAGAAACACAAGAGTCTGTGAGTGTTCATTATTCTGCTGCTACCAAAGCAATGACCAACGATACTCCAAGCCACAAGGGCATGGGCTCATCTCATGCCCACAGGGTCCAGTAGTGGGCACCTGCTGGATTGTTTATCTTTCATCTCTTTCTGAGACATGCCCCTCCTCCCTTCCCTTCTCTCCCCATCCACAGACTGCAGCGGGGATTGCCATATCCCTGCAACATGACCCTACTTCTGGCCATAATTCCAGCGTGAACAGCTGACCCTGACCAGACCACTGGGTTACTTCCCAAGGAATTCTGCAATTCTGGGAGCCTGAGATCAATCTCTCCCTGATTATCTAGACAGTAATGTAAAATTCAGGAGCAGCTGGCAGCCATGTTCTGCCATGTGGACTAAGAAAGAAACAGAGGAAGCCAGTGTGAGCAAGAGAGAACGAGGCAGATACAGAGAAACCGATGAGCAGTAGGGAGAAGAGATTTCCTGGCTGTCCGTGTGCTCCAGTCTTCAGTTCTATTCCCAAGGACCAAATGCATCCCTTGGATTCTGCAAGATACTTGAGTCTCCTACCAGGAAATGCCAGAGCTGGTTTCTGTATCAAAGAAACCTAAGGGACTCCATTACTATATATAATTAGGAGACAACTGATTTTCAAAGTAACTTTCCCACAGTGTGACCTAATACATAACACAAACCTATATTGTTTCAATTTTACCTACTGTGTTCTCAGCCCTGATCTAGAGGTCTTGAGAGATACAATGATAAGGACCACAGGGCAGAAGAGAAATAATTTCACTGTGAGGCAGTGCTTTAATAAATACATGAAGAGTGTGCTAAGAGAATGCAGCTATCTGGAGATGAGGGAGGGAGAAGTAGGGAAGGAGGAAGGAAGAAGGTTTTTGTGTCACAGTGGCCACATGCAAGCACTGCAAGCCCCAGAGCAGTTTTTTTTGTTGTTTTTTTTTGTTTTGTTTTTTTGTAGTTCAATGGCATCTTTAACTTTCACCCACATCACAAAAGTCAAATAGTACTTCATTACGCAACTTGGAAAACCTTCTATTGTCACTTTATTGCAAGATGGCAGAATTAATTACAAATTTAAACTATAACTTATAATCTTTAGTAAGGTAGCAAGTTTTAACAAAAGTAAGCTCCTTATTCAAAAGTGATCCTGGAACAACTGAAAGTCCAGAGTAAGAAGGGTGAAAAACATCTGCCTGGCCAATGGACTTAGTTCTGTCATTACACGAAACTCAAACTTTTCATTTTTAGGAAACATATACAATAACTTCAGTAGACAGCGATACAAAAACATGTTGTTACATAGATCAGTTTCCATTTAGTCAGTCAACTGTTTCCAGCTGTCTCAATTGGGATAGATACGTTAATAGAGCTGGCTGTGCTTGAGCCTTCTTTGTGAGCAGCTTTACTGTGCAATGCGCTTGACAAATGTCTCCTTTTCTTGTTGTGCAGAGATGCTCTGCACATTGTGCTTCTCCCATAATATTCTGCACAGAGATATGATAGGCAATTCTTTATAGCCTTCTATACTTTATGCAGCTATTCTCAGTAAGTAGCCTCCAAGGTCAAAGCGATGTTATTCCTCTGGGTGTCAAAAAAGTAAATGGCACCTCTAAGGCCGGGAGCGGTGGCTCATGCCTATATTCCCAGCACTTTGGGAGGCAGAGGTGGACAGATCATAAGGTCAAGAGATCAAGACCATCCTGGCCAACGTGGTGAAACCCCGTCTCTACTAAAAATACAAAAATTAGTTGGGCATGGTGGCGCACACCTGTAGCCCCAGCTACTCGGGAGGCTGAGGCAGAAGAATCGCTTGAACCTGGAAGGCGGAGGTTGCAGTGAGACAAGATCACACCACTGCACTCTAGCCTGGCAACAGAGCGAGACTCTATCTCAAAAAAAAAAAAGAAAAAAGTAAATGGCACTTCTGAACCAGTGCCTGCTGTGACTTCTCCAAATCAATCTCATGCTGAATTTGTCTGAGAAAAGCCTGCTTTGCCTCTTCTAATTGAGCAATTTTTTGTTCACTGAGTTCATCAGCAAATTCTCTAATAGAGGAGAATATTTTTAATTACATAGACAAGTATCCCTACTACTGATAGAGTAGGAAAGTTCTCCAGGATAACCACATATATTTCTTTGGAGAGAGAATACAAGATAAACCCATTTCTGAGTACACACAGTCCTATTACAGTGGTTTTAGGATAAAGAAATGAGGAATTTCTCAGGGATCAGGCCAAGAACTTTTCCTCCATATTCAGGAAGAGACAGTAGAGGGGTAAGACTTGGCTGCCCTGTGTGAAAGATCCTTGTTGCATGCCTCCTGGACCTAGGAGGGCTGTGTTTTTCAGAGAGGGGACCACTGTGGCATCAGCAGAAAAGTACCAAGGCAGCAGTCTTAGCATCCCTGTGACCCTGACCTCCCAAAGCAGTTTTATTTATTTGTATTTTTATCGTTTTTTGAGACAGAGTCTTGCTCTGCTGTCCAGACTAGAGTGCAGTGGCGCAATCTCGGCTCACTGCAACCTCCCGAGTTCAAGCAATTCTCCTGTCCCAGCACCCCGAGTAGCTGCGATTACAGGTGCCTGCCACTACACCCCAGCTAATTTTTTTTTTTTTTTTTTTTTTTTT
>NW_016805783.1:107689-126315 GCF_001698545.2 Rhinopithecus bieti
TTTTTTTTTTTTTTTTTTTTTTTGAGACAGAGTCTCGCTTTGTTGCCCAGACTGGAGTGCAGTGGTGAGATCTCGGCTCACTGCAACCTCCGCCTCCCAGGTCCAAGCGATTCTCCTGCCTCAGCCTCCTGAGTAGCTGGGACTACAGGCACCCCCCCCCCACCACGCCCGGCTAATTTTTTCTATTCTTTAGTAGAGACGGGGTTTCACCATGTGAGCCAGGATGGACACCCAGCTAATTTTTGTATTTTTAGTAGAGACAGGGTTTCACCACGTTGGCCCAGCTGGTCTCAAACTCCTGACCTCAGGTGATCTGCCCACCTCAGCCTCCCAAAGTGCTGGGATTACAGGCGTGAGCCACTGCACCTGCCCCCACCAAAGCAGTTTTATCAGTGAAAAGTTTAACACAGCTGAAGCAGAAATGCCCAGAGATCCATATCAGGGCATATACATTAGAGCTTGTGCAAATTCTATCAGTTTTCCTTTCACAAAATCTTAAAACCCGTGAGTGGGAAGGAGACTTTTCTCATCATAGCCTTCTGAATTTTGCATACACATGTACCATCAACTAATAACCACCAAGGTTGATTATTTTGTAAATGTAAATGCTAGTATCTATTTCTACCTGCTGTTTTTCATTCAAATATTCAGAATTTCTTCAAGGGAAACAAACTATCAAATAAGTAATATTTTTAAAACCTTACTTCTTTTGTACTACGATTATTTAATTTCAAATTGTTGCAATCTCCTAGCTAAACTCCATTTCAAGTAACTAAATGTTTCTGTCATTTAGATCCCATTCTCTCTGCAAATCCATCCAGGATTTGTTGCCATCATTAACCTCACTTTTCCACATACATAAGCATGAACTACTAGGCAACAAAAGCAACAGACAGATCAACTTTTTAAGTAAAAATTTTGAAAAGGCAGAAATAAGCAATGCTGGGTCCTGAAAATAGTGACTATAGCAGCATCCCTCAAAGGACAAACTTACTTGTGCAATGTGAAAACAGTTCACTGCTTCAAAACCTTTCAAGTTCAAGTTCAGTCCTTCAAGCTTAAGAATGTAGTTTCCGATAATTATATAATGATAAGGACATCATTGAAATTCTTATGACCAAAATATAAGAACTTCAATTATAGCCAAAGACCCTTAGAAAAGTCCCTATGAGCACTGGAAATCTCATCACAGTAATCTCAAGAACTCAATCTTTTGTTCACTTATCAATAAAGCAACAACTTGATATATAGTATACAGTTCTTCTGGGTTCAATCCTGACAATGATCTATACTTCCACTAATTCAATAATGAGAAATTAGTAAACAGTAAGGTAGAACATTTTAAAAAAGAAAACAAAAAATTAAAGTGAGGTGAGAGGAGGACTACACCCTGGAGAAATATAATCTACCTGTAGACAAGCCCACACATGCCCCCAGAGCCTCAAGAGAACTTTTCTGGACCGATTCTTCTCCATATACTACACTGAACTGTGAAATAAAATTGTTCAAACTTAAAATAATTCCAACTTAAAGCTGTTGGAATTTTAACTTATTCTGAGCCTTGAGAGGAATATGGCTATGCAGCCCAAGTCACGTGGTATACAGCTGCAACTTCTGCCATTTTTTCTGTAAATAATTAAAATGCCAAGCAGCACCAGAGATAAGACCCCCTCAGATCCTTGTCCCTTCTCACGGAGTAAGGAATCTTCCCTGGAATGTAGCAATCTGTAACCAATCAAATCACTGTGGTGTATGTTCTGGTCTTATATGAACGATGTAATCCTGCTGGAACTTCTCTGTCTCTACCTATGTAAGTGAAACCTTAACTTCACGTTGGAACACTGACCCCATTCACTTGGAGTCAGTGTTTCCAGGTGATCATCCTCAAGCTTTGCACTCAAATGAACTGTACTTAAATCACATTTTCTGAATCTCATTTAAGGTTGACAGAACCTTTTTGGACTGAGTGAACTTTACTTTCTCAAACTCTGCCCTATCCTATCCACATCAAGCTCAAAGAGTTTTATTTTGCACATCTGATGTGACAGAAATTTCCCAAATGGAAGCTCAATAAGAAAAATAAGTCAGAAAAGTCACACTGCAACCAAACTCCAAATCAATTTAATCCATTCAAATAGCATGCCAATTCAGCTAACTACACATGCAGATTAACCTCCTTAATTTAATTTTCTAGATAAAAATTATTCATCCTTCAAAACTGTTTAGCAATCTAAGCTTTGACATGTAAACAGAATTAATTAAACCATTCAAATATAAATTCAAAAATATCCCCCAAATCAAAATATAATGAAATAAATTAGCCATTTCAACACTCCTTCTTCCCCAATGAACATTGAAACAGGTTACTGAGATTCTAACAAGGCATGTAAACTGATTCCAGGAATATTAATCCAGATGCACAAAATAAAAAGCAACAATGTGATTTAAGCTTTTCTAAAACTAAAATTTAAATGTATTTAAATACGAAGTGGCAGAGCAAAGAGTTAAACCCAGGCTTCTCTGACTCCAGTCCCTGGCCCTCCAAAAAATGCCTCCAGACAGGGAATCAGGGTAAACGCCATCCTTAATTTACCAATACCCACCTTTATTTTTATATTTACTGGGTACATCAGCATCTGTTATAAAAACTGTCTTGATTTTTTATGTATATGCTTCCTCCCTTGGCCCACACCTAAGTTTCTAGAAACATGAGCTTTCTGGCTATCTTTTGATTTCCTTTTTTCTTTTTCTTCTTCTAAATATCAAAAAAAGCTCTAACTACTTAGTTCAAAAAAGGGGAAGCATTTCAGATTTTAGATGAAAGCTTTCTGGGTCTCATGTGCTGCTTTCCCACCGGCAGGCAGCCATGGCAGCATACCTTCCCCTCTCACAGCCAGCTCAGAGGACCTTAGCCCCAGCAGGCACAGCAGGAGCAAGGGGTCTGCAGGCGGTAATTTCATGGCTTGGCACAGCTCCGTCTTCCCATGTGTCAAGAGAAGCTGGCAATCTGGATGTTTATGTGAAGTCCATATGTTTAAACCTTGCCGACAAATTCAAAACTTCTAAAAACACTGTGTGTGAACCACTCTAAATCTGTCCAAGGGTGGACTTCAGTCTGCTAGTTGCCAGTTTATAATGCCTAAGCTTCTGGTTAAGAACAATTTAGTTAAACTTTTATCCTTCCCTAAATATATTCCTTATGGAAGCCATGGAAGATACAACCCTGGCTGTCCAGAAGACCAGTGGGGACAAAGGACACACCATTTCAGGGCAAGATAGCAAATGAAGAGAGAGAGAGAAGCCTGCAAAGGAGAACACAGCACCCACCCACCACACACCTCTCCTTA
This sequence comes from Rhinopithecus bieti, assembly GCF_001698545.2. Classification (NCBI taxonomy): domain Eukaryota; kingdom Metazoa; phylum Chordata; class Mammalia; order Primates; family Cercopithecidae; genus Rhinopithecus; species Rhinopithecus bieti. Next base: position 111,037 of record NW_016805783.1, read on the forward strand.
CCACTGGCTGTCACAGGGCAAATTTGGAAAGTGGTGGTACAAAGATGACAGAGTTAACCTCACCCTTCTATATTAGAGAAGAAAAAAGGGGCTCAGAACTCTATAAAAACAAAAAACAAGTTCAACAGCCCAAACTCTGTATATCCAAAGTGAGTCTTAAAATAGTCTTAATGGAACCATGGCAACAGAAAAAGCTTACCTGCTTAGAGGTGAGCTGGTGTTATAAACAAAAAATAAAACAAACTTTGACTGAGCACCATCTATGCTCCAAGTGCTGCAGGTGCTACAGGAAGATCATCTCATGTAAACCTCCCAACAACACTAGAAAGAGGCATTATTCCCAATTTGCAGACACGGAAACTGGGACTATAAAATCCTAAGGCTTTGGAAAGAGCCAATATCTGATTCCTTTCCCATTAGCCAGATGACCTGGCCAGAGAGATTAGGGCTATCATTGCAGACACATAATGGCAAGAAGTCAAGAAAAAGTCATTAGCTACAATAATTAAAAGTGTAGAACTGGCATTAAAAGAGGCAAAGAGATTCCCTAAGACACAACAGAGGCCACAGCAGGCCCTGTTGATTATGAGAACTTAAAGTTTGTGACAAAATTAGTTTCACAAATAAATACAAAAGAAAATACAAGGACCACTCAATAAGTAATATTGAAATAATTAACAGCAAGTTTTAGGAAAATCCATTTATACTTCCCAAATCATGCCACTTAATGAAATACACTTCAAACAAATCGAAAAGTTATTTTTTCATCAAATTATATAACTAAGATGAAAGAACAATGAGTATCAGTGGCTCTCCGGGAAAAGTGTTACTTTCAAAAATTAGGAGTTACGGAAGAAATTTCAATTATTAAAAAAAGGTGTGTGGTGGCACACACCTGTAGTCCCAGTTATTCAGCAAGCTGAGGCAGGAGGTTCACTTGAGCCCAGAAGTTCTGGGCTATAGTGCGCTATGCTAATCAGGTGTCCACACTAAGTAAGACACCAATATAGTGACCTCATGCGAGCTGGGGACCACCAGGTTGCCTAAGAAGGGGTAAACTGGCCCAAGTCGGAAACAGAGCATGTCAAAACTCCCTTGTTGATCAGCAGCAGGAATATGCCTCTGAATGGCCACTGCTCTGCAGCCAGAACAACATGGTGAGACCCTGTCTCTTATTTTAAAATTGTTTAAATAAATAAATTTTGATAGCTAAACTTAAAAGTAAATGTTTTCTATATAAAAAATGAAAAGGTAAACAACAAAATGTAAGGTACATCTGGATATATAACAGGCCTGGGGTTAATATTCTTACTATATCTATAGAATATATGTAAAAGAAATTGTTAAGAAGAACCAAAAGACTTCAATTGAGAAATGGACAAAGGACAGAAACAGACAACTCAAAAAGGAAAAACAACTAGAAATAAATGAACAGAAAAATATTCACTGACTGTCAGCCAAAAAATACAAATAAACATCAATAAAGTACCACCATTTATCAAATAATGAAAAAGAATTTTAAAATAATAATATCCACGGCTGGTCAGGTATGGCAGAACTAATATTCTCATATGCACACATAACTATAAGCATTTTAAAGTGGCATAAACCTTTTGGAAAATTATATGGCAATCTTCTTACAATCTTTCCTAAAGAAATAATCAAAAAACTCAGAGTGGGGGATAGAAGGGGACACCTGTACGTGTAACAATGTTCATCATAACATTTATAAAACTGAAAATAATGTAAATAAATAGGGAAAAGATAAATTATGACGTAGTGACTAGATTACCAGTACCTTGAGAGCAGGATATGCCTTGTTCACGATGGGAGATCAGGGGCCAGGTATATACAGTATAATCATTAAATAAATATGAGTGAATACTGAAGGAAAGCAAAAATATAAGGCTACTTAGAACGATGGTTAAAATCCAGGTAGGTGCTGGCAAAAGTTTAAGTGAGGGCAAGAACATAAAAGTGTGTTACAATCATATTTTTGAAAACTGCATTAGAAAAAATGCTAGAAAGAAATATATGAAATACTAACAGTCATTGTGCTAAGGGGTTTATGAGCAGTAATTCTTTATTGTGGTTATCATCTTTTATTTATTTATTTGTTGTAGAGACAGGATCTTGCTATCTTGCTCAGGCTGGTCTTGAACTCCTGGCCTCAAGCCAGTGCTCCCACTTCAGCCTCCCAAAGTGCTGAGATTATAGGTGTGAATCACCATGTCTGGCCTATTATCTTTATTTAAAATGTAAACACACTCCAGAGTGATTATTATGATAATTATTTAAAATTTAAGTTGATCCTTAGAAATTGGAGAAGAGATAATTTCATAACCAAAGGAAAATACATAAAATCTCTAAATAGTTCCGTATCATAAGTAGATCTGCCCAGCTAAAAAGAAAAGCATAGTCACACAGAGAAGTCAGCAACTGACATTTATTATTTATTTATTTTATTTTATTTTATTTATTTTGGTTTTTTTGTTGTTGTTGTTTTGTTTTTGTTTTTGTTTTTTGAGATGGAGTCTCCCTCTGTTGCCCAGGCTGGAGTGCAGTGGTACAATCTCGGCTCACTGCAACTTCCGCCTCCCAGGTTCAAGTGATTCTCTTGCCTTAGATCCCCGAGTACCTGGGATTACAGGTGCCCACCACCATACCCAGCTAATTTTTGTATTTTTAGTAGAGACAGGGTTTCACTATGTTGGCCAGGCTGGTCTCGAACTCCTGACCTCAGGTGATCCACCCACCTCAACTTCCCAAAGTGCTGGGATTACCAGCGTGAGCCACCCCACCCGGCGACATTCATAATTTAGATGTGATGCATCATTTCTGAGTCCTAACTCAGTAATAAATTAACATATGACAGGAAGCCAAAATGAAGACACTCAAACAATAGAAAATGCTCAATTTGGTACATTCCTACTTTTTTTCTGAACCCTCTCTGGCTCTGGGCTAAAAGGCTTTAGAACAGTTATCTCTTGATTTGAAGGCTTCCGGTCAGTCTGGGTCAATTCTATAATGTCAGTAGGAATTTCAGAAAAGCAGGCCAGGCCAGAGGTGGGGTAGGCTGGTAGGGTTTAGGTCCCCAAGTCGAATTACATTTCTATCTTCTAGAAAACCGAAACTACATAACGGGAGAAAAAGAAGGTACGAAACATTACCAGTTCTTCTAAAGCTCTGTAGTAATTCAAACTGTTGTTCACAACCCTTTAGTGAGTCACGAAATTGAAAGGGTCACAACTAGGATCTTATAAGGGCTGCAACAGAACAGAAAATGGTGTGCATGTCACATTAAGAGGATACCATTTCATAAAACCTTTGTTTCTGTCATATGTGTGTATATGTGTGAGAGAGTATGTCAGCGTAGCAATGCTAACTATATTTTTTACTATGATTTGTGGTCAAAAAAGTTCCCAAAGCATTCATCTAGATAACCCAGGCCCTGACTTGGGTGCTAGAAAACCACCCAGAGATAAATTGTTCGAAACTAAAGGACTCCTCTAGAAGTAGGAATGTAGTGAGTCCAGTTCAACTGGGTGTTAGGCACTAACACAAAACAAATACTTCTTAATATTTCATCCAGGAATAAATAACCGCTGCCAACCAAAGGCTCCAGAAAGCATCGTTTTACGGTTGCACCATGAGGTGCTGACAGTTTCACACAAGTATGCTGCTTTTTCCCTAATGTGTGCTTTCCTCCACTTGAGATTTTAGTATGATATGGTTGCGGAGACTACTTATCTAGTCACTACAGAAGCACATCACAGTACCAGAGTCATAGCTAGGAAATCTAATCCCCTCCTTTGCCAGATGGACAAACTGAGGCTTAGAGTGATGAAATGCCCCAGGAAATGCCAAGGTCAATGCAGACCAGAGCTGAGATCAGACTCCCAGTCCCAGTTCTTTTCCGAGAATCCTTAAATTAAAGGCACAGGAGAGCATAAAGCAGCACTCCCTGCCAAGAGACAAGTAGATAACATTTTCTTTTCTTTTTTGGTCTTACTGGTTAGTTTATTATACTTCTCAATTAATTTTTACTAAGGACTAAATAAAATATATGGATGAAGAGGCCCCCATCCTTAAATTAAAAAAAAAAATTTTAAAGAGTTAATAAGACTGCTTGCTGAAGTTGCACAAGGGGAGGTTTTTTGTTTGTTTGTTTGTTTCTGTTTGTTTCTCTGTCAGGGAATTTCTAGGTTAATTGTAACACTCTCCTTGGGAGACCTACTCATATAAAAATAAAGCAGTTCACACTCTTTTTGAATTCTTTCTTTTTTTTTTTTTTGAGACAGAGTCTTGCTCTTTGCCCAGGCTGGAGTACCAGTGGCCGGATCTCAGCTCACTGCCAACCTCCGCCTCCCGGGTTCATGCCCATTTCTCCCGTGCAGCCTCCTGAGTAGCTGGGCCCACAGCGCCCACCACCTCACCCGGCTAATTTTTTGTATTTTTAGTAGAGACGGGGTTTCACCGTGTTAGCCAGGAATGGTCTCGATCTCCTGACCTCGTTGATCCGCCCATCTCAGCCTCCCAAAGTGCTGGGATTACAGGCTTGAGCCACCGCGCCCGGCTTCTTTCTATTCTGACAATAGTTGAGAAGAAAAGCTTGGTAAGGTGGTCATTCTCTTCTCAGATAAGTATATACTGTACACAATTTAGTTTAGTGTTACAGATATCAACAAATCACCAACTGCAGTAGTCTTAAATCACAATCTACTTATTGATTTCTAAATGCCACAAAGTGTTGTAATTTCCCCCAAACTGTTATTTTTAATGACATGAAGATGATTCTCCATGCTTTCTCAAAGCCAAATGCAAAGTGAAAACAGACAGCCAGAGAAAGATGCTACGCAAGTAAAAACTCACATTTCCTTTTCTAAAGTTTCAATTTTGTTTGTTTGGAAAAGGCCATCTCTCTAAAGTTTCTTCTAGCTACTTAAATCCTAGGATTTTTTACCTATATTTCTTTTTCAAAGTAAGATTAGTAACACTTGAGGTGTAAGACAGATGGTCAGGATTTCATGATTTAAAAATCACTCATTTTAAGAGTGTTGGAATTGCCACCCTAACTTTCCCATAGTGTTGCAATATCTGGATGAATATATACTGATTAAGATCTGTGAGGTCCTGGACAGACTCTGGTTTGATAATATAAAAACAGGAAATTCAGAACTGTCAGGAGCTCTGGGATCACTTGAAGCTAATCCTACTCCAGTAAGCCTCCTCAAATAAGCTTTCCCACAGTGATCTTTCCTTAAAACGTCAGTCTGTTTCTGACCTTTAGAGACACAGAGGCAGCCTGTTTCCAGAAAGATTTGCTAGCATGAAGAGTGCTTCATGTTTTGAATTCGGAGTAAAGGTCTAATTTTCCACAATTATACAGGACAAGTTCCCTCTTTGGGACCTTGAAATCCACAATTATTACCACCAAGTGACGAGTCTCAAGTGCGCAGTGGAAAGTGTATTAATTTTATGCTATTAGAGACTTCACACACTCAAAAATTAGTTTAGATGGGTTCTAATTTTGCTGACTTCAGAGCCCTCACTCTCTCACTCTGAAGAGTCCTCAACTTTCAGAACTGTGCTTGGCACTGTAAAACTTTGATTTGCATTTCTTATGAAAATTGTGAAAATGTTGTAAAATACATGGTACATAAAACTCTATCAGGAGCTCAACTGAACTGCACCAAGGTCTAATTATCAGTCAAACTAATGGTTGAAGCAGAGAACTGAGATAGTGCAATTTCATAATAAAAAGAATTAATGGTAAATGAACCAATACTATGAAGATACATAAGATGAAATAAAATTTTAACGTTTTTTTTCAGGAAATAGTCAAGTAGTCATGGCCACTTCGAATCATAGTAATTTAGAGTTGGAAAAAAAAAAGCCCTTGAAGGAGAAAAAAATCCAACCCCCTTGTTCCAGCCCATTCCCACTCCCATCCCATATTGTATTGCTGGTCACCCCAGCGTAAAGCAAGCTGCTAAACTTCTCTCAGGCTCGACTTAAATACCTTTGCTGACAGAATCGCACAACATCCTCAGGTCCATTTCAATTCAAAAAGGTGATCACCAGTCATTGCTTAATTCATTCAAGGAACATATAATGCCTATCTCCTTTGTGCTAGGCATTGGGGGTCAGATTTCTTTATATTGGGATAAAAATCTCACCCCCCTCTTAACAATTGTTTGTGCTCTGCCCTCAGGACTTAGAGAGAACACAGCTAACTATGTTGTATAAATTGGTACTGAATAAAGTCATAATATAAAAAGGCAGTTCCCCATATCGCCCTCGCCAGTACCTTTCTTCTCTATAGTTCTCTCTCCCACAGCCTCCTTCTCCACACCCTACCACCAACACAGGCCTTTTATCCAGAAAAAGAACCCTGAAATCTTTCACCCAACGGGTTCAGTACTTTTTGCTATCAGAGTCACTCTTCCTGCAGGCACTAATTTCCAGATTCCTCAAAATGTGAGGACACTGAGTGCTGAATTCTCAACTCAAGCCAATTGGCTCCGTTGTCTACCCTTAATCAGGACATTCTAGTGCTTCTTAATGAATGGGAGTTTTCTTGCCTCCTCTATCTAAAATGCCCTTTCCTCCACAGGAAAGGCTTTTTCACAAGAACTCCTACTTACCCTGCAAGACCCATCTGTAGAAGAGATTGCTGGTGTTCTCTAACCACAAGCAGGAGGTTCATTCAACCCCAGAGGACAATGTACCTGTTGTTAACTCCTAGGGAGGGAATGATTTCCTATAATTGCCTAATAGAAACTACCTAGTTACTGAAAATCTCTGTGTGAATGCTAAGATTACTGACTTGTGTTGATATGCTTATAAAGAACTTACGAAGATACAAAGATCTGCATGGGACTGGGTCCCACCAGGAGAGAGGTCCCTCCTGGATTTCATCACTTGAAAAGGCTGCCACTAAACAAAGGAGCCCCCGCTAAGCTGTAGACTAAACATAAGTCTTGACCAAAACAGAGTGGAGATATCTGAAAGGAAGCTCCTAGGCAGGGAATGCTAAAATGGCATTCACTCAGAAAAGACAGTCCAAAAAGAAGCGGGGAAATGAGGTATCCAAAGTGTCAAAGTTTGGTATGCCCTTTGGGTATATAACCCAACTACAACTAAGGCAAAGATACATTCAGACAAGGGTGGAGAGTTCCTGAAACAGGCTCTGTACTATGGTAGCACCAGAAATCTGTATTTGTAAATCAGATTGTATTTATATTTCTTCTATTCCTTTATGTTTCCTCCATTGATACTGAGTAAAGTTCAAGGCTATTTGAACTCAGGTAAAAGGAACTTGAAGGCAAGAGTTTTTATCCACTCTTGGGCTTGAAGACATGAGTATTATCAGGCCACTATTGAGGGCAGTTTGAGTGAAAGAATCCTCCAAAGGGAGGCAAAATTTAGGGGACAACATGGATTGTGGAATCCAGCCATTCTTCTCCATCTGCAAATTCTCTTTCCAATACTAAATCTTGGAAGTAGTAGTTTTGTTTTTATTAAGCAATGTTCTTCTAAAATTCCTCCACTAAATTGTGAGCATCTTGAAAGGATCTTATCATTTTCATCATTACCATGTACGCATGTGACTGGAACACAGTAAGTACTCAAATGTTTGTTGACAGAATAAATGAAGCAATTCATGGACTTTCGGCGTTTCGAAGCACTCTAAAGTCCACCTCGTCCAGTACTTTTCCTACAAGTGTATATTTGTCCACGTAAGGCTTTCATAGGTCATCATATAATTAATTCAACAAATATCAACTAAAAGCCTACAATAGTTAAGATGCTGTGCTTTCTGGAATTGCAACAAAACACATCAGTCACTGATACAACAAAAGTGTATTAAGGACCTATGGCATGCCAGGTACCATGTCAGGCCCTAATGATGATACAATGAATAAGACACACAAAGCTCCTTAGGGAACTCACAGACGAGAAAATAAAATGAACATGAAGCATATACTGTATAACACTGTTTAAAATGGAAAATGTTATGTGTTTTCAAAGGCACACATAAAGGCAATGAAAAAGTCAAAGGTCAAAAAGATAAACCAGGGTTTCATAAGAATTTATGGAACACTGCCATTCAGGTATGGGACATTACTTGCGGCTTTAACCTTAGAGTTCAGGAATGGAGATTACTAGTTTCTAGCCAAAGCAGTGAATAGTAATGGCTTTGTAGGTTGTGATGAAAATCAGTATTCCATTTTCACATATTTAGCATTATATCAAGTGACAGTAACATTGAATTTTGGAAAGCAAGAAGATAGATCAATTTCTTCTAATGAAAACCAGAACCAAAACTGAGCTCTAAATAACAAAGTCATGTTCATGTTTGAGTACATGACCCAAAGAAGCAGACTTGTCAACTTGAATAATAAAAAATGTGTATTTTTTATTCCAATAATTCCAGACTTATGGCTAAACCTTATTTAACAGTAACTCCATGACAAAATAATTTCTGTTACTTACACTGTAAACTAGGAAAGTGAAAATTAGGCTAAGATATAGCTAAACATTGCATTTCTTTCATCCTATAATAAAATTAAATTTATTCTTCAGTTTCATTCATATACACTACTTCAGCATCTCCAAACACTTGAAAATATACCCCAGCAAAGCTGTTTCCTTCAAGGTAAATGTGGTGAAATGGGAATCAGAAGTATCAATACTATAATAACACCTTAATATTAAAGGAGCTTAGGCTGGTCTGAAGGTAGTTTTATTATCTCAATTGTTCACAGTCAGTTACAGATTGAACTCCTTGTTCTACTCTTCTCCCTTTCTCATTACCATACTTGACTAGTCTTAAAAAAATAAATAAATAAAATATTAAAGGAGCTTAGGTTTAACTTTCTCCTTTTCTTGATTCCATGAACTTGCATATGAATTTTCCACAGCAGTTAGAAATTGATCAGTCCCATCTCCAGTAGTTACAGACTGGGAAAGTGACATCTACCAATATATTCCTTCAATATATTTTATGGAATATATCCCACAAAAACAACACTGTGACAAAGAATTTCTAGGTCCAGAAGCAGTGTTTTTAATAAAATGTTGCCTTTATGGAAAAAAATCAAACTTTCTCGTAAGGCTTCTCTGTGAATTTCAAAAGGGTCCTACATCCATGTACTCCATTTCAGTCATGAATTTCTTCTGTTCATTGCAGAATGCTTGCTGGTGTATGTTTACAATGTTTTCCATTGGATCTGCATTGGAAATTAATCAGGCGCCATTTGTATCGAGCATGATGTAGACAAGAACATGTCATTAATATACTTATCCTAATTACACTGAATAATCTAAGACATGAACAAACCTATCAAGCTCAATTTTTGAGGCCACACACTATGCAAAGTGCTGAAACGACTATAAAGACAGCAATGAGCACTTTGTTGGCTTAGCCTCTCAATTTTGAGTCACCAAGAAAGAACACTTTACCTCTGCATGATTTGAACTTATATTAAGAAAACCTACTTACTGTAAAACCCCTGTGTTATGTACCTCTACAGTGTTCTTTTCTTAAGAATGCTTATATGGATTTTAGCAAAGAAACAATTCCAAATAAATTATCATAACACTATCTTCAAGCAACATTCCTCTAGAAATTAGCTTCATCAGCTTTATTTCTGCAATTATTAAAGGACACTCAGTTAAAGGGAAAACGCAAAATAGGGAGAATATGTGGAGGCAGAACAACTAGTTCCACTTCTGCAAATTAAGCAAAATTAAGTAAAAATAAAGGAAACAGGCAAAGGGAAGGAACTTAAGAGCTATTTGCAGCAGTGATCCGTTACAAGTTCTACGTGCTTCTCCTTTAGTTCCAAGAGATAAGGAGGGGAAAGGAGAGAAGGCACCACGCAGAAGCCTAAACTTACTCTTGGTACAACTTAGAATATTCATTGAATTCAGCCTAAGATGTCTGGGCTATCTGGATTCGGTGGGAATGTCTGGGAGAAGGGAGTGGCATTTGCTTTCTCCGTTTGAAACCCTGGGAGCTGTAGCAGAGAGTACCCCAAACCCCTTGGTTATCTTGCAGAGGAGGCTCAGGGCATCGTTTCCCAAGCACACACCTGCAGGGCCGGGCGGCTTCTCCCTCTTTCCCTCCTGTCCTCAGGGATGGACCAAAGTCCCGCCGGCGCACCGTTACCCCGAGGGACATCCGGCTCCCGCAGGGGTGAAGCTAGAGCGCACGCCGCCGTCCCAGCTCCCGGAGCCACGCAGCGGAGGCGGCGCGCAGCTGGACACCGGCACCGCCAAGAGGCGTATTACAGTAAAACTTGGGGGAGCAAGTCTACACTCGCGCCGACGCGGAGGCACAGCCCCTGACGCGGGCTCGGGGACCGTCGGCCCGTCCCGCCCCTCCTCGCGGCAGAAGGGCAGCAGTCCATACCTGTCCTCCGAGACGCTGATGACGCCGTCCTCTTTGGGCACGATCACGGCCATATTCACCACTTCCTGGGACCCTTCCATCCGCTGCAGCAGGATCGGCTTGCGGGTCAGAGGCTTGGGCTGGATCTCCGCCGCCATCGGAGGAGGGGGCGCGCCTGGGGCGCCGCCGCCAACCGCGCCGCGGGGCCGGGCTGAGGAGACTGCTGGGGCACGGACACAGGTTGAGACAGAGACTCTGGCTGGCCGGAGCGGAACGCCGGAAACCGGCGAGCATAGCCTGGCCGCCTCTCTCGGGAACGACTCCGCGCTCCCTGCTTCAGGCACCAAAACCGCCACGACCGGGATGCAAGCCGGCGCCACTACCAGAGGAGGGGGCGGAGAGCCGGAGGGGCGGAGCCTTGTGGGCGGGGCCTGCCGCGGGAAGGGGGGTGGCCGCTGGTGGGCGCGAGGGCGGGTCCACTTCCGGGAGGGTGGTGAAGAAGGAGGGGAAACCTGGAGCAGGAGGCGGGGCTCTGGTGTCCCAATGCGCGTGCGTCAGTCCCCCTCGCCCATTTTCCCCCCTCCCCTCCGCGACTCCCCGGGCGCTGCAGCACCACTAGGACGCATGCGCTTTCCGTTCCCCGCGGTCTTCTCTCTGCCTCCCACACCCAAGGTTTAGTCCCCTCCCTCTTTAACCTCCCGTGAACGAGCGTATACACACCCCTGGGGACGCGCTTGCCGGAGGCCACGCCCCTTCGAAATTCCCTGAAAAGAGGGCGGAGGTGGGGCGGGGAAAGGAGCGCCTTAGCAAGACCGGAAAGAGAAGAGGCCTGCAGGAAGGAAAGAAGCCCAATTAGTTGGGACGTGACTGGGCATGCGCGCGGGGTACCCGGCCTGGCGGTCTTAACAATGAAGCGCGGCGGGAGGCCGCTTGCGGCTCCTAACACGCACCAGGCCCAAGCTGCCGGATGGCACCCAGTGGCCTCCTGGGAGTCGTAGTTTCTTGGAGCCTCCGCCCCCTTGTCCTGGAATGACCTGTCGCCCACTTCTCTGCCCTGTGGGCCTGGGGAGCTCAGCGGCCTCCAAGGCCATTGGCCAAGTCAGGACCCGGACTTGCCTCTATGGGAACTGAAGAGCAGCCCCCAGCTGAGCAGGACGTCACCACTCCTAGGATCAGGCTGATGCTCGGAATAGTGGCACGGAAGGGACATGGAAAGGAGAGAATCTTTCATACAGACATCTTCAAGGGAGCTCAGAGATCATCTGTGGTGTCTATCCCCTCGTTTCCTTAGATGGCTAAATTACTCAGCCAAGGTTACTTTAGTGTAAAGTTAGGGCTAAACAACCTCTCCTTCCTTCCGCACTTGAACCCAGTCCCCTAGTGCTGGCTTCTTTCCATTTCCCCAGCAATCCAGCCTTTTTAGCTTGCTCCGAACACAATGGACAGAGTTACTGTAGTTACTGAATGAATGTTAGGTGCCTACCACAAGGCCTGGCATGTGGGGTTGATCGTGAAGACTAAGCTCCGATTTTTTGTCTTGTCCAAATTCCTGTCTAAGGGGTCTGGGGAGTCATGGCCTACAAAAACCATAAATTCTCATCAGATGGGTTTTGACCGTGTATATCATGACTTACTTTCCAATATGACTCTGGCATAGCAAGGAAGAAAATCAAAATGTTTTACCCCAAATGATATTTCATTGCCATACCTTAAAATTGCCCTGCAAAGTCTCTTGTGGGAAAAATCCACGTTCTATATCCCCTTTCCCCTTTGTTTTCCTTCCTTCCCACACCCAGGAGATAACCAACTAAGAACCAGGCACCCTTTTAGATCTGGTAAGGAACATTTTACAACCTGCTCTCTCTAAACGCTGCTATCTAAAAGATTCCTCTGCAAATAAAACTTGGTCCACAATCCTTTACCTTAACCTGAACATTCCTTTCCATTGATCCCAGGTTTTCAGATAAACTCAACCAATTGTCAACCAAAAGATGTTTAAATGTACCTATAGCCTTGAACCCCCCGCATTAAGTTGTCCCGCTTTTCTGAACCAAACCAATGTATTTCTTAAATGTATTTGATTGATGTTTCATGCGTTCTTAAAATATATAAAACTAAGCTGTACCCTGACCACCTTGGGCACATGTTCTCAGGACCTCCTAAGGGCTGTGTCACGGGCCATGGTCACTCGTATTTGGCTCAGAATAAATCTCTTAAAATATTTTACAAAGTTTAACTCTTTTCATCAATAGTCATTATGTGATAACCTCCACTGAGCAATCCCAGAATTAAGTTAGCTAAAGAGTAGTCATGGTCTATGTGGTGTGATTGAGTTGCAGGGCTCCGGAAGTGAGAGAGAAATAATGCCATAGCTAGGAAAAGAAAGGGACAGGCCTTGTGGAAATGCATTTCTAAGGTAGGTGTTTGACAGCTCAAGGATCTCACAGATCACTGGAGACATAAGAGAACAGGTGCAAAGAACCTGTCTCAAAGCACACAGGGCAACTCTTTACCACCTTCTGTTTTGCAGAAATTCTGTAAGAACCTTGAAATAGGCTTGAGGTATTTTCCAGCTGTAGGACCTACCTACCGCAGGCATTTCACTTCTCTTGAGTCTCAGGTTCCACATCTATTTAAATAGGGCATAACACCAACATCGGGTGGTTCTGGTGGCAATTACAGTTATGACCCAGATACCTTCCCCTATCCCCTTAAAGTTACAAAGGAGGTGGCACCTGCTGCCCCCACCCCAGGCTTTATGGGAATTAGAACCTGAATAGCATCACCATAACCCTGAGTCTGACCCTCAATTCCAAAGAGCCAGAATCTCTATCTTGTCATTCACTCAAAAAATATTTAATAACTACTAGTGATAGGCAGGGAGAACACAGATTTGAATGCAAACCTCTCAATTCTCAAGAATCTCACAGATCGTTAGAGACAGATAAGAGAACGGGTCATGACAGGGAAGTGATGATGTCGAGAGTTATAACAGGGGACTCAGGAAGATACCTAACAGGACCTGCAGTGGAGAGGGTTGGGCAGGAAAAGCTGCATGGAGGAGTCTTGAAGGGTGAGCAGATGTAGTCTGGTTACATGAGCTCAAAGAGTATTCGGGAGAGGGGTGAGTCAAGTGGGGGCAGTCCTCGCATGTTTGTCAGGGAAGTGAAAGGCTTATGAAGAGAGAGGTGAAGGTGAAGACATCAGAGGAGCTGAGTATGGACCATGGCCTGACGCACCTTGTTCTTGGTTGGAAGGGATGCACCCTGGGCACCTGCCACATCATCCTTAGGTGGGATGGGTACTCAAACTACCAATTACTATCAATGTGGCAGCTGCTACAATGGAAGTGCTATGAAGTTCAGTGAGAACTGGAGACCCTCACCTGTGTCTGGCTGTTAAATCAGGGAAAGTTTTCTGGAGCAGAAACAGCCCATCTTGAGTTTGGAACTAGTAAATCCAGACAGAGGAAACAGCATATGCAAGAGGTGAGAAGTTGGGAGAATTGCGTCGTCTCATCTGGGAACCTCTAGTAGCTGGAGAGCAAAGTTTGAGGAGGGAGGAAAGTCAAGATACTGGACTGGAAATATGGACAGGTGTGGACAAGCTCCTTGTTTAGGAACTTGAGTTTTAACCTTTATGTGATGGAGAACTATTGTGTCCTCAGAGCACATCTCTGCTGTGACCAGCACAAGTTCAAGCTCCTGTAATAATACAAGAGACATTTGCTGCTCTTGGAGGTCATCACTGGAAGGGGAAAAGGAAGAGAGCTAGTGACTGTAGAAATTCACTGTGAGCCGCATACTCCAGCACTCTATCCTCATAATTGTGTAATTACAATTGTATTATAATTGTCAGAACACTTGGTTGCAGGTAACAAAAACACAACTGGCCGAAAACTGAAAGGCATAGGTTATTGTTGGCTTATGCCATAGAAAGTCAGAGAGGCAAAGTGCCTTTCTTGCAGTCACACAGTTATAACAGATGACAGCGGTTACATACACCCAAGTCTGTCTGTCTCCTTCGCTTCCAGGTTCATTTATTCAAATATTCCCACCCCATTGATTCTTTGGCTTCCTAGGAGACTTCTGATTCACTGACCATTGCACTTTTTCACTGTCCAATGTAGTCATAAGATTACATGTTATTATATGTAATAAGCTAAAACCAGTGCCTGCCACCCAGTAACCCCCTGTAGGGTTTGCCATTATATTATTATCCATTATCCCCTTCATGTTCTCACTTCCCTCCTTTCACTACTTAATTCCCATTGCCCATTATCCTAGCAGTCTCTTGCAAACACCCATAGCATCCTTGCATCTCTTGCATACTTGGCAGGCAAAACCCCAATCCTAACCAATCCAACTTTTCACTTGCTTCATATCTGCTTTGAATTTGGCAAGAGAAAATTGCACAAACATTCCAGATTGGTCTCACTCTAGACTCACAACTCTAGGTCTCTGGTAATTCTCTTATCTCTCTTTAATTAGAAAGTTGGCCAGGCGTGATGGCTCATGCCTGTAATCCCAGCACTTTGGGAGGCCGAGGCAGGCAGATCACTTGAGGTTAGGAGTTTGAGACCAGCCTGGCCAACATGGTGAAACCTCATCTCGACTAAAAATACAAAAATTAGCTGGGTGTGATGGTACATGCCTGTAATCCCAGCTACTTGGGAGGCTGAGGCAGGAGAATTGCTTGAACCCAGGAGGCAGAGGTTGCAGTGAACCGAGATCGCACCACTGCACTCCAGCCTGGGTGACAGAGCAAGACTCTGTCTCAGAAAAAAGAAGGAAGGGAAGGGAGGGGAAGGGAGGGGAAGGGAAGGGAATGGAAGGGAAGGGAGGGGAGGAGAGGGGAAGGGGAAGAGAGGGGAGGGGAGG
>NW_016805783.1:126815-163960 GCF_001698545.2 Rhinopithecus bieti
GGGGAGGGGAGGGGAGGGGAGGGGAAGGGAAGGGAAGGGAAGGGAAGGGAAGGGAAGGGAAGGGAAGGGAAGGGAAGGGAGAAAGGAGGAAGAAGCAATCAGAAGCTGTCTCATCTTCATGTCATCAGATCTATCAACCTGCCTGCAATCTGTACCCATATTCTTCCATACTCTCTGCCTTTCTTCTGTAACAATGGAAAAAGAGTCTGCTCCCATTCGAGGCCAGCATGAGTAAACCTCTCTTTCCTCATTGAAGATTCCTGCAGTTATTCACTCTCTATGTTGCGCCACTTTTTCCTTCTCCATTGGATCTTTCCCAGTGGAGTATAAACGTGCACTACTCTGTCTCCCATTTTTTAAATAAACACAGGCCAGGTGTGGTAACTCATGCCTGTAATACCAGCACATTGGGAGGCTGAAGCAGGTGGATCACTTGAGCCCAGATGTTCGAGACCAGCCTGGGCAACATGAAGAAACTGTTTTCAAAAAATACAAAAGTTAGCAGGGTGTGGTGGCATGCAACTGTGGGCCTAGCTACTCAGGAGGTTGAGGTGGGAAGATTGCTTGAACCCTGGAGGCAGAGGTTGCAGTGAGCCAAGATCGTGCCACTGCCCTCCAGCCTGGGCAACAGAGTGAGACCCCCGGTTAAAAAAAAAAAACCCACAAAACTCTTCTAGCTGCAGATTCTCCTCCATTTCTTCATTCTTCTTCTCAGAGAACTACTCAGTTTGTTTGAATTTAGAATTTCCACATCCTCATTTCCCATTCTGTCTTCAACTATCTTAAGAACCTTCCTAAATCTGCACACCATTAGAACTTCTCTTGACAAGATCAAACAACTTCTGTCTTGCCAAATGCAATGGCCATTTCTTCTGCCTCATCTTAATCTGCTTCTCGGAAGCATTCAGCACAATTGACCACTCTTCCTGCCTTGACACTCTTCCTTTGGTTTTCATGGCTTCACACTTTCTTAGTTTTCCTCCTAGGACGTTGGTACTCCTCACTGGCTTATCCTCCTGGGCTTCACTCTTCAGTTCTGCAGTGCTCTAGGACTCAGTCTTCAGTCCTCTTCTCTTCTTTATCCACACTCTTTCTAGGTGATCTTATCTAATTTTAATGGCTCTATTTGTTTCCTGTTGCTGCTGTAACAAATTGCCACAGAGTTAGTGGCTTAAAACAACACAAATTTATCTCTCATATTTCTGGGGGTCAAAAGTCCAAAAGGGGTCTTTCTGGGCCAAAGTCAAGGGTTTCAACAAGGCTAATTCCTTAGAGGCACTGAGGGAAAACCCATTTTCTTGCCTTTTTCAGCTTCTAGTGGCCATCTGTATTCTTTAGTTTGTAACCCCTTCCTCCTTCTTTAAATTGTGTCACTCCAGTCTCTGCTTTTGTTACCACATCACCTTCTCCAATTCTAACTTCTCTGTCCTCTCTCTTTTTTTTTTTTTTTTTTTTTTTTTTTTTTTTTTTTTTGAGATGAAGTCTCACTCTGTTGCCCAAGCTGGAGTGCAGTGGCGCAATCTCGGCTCACTGCAACCCCTGCCTCTTGGGTTCAAGTGATTCTCCTGTGTCAGCCTCCTGAGACTACAAGCCTGCGCCACCATGCCTGGCTAATTTTTGTGTTTTTAGTAGAGACGGGATGTCACCATGTTGGCCAGGCTGGTCTTTAACTCTTGATCTCGTGATCCACCTGCCTCGGCCTCTCAAAATGCTAGGATTACAGGCATGAGTCACAGCACCTGGCCAGTCCTCCCTCTTATAAGGACTGTTGTGACTACATGGGACCTGCCCAGCTCTCCAGGATAATCTCCTCATCTCAAGATCCTTAACTTAATCACATTTGCAAAGTCCCTTTTGCTGTATTTGTAAGTTCCAAGGATTGGACTGTAGACATATTTGGGGAATCATTATTTAGCCAACCATGGTTTTAAGTATCTTACTCCCAAATTCTCATCTCCAGCTCTGACCTCACTCCTGAATTCCAGACTAATATATCTAATGACTTTTCCACTTTGTCACTTACTGTTTAATAGATGTTTTAAATGTTCCCAAACCGTATCTTTAAATCTACTGCATCTGTCACCCAATCCTTCAAAAGTAAGTTCCTAGGAGTCGTTCTTGATTCTCTTGTTTTTCTCTTTACTCATATCCAAACCATTAACAAGTCCTGTCAGCTTCACCTCCGAAGTATATCTTGACTTGTCCCACTTTATGCTGTCTCTACCTCGGTCCAAGTTGCCATAATCTCTGGCCCCTAGCACAGTGCCAACTGGTTTCTCTGCTTCTTCTCTTGAACTCTTCTCATCAACCCCATACAATCCATTTTTATCATAGTAGCCAGAGTGTTTTTTGTTTTAAAATATAAACCATATTATATTCCTCCAGTGCTTTCAATTCATCAGTGTTTATCATTACACTTGGGATAAAACGCCTCACCAACCTCACCTCTCCTCCTGCTCAGTAATGACCTAGAAAGTCCACAGAAACACAAACTTCCTTCCTACTGGTGGTCTTTGCACCAGCTATGTGCACCTCCTAGTTATTTTCTTCTCACCCTTCAGGCTTCAGCTCCAAAGTTAGCTCCTAAAAGAGTCTTACCTAGTCGGGTGCATTGGCTCATGCCTGTAATCCCAGCACTTTGGGAGGCCAAGGCGGGTAGATCATGAGGTCAAGAGATTGAGACCAGCCTGGCCAATATGGCGAAACCCTGTCTCTACTAAAAACACAAAAATTAGCTGGGCATGGTGGCATGCGCCTGTAGTCTCAGCTATTGAGAGGCTGAGGCATAAGAATCACTTGAACCCAGGCGATAGAGGTTGCAGTGAGCCAAGATTACACCACTGCACTCTAGCCTGGGTGATAGAGTGAGTGAGACACCATCTCAAGAAAAAAAAGAGTCTTACCTACCACCTCTGAAGTATCCCACCTCTTCATAACACTCACTGTCATATCACTCTGTTTTATTTTCTTCACAGTACTTACCTCTGCCCAAAATCATCTTGTTTGTTTCTTACATATTCGTTAGTCTCCCTTCTCTAGAAGAGAAGCACCGGGAAAGAAAGGATCTTGACAGTCTGTGCACCATTGTATTCCTAGCCCCTAGAGTAGCATCTGGTATGTTAGGAGGCATGTTTTAAATATTTGTTGAATGAATGACTAGCCAGAGGCGGGTTCAGGTTTGTTTAACTCTATTCCATTAAAGCATAATGGAAACACTGGAATCTGGAATTTGCCCTAATTTGTGGGATGGGGCTGACTTTGGGAAAAAATACACAACTGCAGGTATGTCCAACAGGCATAGGAAAATATCAGTATGGTAAAGGCAACAGGTTAGTAATTTGTATCCGAGAGAAAAGCATAGCATGAAATAAATGAGGTGTCCTAATAGACAGGAGAAACTTTGAAAAATTAGAGCTTCTGGCCTTCCTGATAGAGGAAGACTACCCTAGTAGTTCTTAACCTTTTAGGTCACAGACCTTATTAAAAATCAGATCAACATTATACATCTGCTAGAGGAGGAGGCATGTACTCATGTACAAACTAAATTTTACAAGCAATTTCAGAAGGCACACAACTGTCAGAAATCCAACCTGAGAATTCCTGCCTGCTCTGGGAAAATATAGGACTACTTAGTCCCATTCCTCACCACACAAGAAAGGGCATTCTGATGAGGATTAAGGACAGAAAGGAGTGGACTTCTAGAAAAATGATTTTCAAATTTCTTTGTTTATATACCACTTTAAATAATTTTGAAAAAATGCTAACCCCTTGCAGAAATTAAGTATAATTTTAAATGTTTGAGTCTGAATTCTAGCACCTTGTAAATATTAACACTTATTATAAAGATTTTACATTTGAGAATCTGTTATTGATTCCCCTTGTAATACTATCTGAAATAAAATATATATGTGTGAATATGTATATATAAATTAAAATTCTATAATTTGTTTAATATACTAAGGCCATAAGCTCTAATTTTTCAAAGTTTCTTCTAGATTAATTAATCATTACAATGGTTAGTTCACAATAGTTAAAACAACCAAAATATATTACAGTTTTATGTAAAACTATTAAACAAAAAAGTAAATTTTCTTTTCTTTTTTCTTTTTTTTTCAGGTACAGAGTTTGGCTGAAGTGCAGTGGTGCGATCTCGGCTCATTGCAACCTCTGCCTCCCTGGTTCAATCGATTCTCCTGCCTCAGCCTCCTGAGTAGCTAGGGCTACAGGCACCCACCACTGGTGGCACCTGGCAAATTTTTTGGTATTTTTTTAGTAGAGACAGTGTTTCACCATGTTGGCCAGGCTAGTCTCGAACTCCTGACTTCAGGTAATCCACCCACCTCAACCTTCCAAAGTGCTGGAATTATAGGCATTAGCCACTATGCCTGGCCAAAAGTAAATTTTAATAAAATTTTATTGGAGATGAACAAGACTGGGTTTTTATATTTCCCTGTATTCAAAAGTAAATAATAATTTATTGTTAGAATTAAGCAGGATTCAAGATCAATTCTATTCCCACATTTTATTTTGTAAATGTAAGGACTGAGCAAACTCATTGATATAAATGGAGGGAATGGAGAGAGGTTTGGTGTAGCAATGCCACTCAGCTCTTTTTTTTTTTAATACGGAGTTTCACTCTTGTTGCCCAGGGTGGTGTTTGTTGTGGTTTCCCAAGAGGTTTTTTTTTTCTCTTACCCAGGGCAATGAATGTATCACAGTACATTCTAGGATGGATAAAGGCCATGAAATCGGGAGAATGTCTGATGTGAATGTTAGCACATCCTCAGGCAAACTAGTTTTAGGAAAACTACCGATAAAATTAAAGATCTGGCCGGGCGACGTGGCTCACACCTGTAATCCCAGCACTTTGGGAGGCCAAGGTGGGTGGATCATCTGAGGTCAGGAGTTTGAGACTAGCCTGGCCAACACGGCGAAACCCTGTCTGTCTTTAGTAAAAATACAAAAATTAGCCAGGCGTAGTGGCAGGCTCCTATAATCCCAGCTACTCGGGAGGCTGAGGCAGGAGAATCACTTGAACCCGGGGGGCGGAGGTTGCAGTGAGCTGAGATCACACCACTTCACTCCAGCCTGGGTGGCAGAGAGAAACTCTGTCTAAAAAAATGAAAATAAAAAAATTAAAGATCTGGAAACAGATTTATATTTGCTTGTATTTATTTTTTTGCACAGAAACCATACTACTTTTCTGTCTTCCCAATTTTAGAATATGTGCTGCCAAAGCGAGCACTGGAAACGCATATTCTTAAAATGAGGCTTGTTGGTGTACCACTTGACAAGTTTTCACAGACCTGAGTCACACTACACTGGCCACAGTTTGGACAACTCTAGTCTAGGAAACAGAAAGTGGGGCCGCAGTTCTAGTGGTGGTTGGAGCTTTTTGGGAGGGGGAAGACTAAAGGGATTATTCTCAATAGCTGGACT
The DNA here is from genome assembly GCF_001698545.2 of Rhinopithecus bieti. Lineage (NCBI taxonomy): Eukaryota > Metazoa > Chordata > Mammalia > Primates > Cercopithecidae > Rhinopithecus > Rhinopithecus bieti. Next base: position 132,255 of record NW_016805783.1, read on the forward strand.
AAGGTAATTTCTTTTGGATCGACTCCTCGCCCTTGGAAGGCCAATTAGGAAATGGTGTGAGGCTGGAGAAAAGAAGTCCCATAGCAGAGTCAAAGGCCCTTGCTGCTAGTAAAGATCATGCATTTTTCTGGCACATCCTCAGCAACCCGAACTGGCAACAGAAGGCTGGGCTGGGATCTGGGACACCTGGCTTCATCAGATGAAACCACACATAGCAAGAGGAAGCTAGGAGCAGACAGTGTTCTGAGACCCAGTTAGGCAGTCAGTCAGCAGACTGTGCACCAACCTCCAGGCTAAGATCAACGGCAAGATTCAAATCTGTGATGATAGCTTAGGAAATCAATGCAGGGCCCTGGGGCTCACGGAACTGGTGTTCTGAGCAGGAGGCCTAGGCATGATCTTAGGGGACAGAACTAGGAACAAAGTAAGAGTAGAACCACTTAATAGGGTGTCCTGTAGCACACTTAATCAATTGGAACCCCGCCCTTTCTTCATCTGTAGCATGTGGATAATCACAGCACCAATCCTACAGAATTGTGAATATAAATATGATCATTCATTGGAGGGAATAAACCCGGTATTGGCAAATAGCTACAAATAGCTACTCCAAGGGAAGAGGAGAAATATAAGAAAGAGTTGGAAGGGAACCATAGGGAGGACAGAGAGAAGAAAGGGAGTAGAGATGATGTCACAAAACTAGGAAGAAATCTAATAATCAGAACTGAGTCATAGGTCAAGGCCAGGCCATCTTGCTGTGGAAGGCCCAACCTTCCAAAGATCAAAATTCTGAGACTAGAGAATTACAGATAACTTCCACCTTCATTTTTAAGTCAGGTGTTTAGAATGAACTCAGGTGAATGTTGTTGCTGACTTAATTACGCCTTGGTAGTTCTCAGACCTGCCCGCAGAATCCCTACAGTATAAAACTAACGGTCACTTGGCATTTAACTATCATGATGAATAATGCTTCTCGAGAAGAATGTCTTTTAATTACAACCAGGAAGATCAGATAAACATCTTCCAGCTTGTCTTCCTCTTCCTTTCCTGGTTCTCTGGCAGCAGACATGTAGCTCCTTCAGCAATTAAGTTTTGTGGTTCTGATGCCTGGCTGCACACCAGAATGCCTGGGAACTTTTTGAAAATACAGACTCCTGGACTCTCTTCCAAATGACTGAATTTGGTTTTGCAGGAGCTTGGCCTGAGAACCTGAATTTTTATAAAGTATTTCCAGATTATTCTAATGCAAATGGTTTCATCTCCATGCTTCGTCTAATGTGGAAACTGTGGACCTGGGAATCCAATGGAAGTGTGCGGGAAGAGTGACCCACAGTATGGAGGGCAAGGCCTCCAACCACGGGATACATCTCTTATTTCCTTTTATTTCCCAGTATGAGGGACTGGCCAGCCTACCAGCTTTTCCGCTATTGGCAGCAAGTTTCTCTTTCCCGTAGACCATTGAGAAACACAACACAGGCTGCAGCTTTCCCCCTACTCACCTGTGCTGGAAGCCACCTAAGGTTTTTGCAAGGCTTCCCTCTATACTTTCTCCACCTTTCCAGTGTTCCCCATTCCTCTTTAACCTAGGCAAGTGTGTGCTAACAATAGGTTTTCAAATACATAAAGGGCTAAATTAACGCTTATTTATCTATCCTTTTTAATGGACTTTATATTCTAAGAGCAGATTTAGATTCACAGCACCATTAAGCAGAAAGTGCAGAGTTGCCATGTGCCACCTCCTGCCCACTCCCCAAGCACACTGCCAACACCCCCTCCACCACAGTGGTACATTGGTTAATCAATGAACCTGCATTGATACACATTATCATCTAAAGTTTGTAGTTTATGTTAAGATCCACTCTTGGTGTTGTACATTCCATGGGTTTGGACAAGTGTATAATGACATGTATTCACCACTGTAGTATCATATAGAGTAGTTTCACTGTCCTAAAAATCCTTTGTGTTCCATCTATTCACCCCTATCTCCCCATAACTTCTGGCAACCACTGATTTTTTTTCTTTTTATCTTTTTCTGTTTTTTTTTTGTTGTTGTTGTTGTTGTTGTTGTTTTGTTTTGTTTTGTTTTTATAGAAATGAGGGTTTTGCTATATTGCCCAGGTTGGTCTCGAATTTTTGGACTCAAGCAATCCTCTTGTCTTGGCTTACCAAAGTGCTGGTATTACAGGCATAAGCCACCATGCCCAGCCAGATGTTTTCTTTAATTGTCTCCATAGTTTTACCTTTTCCAGAATTCCGTACAGATGAAATCACACCATATAGAGCCTTTTCAGATTTGCTTCTTTCACTTAGTAATATGGATTTAAAGTTCCTCCATGTTTTTCATGGCTTGATGACTCATTTATTTTTAGCATTGAATAATATTCCATCACCTGGATGTACCATAGTTTATTTATCCATTCACTTACTGAAGGACATCTTGGTTGCTTTGAAATTTTGACATCTATGAATCAAGCCACTCTAAACATCTGTATACAGGTCTTTGTGTGGTGGACATATGTTTTCTACTCATTTGGGTAAATACCAAGGAGTGTGATTGCCGGATCATAGGTAAGAGTATGTTTAGTTTTATAAGAAACTGCCAAACTGCCTTCCAAAGTGGGTATACCATTGTGCATTCCCACCAGCGGTGAGTGAGGGGTTTATCTAAATTTCAGAGGAAATCCAGCTTTCCTGGATTTTTCTGCAGAGGAACGAGGAGAGTAAAGTAGGATGAAGTGGGAACCAATCTAGGGAAGTGGCGATAGGGTAAAATAGTGACAAACAAGATGGAAGGAAGGGAGCTTATGTTTTTGTTCCTTCTTTGTTTTCTGTTTACTAATAACTTCCATGCCACCACAGACCCACCCATACACTAGTCCTGAACTGGGCTAAAGTCAGAGACAAGGACTGTGGCTGGTGAGGTTTGTTCCTTAGGAGACCGAGAGCAGGAGAACCCCAAGTGCATCTGGTTAAGAGGAATTGGGTCTGCTATTCTCAGAACAAGGTTTCTCTCAAAAAATATTAACTGAAACCATGAATGAAAACCTCAGCTCTTCCTCAGTTTGCCATTCGAGGGTCTGAAATCATTCATTCTTCCAGAAGATATTTCTTCAGAGCCTGCTATGTGCCAGGGGTGCTGGATATGATTAACTCTCTTATACAGTCAAGGTCAGAGCTCAATGTGGCTCACATGCTGAGTTTATCATTAGAGGGCCACTGACTCTAGGGCACAATAAGCAAGTAGAAAAGAGGAGTTAGCATGACAAGCATTTACTTTAAAAGTAAAGGCCATGTTTATGTCAGAGTTCTAGAGCATAACTGTGTGGTCAGATCTGCAGTGAGTCTTGTGCATCAAATAATGTTTAATAGAATGTGTAAAGGAATTAAATGGGACCTATGGAGAATGAAGATTGCCATACGAAATAGCGAAATGGGGGGCAGAATGAGATATACCTGCCATTTAGGTAAAATGATTTACTCACATGGAAGGAGTCTATCCCAAACTCTCATCTATAACAAAAGTTGCTTTACAAAGGAATGGACGATTTGTATCTTTCTACAACTTTTGGGGACAACATAGTTTCCAACTAATGTCTGCTCTTGGTTTGATATACCACCTAAAATTATACGCATGAGGAAGATAAATGATTCTGTTAACAAAGAATGAGACTATCTTTATCCTTAAGGACTGTGATTAAAGGTCAGTGGTTAATGACCAAAATTCTAATGCGGTCACTGGAGTCCTGGCAGAATGACATCTGAAATTCCTTGGATATACCTGATGATACTTTTAAAAACTTTTTTATAGGCATCAAGGGTTGACACAGTACAACCATTCTGGAGATGAACCAGCTGTGGTTGTGTATGCTTAGGTCTCACAGACATGCTTTTAGGAAAAGCACTTCCCAAACTGACACTCCATCTCGTAAGCCCTTTCTAAGAAAAGACTCACCTTTCCTCTCCTATTGTACTGCCCCAAGTATCAAGCACTGTGCAAGGCATGAAAAGGGAGCTCACTAATGACAAGTCAGTAGAAAGATTGATTGACTCTTAGGAGCTTTGCACAACAGTTTCTAGTGAAATGGAGCAGAGAAGAGTCACATACCCATATTTCTCCTATCAACAGAATTTACTTGGCAGTTAATACTGGAAGCCAAAGAGATCAGGATAAATGTTTGTTATCAAAGATGCCTTCCCTTGAGTAAAATTGGTAAGGATCAGATTAATTTCCCTCAAGAGCAGCACACACCTAGGGAAAAGGGCTTTTGTGCCAAAGGACTTAATGTTATTCTTTTCCTTCAATTGCCATTCTGTCTCTAGGGAAAAAGGACTAAAACCAACAAACAAAAAACCCTAAAACAATGAGAAAAAACTCAGCATCCACAAATAAATAAAAAGAGCTCAGATGCAGTATAGAACAAACTGGAAGTCCTAAGCAGAAACAGAAAGAGACCAAGATATAATTGATAGCCCAGTTAGTATAACCCAATCTTTGATCTCCTACATTAAATCCTGGAAAATTCCATGGGCTTCTAAAACATGCATCTTTCCTTCCAGGGCATAAGATTCTAAAGAACTTATATCCTATAACATATGTCCATGAATTAAGTATTTTTTAAAAGATGGTTCCCTTTTGAGGTTAGTAAAAAGGAAGTATAACTAGCACCTTAAGTGACATGATGAAGGAAGTGGAAATGTGGCTTTGTTTTCACAGTAGTCTTGCTGTCCCCAGCCTTGCTCCCTCCAAGCCATCCTTCTTATTGCACTGGAATAATCTTTCTAAAACTGACATCAAATCATGTTACTCCCTACCATGGCCTAAAAGCTTTGAGAGCTTTCCATGTCTCTAGAATGGAATCTATAGTCATCATCTGGCCCATGCCTCCTTCTACAGTCCCATTTCCTACCTTCTACCCCACCAAGCCCTAAATTCAGTGATTTTAGTTGCAAGCCATTCGCCTAATCTTTTTAAACAATGAAAGGGAGACCAGCAGCCACTTAGTCAGAGTTTGATTAGGTCATTGGCTCCATTTCTCTGCAATTCCCTTGTCTTCTGGTTGGCTTCTCATAGGGCAAGAAAATGGAAACCAACAGCTCATGTTTATGTGCTTCCTCTTCCTCTTCTATGTCCAATAACTGTGAGTGCATCTCTTTCCCCAACCACCAACCAAAGTTCTGGGCTTCTTTCTGGTTACACATATCCAGCCCTGAACTAATATCCCTGAGGAATGCCAGGGTGAATTTGCTTAGGCCTGGAGGACATGTCTGTCTGAGAACCAACTGTGGCAAGCAAGTGGATTATGTGGACTGGCTAAGGACCGTCAGGGCCCATCTCTGGAGCTGAGCAGCAGATCAATCATACAATTCCAGCCTCAATTCCATGGTTGGGAAATTTTGAGGGAAGGAAAGAATGGATGCTGAATAAACATCTTCAGAATTCAAACTACTTACAATTATTTTTATTTTATTTTTATTTATTTATTTTGAGACTGAGTCTTGCTCTGTTGCCAGGCTGGAGGACAGTGGCACGATCTCGGCTCTCTGCAACTTCTGCCTCCTGGGTTCAAGTGATTCTCCTGCCTCAGCCTCCTGAGTAGTTGGGACTACAGGTATGCGCCACCATGCCTGGCTAATTTTTGTAATTTTAGTAGAGACGGGGTTTCGCCATGTTGGTCAGGATGTTCTCGATCTCCTGACCTTGTGATCTGCCTGCCTCTGCCTCCCAAAGTGCTGGGATTACAGGCGTGAGCCACTGCGCCTGACCTAATTCTTTTATTCCAAAGTACATGTCCCTGCCCTCTTCCTGGAATGCTATTCCCCACCGTCTAGATAACTCTTATTCTTCCCTCAACCCCAGCTCAAGCATCTCATCCTCTGTAAAGCTTTTTGGGTCTCTCGCCCAAATACAATAGATCACACCCTTCCATGTACCATTCGTATACCCAGTACAGAATTAATTTGTTTTTTCCCATTGTTCATCAATTATTTGTTTAATGATTTGTCTTCCCAGATAGAATCTTAACTCCTTGAGGGCAGAAACTCTTATTTCTCTTTACTCTTGGCACCTTTGAAATGCCCAGAGCACATGTGAACATCCTTTGGATAAATTTGGGTATTATGAATTCTGATTCATAATTTAAATTTGATCACCAAGTTGTGTGATTTATAGGCATCAAGGTGTGTAGGTGTGCCCTTACCTGACATCATAAACTTGAAAAAGAGACGGGTCCTCAGAAGAAGTATCTGGAGACAGGGGCACAGGCAGATCAGATGGAAGGTGAAGTGACTGTCTCTCTCTGGTCTTGGTGCTCTTGGTCTGGATTTGGAGGAATCTAAAAGTCTTTGACGGTGCAGGGCATTATTAGTTGCTAAAGATGACCTCTGCCCTGTGAAGGTAGGAACTAAGCAAGAAGCTTCTCAATAGGAAACTCAAGCTGGTAACCCAGCCAGCCAGATGACCTAATTGCATGTTACGCTCCATGCTTAGGATCCCTTTATCATTCCTAATCAAAAGGAAGGGAGCAAGGATGCCCCAAATACTATTTCGTTTCCCCTCACTGTTCTGAGAAAAACATACCACTTTAACCTTTCCTCAACTTACACTATCAAACAGTTAAACCTTTATAAAAGGTGAAATAAAACTATCATCATTAGCAACAATTTTTAAATACACTTATTCTTGGTAGGGCACAGTACATGTGGCAAAGAAACATAGAAAGCAATTGGGCAACTTCAGGAAAGCTAATAACGAATTAACAAATGAGAAGTGCTCAGCAAAGAATAACATTGATGAGCATAATGCAAATATTCTGGAGGGTTCTGGGATTCCAAGAGGAGAAGACATGCAGTGTGTTAGATGCTAGTATCTGTCATTAAAGTCACAAAGGCAGCAGAAGACAGGCTCCATAACCTCAGCGAAGTCACATATAAATGTAATGACTAGAGACTATTAATAAGTACAAAATAGTATAGTATGAATTATACATTTGTGATGGCACAGCAGCAACATTATTTGACTGATTACGGAGGAAGTGATCAGTGTGGAATGATATTAGTCAGGGCAGGCTTTTGAAGGGGTGAGTCACAGGTTTTTTGAACAAGAGGCTGACACGATGTAGTTGGTACTCAAAAAATATTATCTTAGCAACTGAGTAGAGGATGAACTGAGATGGGGGAACACAAAGCAGAAAGACCAGGGAGGAGGCAGTAATGCAAACGAGCTGTGGGGAGCCTGGACTCGTGTGTGGGCTGTGAAATAAAGCTGGAATGGTTTAGAGCAGGGAATGCAGCTGATTGCATAACAGTGTGGGCTTTTCAGATAAACTGACTTGGGTTTCAATCCTGGCTCAACTACTGACTGACTGTGTTACTTGGGTAATTGGGTGACTAACCTAGCTGCTCTAAGTCTATCCCATCTTCCACAAATGCAGGAAATACTAATACACTAGTAGAAGTTTGTCATTTTTGCTGTCCAGTATCTGAAAATTCTTCCTGACTTGAGTGAATTTCAATGTAAGTGGGAAGCCACAAAGGGGAAACATTCTCTGCCTCCCTCTGGCAGCTAGGGCCTAGACACATGCCCTGAGCAGGGCCAGTTAGTGTGCACACATCTCTCTGTACTTAGGGGTAGTGATGCAAAGGCACTGTAATCAGTTTGAGATTTTCAAGGCTGCTGTGGTGGGCATGAGAGTCCAGAGGCATGGTGGAACATGTCCTGGGAAATTGTTGCAGAGGTAGAACCTTAACTCTGTGCTCTGCTTCTTCCCTTGACTCCCAGTGCTCCACCTTCTATGTATGCTGCGGGTTGCCTGATACACTTCCAGTAAGTTCCTTTTCTGCTTGAGTTACCTGCTGCTTGCCACCAAGAGCCTTGACTGGAATACAACCTCACTGGGTTGCTTTGGGGATTGAATAAGATGGTTCATACAAAGCGCTTAGCTCTGTACCTGCCATATTTACTAAATGGTGGAGCTAAGAAAACAGAAAGAGCTTGTGACAGAAGGGTCACAGACTCTGAGAACTAATTAGATGTGAAAGAATAATACAAAAGAAGAATGGAAAAGGTAACACCAAGTCTGCAAACCTGCCTTACATATTATGGTTCTGCCTTTAACAAGAATATGGAAGCTGACAGAAAGACGCCTGCTTGAAAAGAGGCTAGACAGCAATGGCAAAGGAATCCATCTCTTAGCACGTTGATTGAGAACGTAGTGTTTTGCCGACATGACGAAGCCTAAATTTGTTAGCCAGGCCCTTGAGGTATTTCGTAACCTTGTCCCAACCTGCCTGTCCAGCCTCAGCTCTTACCACTCCCTGAAAGGCACCTGATTCTGGAGTCAGAGCCAGCTGCATGGTGTCCCGCGAACACACTGTGTTATTTTGAGCCTTGTTGCTTTAGCACACTGCATTCTCTTTGCTTGGAATGTCCCAATCATCCTCCCTCAACTTCAACTCCCCATTTAAGACTCAGTTTACATATTTTCTCCTCAATGAAGCCCTCCCCCACTCCTCCCAAGCAGAGTTACTCCCTCCCTCTTCGGGGTTCCCACAGAATTCTCTTCATGCCTCTCTGATAGATCACATTTTATTATAATTTTCTCTTTGTATCTTTCTCTATATGGTCCCAGACATTAAGGACAATGGTTTAGTCGTCCTTGTGTTGCCAATGCCTAACATTTTCTGGCACAGAGACAATACTTCACAGGCTCCTTGTCGAACACCCAGAATATTTATTTCTGTATTTAGTTAGAGATAAAAGGGTATGACTATCAGATAATGAATCTGATTCAACAATTCACACACAAAAGTCAGTCTTGGTTATTATTTGTTAATGTGTCAAGCAATAATTGGTGTCCATTCCACTTCCTAGCTCCTAAAGGCCAGAGTTTGGGTTTAACTCACTTACTACCAACAGGAGTTTGCACCAACAGGTACAGTAAAGTATTTTAGATCCTTTTTAAGGTGCTGCTTTGATGTAACCAAAGCAGCTTTGCTAGGATGCTGAAGAGACCCTGGCTGGGGACCCTGCTATGAGGGGCCAAATCAGCAACCTTGATTAGGTTTCTCTATAAATCTCTCTCTAGCTCTGATCCCCATAACTCAACCAAGTCACCTTTCCCAAACGGAAACTCCTAATGAAAAGAAATATTTCCTTCATATCTTCCCAAGTTAGGCTTATGCACAAGGTCCCAGAGGAACATAGCCATTAGACCAAAATTTAGTAATTTGATTTTCCATTGACCTCAGAAATTTTTTTTTATATTTTACCAAATGAATTTTAGAGATTTTTGTTTTTAATTCATTTTGAATAAATAATACAGTCCTATGATTCAAAAATTCAGAAGTGTACAGTGTCGATTCTCTCAACCATTTTCTCCTAGCCATCCAGATTCTCTACCCCTGCGCAACCAACACTGTGACTTACCGCTGCATTCTTCCAGAGACATTTTATGCATATTAGGAATTTTTTTTTTTTTACTGCCTTTTACATAAAACATAAAGGAACACATATGTGTTTTTTTCCCACTAAACAATTGATGTCTTACAGATCTTCTCATATCAATATATATCAATACATATCTTTTTTCCTCGCTGTGTGGTATTCCATTGCATGGGTGGACTGTAATCTGTTAAGCCAGTTCCCTATTGATGGGCCTTTAGGTTTTTCCCAATCTTTTCTGTTTCACAAACAATTCAGCAGTCCTTTTAAACCTCCCTCCAAGTTTCCTACCTAGCTTTTGCCTACGTTTCAAAATATTCTGTCACTCTCATCTCATGGAGAAAACAGGGGCCATTAGATTGAAATTCCATTAATTGCCTGCCTCTCATCAATTGCCTGCCACCTTGTACTTTATATTCCTTCAAACCAGGGTGTGGTTCTCCGAATGAGCCATGTTCTCTCTTGCCTCTGTCACTTTTCATATGCCATTCGCACTCCCACTATCATTGGTTTGCCCAGGAAACCTCTAGTAACCTCTCAAAATCAAGCGCGGATATCATGCCACTGGGAGTTAATCAGTTGCTGCTGTGTATTATGACTGAACCTTGTTCCGCTCCCACTGTTGTACTCACTATGCTGGTTTAAAATTTGTGTCCGAGTTTACGTTCTCATAAGTCTGTGAGCACCTTGAAAGCTAATTCATATCAAGATGCCCAGCACTTAGTAAAGTCTGGTAATGGAAGCTATTCAACAAATATTTGTTGAATAAATGAATAAATAATGTGGAGATATAAGCATAGGCTGTAATGACAGGTATTTGCAGAACAGTAGAACGCGTCTTCAACCTTGCAGGCTGTGTTGGAAACAGAATTGGACCAGAAAGTAAGAGACCCAGGGCTAGTTCATAGAAACAGGAAACTCTCCCAACATGTTCGTTGCTGTATCCTCCATGCCTAGAAGGGCTGGCTCTTGACTGGTGCTGGCCAAGAACAAAGCTTTGTGTTATATTTGGATTTGAATTTGCTAACAATGAGCTTTATTCCAAATAGTTTGTAAAGAGAAAGTTAAAATCAGAAGGGCTATAACTTTTGGACTACCAGGAGAACATATGCAATACCCGGTCATGGATAAGTTGTCATAATGCCAGTGAACTTATTAAGTTGAACAAGTACAACCAATTGACTTCTACAAATATATTTTATAGATTAAATTACACACATTCTATAGCCACGGGTTTTTCCAGGTTTGGTGCTAATCACATATTTTCTCTGGGAAATGAAACAAAACCTGAATGTTAATCTTAGGTCAAGTGGGGCTCTTGGCTCCTTCCCTGTGCACATTAAAGAGAGCAATAGTGTGACAATCAGACCCTGAGCCACCATAGATTTAAACTGAAACAAGCCCTTTACCAAACCTGGCCTGTCCCCAGCCTCCTGTGGTCACCTGAATGCAAATATGCCCCTGCCCTCTCTTCCTTGTCTTATTGAACAATAGTAACATACATGATAATGTCAGTTCTCCATCAATTTATGAAAACAAGATTCTTTCATCCTAATGCTTCTGATCCAATACAGTGACTCACAGATTGTTTTTCCACTAAGACCAAATCAAAGCTTTAGCTTTACAATTTTTATTTCTACAGTGTTCAATAAATATTTGTTGATTGACTGAATGAGTATTTTGCCGTTAATTCGCTCTGTAACCTTGGAAGAGTTTCATTTAATTTTTCTATGCCTCATTATTCTCATCTATATAATTGAGTTTAAGTCATATTTTTCAAATTATTTTGATGGTTTAAACCCTTTCTTCAAAGTAAATCTTAAGGCCAGGAGTGGTGGCTCACACTTGTAATCCCAGCACTTTGGGAGGCTGAGGCGGGCGGATCACTTGAGGCCAGGAGTTTGAGACCAGCCTGGCCAACATTGTGAAAATTTGTCTCAATTAAAAATACAAAAATCAGCTGGGCGTGGTGGCACACACCTGTAATCCCAGCTATTTGGGAGGCTGAGGCAGGAGAATCACTTGAACCCAGGAAGGGGAGGAGGTAGTGAGCCAAGATTGCACCATTGCACTCCAGCCTGGGCAACAGAGCCAGACTCTGTCTCAAAAAAAAAAAAAAAAAAAAAAAAAAAAAAAGAAAAGAAAATCTTAAGCAGAATCTAGCATTTAGAGCAGAAAAAAGTGAGGCTGCTCTAGATGAAATAGGTTTCGGGGCCCTAAGACTCCTCTTTTCCCACCCCCATTTCTGCTCCTGAGCTACTTTGCTGAACCCACAGGACCCTCTAAGGTACCATTTGTACAAGCACTGGATTGAATAGAAATACAAATATAAATAGCATTGACTCTCAGACTTGTAAAAACAAAACAAAACAAAACAAAAAACTTACAGTCAACTGGATGCAGAGAGTCCCAACCTGCAGCCTCTTAATTCTTAGGAATTAAGATTAACCACCCAGACAAATTAATCTGGTTTCTTTGCCTTGGAGGGTATTACATCAACTCAACCAATGTCAATTGATTTTGTAATGCTAAGCTGAATTGGAAATTTTATATATATATATATATATGATAAATTAACAGTGAACATGACTATATTAATAATAAACAATGAACATGAGAACATGAACAAACTACTAATGAATATATTTTAGTAGACACAATTTCTCAACATATGAAAATGGGGGGAGGAATAAAGGGAATCTTTGGGGAGTGAAAAGGTTAAGAATCACAATGAATTCCTTTTTCTTTCTTTTCATACAAATAAAACGGGCCAGAGAAAAGTGAAATGGCTTGCCTAAGCTTTCACAGCTTACTTAGTGGCAGATTCTGCACTGGGAACTGGGACTTGTAATTTCCAGCCCAGTGCTCTTTCATTGACCATGTTGTTTCTTTATAAGGTTAGAACTTTACCTTTATGTGTCTGGAATCCATGATCACAATGTTACAGAATGATAAAACATCCACATTATCTCAGCATTCATTATCTGAGTCCCTGAAGTCTGAAGCAGTATAGGAGACTAAAAGTCATCATAACCTAAGAAATGTTTATTTATCAAATGACTGCTTATAAAAGTCACTCAAACAGTCATATCCATTAAACATTAGCTTTGCTTCCTTCCTTCTAGGAGCAACTTTTTTGTTAGGTAGGTATCTAGCTGATGACTGGATTTTTATACAGAGTGGCAATACAGTACAACTACAGTGCAAATCAAACACACTGTATTTGTACTGTATTGCCAATGTGCATAAAGCAAATCTTGCAAATGGTATAGGATTTTATAGGATTAATAAAAGAAAGTTGAATGCTTAGTCCACAGTGAAAGAGGGAGAAAAACATAGCTGATATTGTTATCGAGTAAAAGGGGCTCACTGTCCAATGCACTAGAAGCCCATGCTATGACACCATGTTTCTGAGAAAAGAAAAACTTTGTATTGAAAGTCAATCCCAAGGAGACAGAAGTCAAGCTCAAATCTGTCTCCCTGTACTGGCTTCAAAGCAATATTTTTATTAGAAAAGTTTCAGGGGGTGGATTCTGAGATTAGCAGGTGATTGGTGGAAGGAAAGCAGAAGTCTGGAAAGTCCTTGGGCATGCTCAGTTATCTCTTCATGCTATCTCATGTGTCACATGTGCAAATTCAGGGGGAGGTGGTATGAAACATACGGTGGAAATTCAGGCTGTGCTGTCAGCAAGCTCCTTCTGCACCGACTCCAGTTGGTCATGTTGGTTCCAAAGGATTTCAGCCATTTCTTTTATGTGATAAGCAGAGGGCGTTTCAGCCTTTCAGCAGGTTGTTTCTTTTTTTAATCTGTCATCCTGCAAAGTCAAGAATTTGTTAGTCATTGGTGTCTTTAACTCTTTTGGGCATAGTTTCAGCATTGAAGAGGTAGACAAGGGCCAAATTAGGGAGGCCTTACGGGTTTCACTAACGGTTTTCATTCTGATTGTCTTTTAAGCAGGAGAACTGATCATCAGATTCACCTTTAAATTTTTCATTTTGAAATTGGCAAATACAATAAAATATATAATCTGGCAATTGTATTTCTGTGATTCTATCTCATAGATGCATATCCACATGTAGAAACAACATATGTATAAGGTTAATTATTGTTGTATTATTTGTAAGAGCAAAAATTGGATATGACTCCCATATTCACCAAAAGGGGCCTGGTTAAATAAACAATGGTATGACATGCAGCTGTCAAAACAAATAAGGAAGCTCTCTATGTAGTGATACATATGGAAAGAGCTTTAGGACATATGGCAAGGGAAAGAAAGCAAGATGTAGAACAGTGTATATGGTAGGCTATCTTTTGTGTAATAAGGTGGGAGAAAATACATTTGAATATGCTTGTAATTGCCTTAAAAACCCAAGGAGGATTTTAAAAATATATGGATGGAAGGGATATCATAGGAGGGTTGGGGTGAGAAGTGCAGGAGTGAATGCAGGACTTCTCTGAACATCTCTTTTTACAGTGTGTGAAATTTTGAACCTTGTCAATGTAGTACTTAATACAAACAAATCCATTTAAAAATCACTCTGGCAGCTCTAAGGAGAGTGGATTGTAGGGAAATAGAGTAGAAGCTGGAGCCCATTTAGGAAGTCACCAATGTAGTTCAGGCAAGGGCTGAAGGTGGCTGGCAATTACTTGGAGGTAGCAATGGAGCTGGTGGGAAGTGGTGAGTTCAGGGGTGTGGTGCCAGCTGGACTTGCTGGTGGATATAGTGTATGAGAGAAAAAAAGAAATAAAGAGTAATTCCTAGATATTTGTCTTGAGCAACTGGAGGAGAAGAGAAGTTAGAGTGAAGGTAGGAAGAGAGCACAAGGAAAACAGAATCAAGGTTTCTGTTTTGGACACATTTTTAATACTGGCATGCCTCCTAGGTGTCGAAGTAAACATGTCTACAACTAGAGACACATCAAGGAGGATAATGACAGCAGAGATGTTTCCAAAAATAATGAGTTCAAAATTAAAGGACTGAGAGGCCCTGGGAAAAGTTCATAAAATCCTCGAACATTTTTGTCAAAATGTCCATCTTCACTATCATGCTGTACAAATAAAATATAAAGTGAAGAATGTCATTTGGGCTATTATAAAATTTCGTTGGAAAAATTACATCCCCAAATTCCAATCCATTTATTCTTAGTGCTAGGAATAAGTATCTAGATATCATTATAGCCTACATTTCGTTACATATGAAATATAATAAATATGATTTCACAATTTGTATTGCATTTTTCAAGATAAAGTTTGAATGCAAGCTTTTCCACTATTTCCTATGAAATATAAGTGGTCTTTTTGATGTCCTGAACAAAATGCAGAAGAATCTGCTATAGTTTGAGTGTGTCCCCTCCAAAATTTGGGTGTTGAAACATAATGGCTCATGTGACGGCATTAAGAGTTGGTGCGTTTAAAAGATGATTAGTCTATAAAGGCTCCTCCCCTCAAGAATGGAATTAAGGAACTCATAAAAGAGGCTTCACGTAGCCTTCGGCCCTCTTGTCCTTCCCTTCAGAAGATGCAGCAAAAGGGCACAGTCTTGGAAGCAGAGAACCTGCCCCTTACCAGACACCAAACCTGCCAGAGCCTTGATCTTGGACTTCTCAGCCTCTGGAATTGTGAAAAATAAACTTCTGTGCTTTATAAATTACAGGACAGAATCTTGCAGTGGCAAAAACACAGGGGAACAGATGCAACATAAACATTTTCTCTTTAACAACAAGTTCACATCTTTATTAACAAAATACCTTTCTACATTTCCTAAATTCATAATGGCAGGAGGTGGAGAGTAATACTTTTTCTTACTTTACTGCCCTAGAAGTTAAATAAGTATTACTTGGTAAAAAACGCAAAACTGCTCTCTTAAGAATTCTGCCTTCAACTACTAATTTTTCTTTTGTGCATTTATCCTGAGTAGGACAGGCTTTGGAAATGTCCCACTGTTAATACAAGCAGAGACTTACTGGTTGTAGTGTTTGCTGTGATGCCCAATGTGGTAGTCAGCTAGGGTGGCTATAACAAATTTCTATAGACTGGATGATTAAAACAACAAACATTGATTTCTCATGGTTCTGGAAGCTGGAAGTTTGAGATCAAGGTGCCGGTATGGTCAGGTTCTGGTGAGGACTCTCTTCCTGGTTACGTCCTCACAAGGCCTTTCCTTGGTCCTCGCGTGCAGAGAGAGAGAGAGAGAGAGAGAGAGAGAGAGAGAGAGAGTATGTGTTCTTGTCTACTCCTCTTTTTATAAGGGCATTAATCTCATCACAGGGGCTTCACCCTCATAACTTAATTTAAACCTAATTACCTTTCAAAGCCTCATTTCCAAATACCACTACACTGAGGATTAGGGTTTCAACATATGCATTTTGGAAGAACACAAACATTTGGTCCATCGCATAGCACCCAGCCCAGATTCCCCTTCAGGCTGGAGACCCTCTTACTCTCTGGTGCAGGGAGTGTTGGCTGCTGACAGGTTACAACTGAGGCCTCCCAAAGACTTGCCTTCAATGAAGGAAGTGGCCTCTCCCAAGGTCTCCTATCCATAGGGGTGAGGGGGTGGCTACAACAGGCATGGGAGATGCAAAGACCCAGTCCTCTTGACTCAATTCCAGACAACCTGAATGAGCCATCCCACCTCCTGATCGCCCCTCCCCAAGAGGTCACCTCAGGCCAAACTCTGCCACTGTCCTACTTCCTCATGCCCTCACAAATGTTTTCCCAATAGACTCCTGCACACAACTCTTTGTCTCAGAATCTACTTCCTGGGGAACCCAACCTAAGACACTAGAAGACCTCATTAATAGCATATTCAAGTAATCAATAATCAAACGATGCAGATTTCTCTACATTTTGTATAGGTTAAGCCACAGTGCAAAGAAAGCAAACATGGTGGATAATGTTCAAAATACAGAATACATGATCAGACACTCCCAGGGCTTGCTGTGTACACTTTGCATATATCACACATACATTCATGGAAGAGAAATATCTTAGGTCTGTTTGGTACCATATGATTTTGGCTGTCGCAGGAAGTTGTCTCTTTGCTCATTATAACTGATCTCTGAATTAATTACCATAAGAGACTACCAAGTTTTGATCCCATTATGCTAGAATTTATTTTTGTTTCTTAAAGATGTATAACAACAGGGAGCCCAGCTTCAGGCAGGGTATAGTTGGAAAAAATGGAGAGTAAATAAAATGAGTTTGCCACTTCAGCAGAGCTCCTTAAGAATTCCTCAGTGTGGATTCTGTGGCTGCATCTAAAATACAGGCCTTTGATGTTAAGTTGATTTATCATACACATAACAATTCCTAGATCATAGATCCTTTCTACTAATCTGTTTCCATCATTGAAACTTATTCAGGCTTCACTTTTGAGATTCTTCACAGCAACTTAAAAAGATAACATTAAAACATTAACGGTATGTTTAATAGCAAGTTATTGATGAAATAAGTTATGATGTAGCCATACTATAAAATATCATGCATCCTTTTTTTTTTTTCTGAGACAGGGCCTTGCTCTATCACCCAGGCTGGAGTGCGGTGGTGCAAACACAGCTCACTGCACTCTCCACTTTCATGCATCTATTACATAATATTTTAATGGTGTGCTTATTGGCATGGACTATATTTATTATATATTGGTAAGTTAAATTATAAAATAAAAAATAGTTAAAAATTTATGAATTCTATAAACAATATTTTGGCAAAAGTATGGAAGTAAATAAATCACCATGATATGTGGTTTATGACTTACAGATAATATTTATTTTCATTTATCTTATCTACATCTGTCTACAATTATGTAATAAAAATTAGTTAGACATTTAAATAATGCTGTGGAAGTAGAAATTTGCAAAGAATGTTCAGACTTTTCCCTTATGCCACTTGGGTAGCTGTAGCTCAGTGTTTGGCAAAGTCCAAAGTATTTTTACATAGCACCAACATAGCCTAGCTTACATTCAGAGATTCAATTACAAAGAGGATCTGTCTTCAGGATTCTCCTATTTTTTGATGGTTATTTCCCTATTATTTCCTTTTCAGTCTTTGAATTTTGTCATTCTTGTTGAAAGGTTTTTGTTTTTTTTTCTTTTTTTTGAGACAGGCTCTCATTCTATCACTGAGGCTGGAGTTGCATTGGCACCGTCATGGCTCACTGCAGCCTCTATCTCCCCAGGTTCAGGCGATTCTCCCACCTCAGCCTCCTGAATAGCTGGGACTACAGGCGTGTGCCACCACTCCTGGCTAATTTTCTTTTGTATTTTTGTAGAGACAAGATTTCATCATGTTGCCCAGGCTGGCCTTGAACTCCTGAGCTCAAGCGATCTGTCTGCCTTGGCCTCTCAAAGTGCTGGGATTACAGACGTCAACCTTTGCACTGTGCCGAAAGTCATTTTTACTACATAATTGTAGAAAGATGTAAATAAGATAAATGAAAAAGAAAATTATCTATAATTCATAAACTATATATCATGGTAATTTATTTGCTTTCATACTTTTGCCAAAATAATGCATATAGATTTTTTAATTTTTTAACTATATTTCCCATTTTATAATTTAACTTACCAAAATATAACAAATATAGTCCATGCCATAAGCACACCATTAAAATATTATGTAATAGATGCATAAAGGTGGAGAATTGGCCAGGCGTGGTGGCTCACACCTATAATGCCAGCACTTTGGGAGGCCGAGGCAGGCAAATCAAGAGGTCAGGAGTTCGAGACCAGCCTGAACAACATGGTGAAACTCCATCTCTACTAAAAATACAAAAAATTAGCTGGGCGTGGTGGAGGGCACCTGTAACCACAGGTACTCAGGAGGCTAAGGCAAGAGAATCGCTTGATCCCAGGAGGCGGAGGTTACAGTGAGCCAAGATCACGCCACTACACTCCAGCCTGGGTGATAGTGTGAGACTCCACATTGTCACAGTACTGATTTTTCTTTCACGAAGAATCAATATTGTGAAAATGGCCATACTGCCCAAAGTAATTTATAGATTCAATGTTATGCCCATCAAACTACCACTGACTTTCTTCACAGAATTGGAAAAAACTACTTTAAATTTCATATGGAACCAAAAAAGAGCCGAGATAGCCAATACAATGATAAGCAAAAAGAACAAAGCTAGAGGCATCACACTACCTGACTTCAAACTATACTACAAGACTACAGTAACCAAAACAGCATGGTACTGGTACCAAAACAAATATATAGACCAATGGAACAGAACAAAGGCCTCAGAAATAACACCACACATCTACAACCATGTGGTCTTTGACAAACCTGACAAAAACAGGCAATGGGGAAAGGATTCCTTATTTAATAAATGACATTGGGAAAATTGGCTAGCCATATGCAAAAAGCTGAAACTGGATCCCTTCCTTACACCTTATACAAAAATTAACTCAAGATGGATTAAAGACTTAAACATGAGATCTAACACCATAAAAACCTTAGAAGAAAACCTAGGCAATGCCATTCAGGACATAGGCATGTACAAAGACTTCATGACTAAAACACCAAAAGCAATAGCAACAAAAGCCAAAATTGACAAATGGGATCTAATTAAACTAAAGAGCTTCTGCACAGCAAAATAAACTATCATTAGAGTGAACAGGCAACCTACAGAATGGGAAAAAATCTTTGCAATCTATCCTTCTGACAAAGGGCTAACACCCAGAATCTACAAAGAACTTAAACAAATTTACAAGAATAAAACAACCCCATCAAAAAGTGGGCAGAGGATATGAACAGACACTTCTCAAAAGAAGACATTTATGCAACCAACAGACATATATAAAAAAGCTCATCATCACTCATCTTCAGAGAAATGCAAATCAAAGCCACAATGAGATACCATCTCATGCCAGTTAGAATGGCGATCTTTAAAAGGTCAGGAAACAACATGCTGGAGAGGATGTGGAGAAATAGGAATACTTTTACACTGTTGGTGGGAGTGTAAATTAGTTCAACCATGGTGGAAGACAGTGTGGCGATTCCTCAAGGATCTAGAACTAGAAATATCATTTGACCCAGGGATCCCATTACTGGGTATATACCCAAACTATTGTAAATCATACAACTATAAAGACACAAGAACACATATGTTTATTGCGGCACTGTTCACAATAGCAAAGACTTGGAACCAACCCAAATGCCCATCAATGATAGACTGGATTAGGAAAATGTGGCACATATACACCGTGGAATACTATGCAGCCATAAAAAAGGATGAGTTCATGTCTTTGCAGGGACATGGATGAAGCTGGAAACCATCATTCTCAGCAAACTAACACAAGAACAGAAAACCAAGCACTGCATGTTCTCACTCATAAGTGGGAGTTGAACAATGAGAACACATGGACACAGGGTGGGGAACATCACACACTGGGCCTGTTGGGTGGTGGGAGCAGGGGAAGGGATAGCATTAGGATAAATACCTAATGTAGATGACGGGTTGATGGGTGCAGCAAACCACCATGGCACATGTACACCTATGTAACAAACCTGCACGTTCTGCACATGTACCCCAGAACTTAGAATACAATAAAAAAAGAAAAAAGAAAAAAAAGAAAAGGTGGAGACCACAGTGAGCCATGTTTGCACCACTACACTCCAGCATGGGTGACAGAGCAAGACCCTGTCTCAAAAAAAAAAAAAAAAAAAAAAAAAGCATGCTATTTTATAGTATGGATACATCATAACTTATTTTGTCAATAACTTGCTCTTAAACATATTGTTAATGTTTTAATGTTAACTTTTTTTTATTTATATAAACAGTGCATAGTGGACATCCCTGTGAATAAATCTGTGTATACTTAGCTGGTTATTTCCGTAGAACAAATTCTTAGACGTGGGATTTCTAGATCCAAGAGTATGTACATATTTAAGATTTTTAAAAACACTCATTGCTAAATTGTTTCCATTTATATTCCCACCAGCAGTAGTTGAGAACGCCCTTTCCCCACACCCTTATCACCCTGAATACATAATTATTTTTCATCTTTGCTAATGAAATAGATGAAAAGCAAGATCTTGGTTTTGGGTGCATTTCTTTGATTTCTAATAAGCCTGAATTTTTAAATAAAATGCATATTGGCTATGCATATTGCTTTTTTTGTGAATTGCCTTTTCATGTCCTCTGAACATAAAATATTGAATTCTAATATTTCTCTGATGGAGTTCTAAGAGCTCTGTCTACATATTTATCATACATGTAAAATTACATATAATTTAATGAGTTTTCTCCAGTTTTCTTAATTTTAAATTTGATTTTCTTGGCACAAAGAGTTTTCAAGTAGTCAAATGCATAACATTTTTTATTTATAATTCTACCTATGTTGCATTGCTTAAAAAAAGACATTCTGTACCCGACATCTAAGATAATGATCTAACAGGAAACTATACTTTCTCTCAGCAATTTATGGATTCATTAAAAACAAATTTTATTTAATTATTTAACCTACTAAACTTTTGATTATAGCTCTGAGATGGGACTCTAATTTTAGTTTTTCCCATTATTTGGCAATTCCAACATTTACAAAATAATCCATTCCTTTCTCTTCTCAATCGAAATGCTGTCTTTAATATATAAAAATTCTTCAATAAATTAAAATCAGTTCTGGACTTTTTATTTTAATTGCTTGTTTTGTCTGTGAGTTCTATACCTGTATAATACTTTTAATTAAATTAATTATAATGCATTTTGATATCTGATATGACTTATCTCTTCTTTATATTTTAAAATTATATTTCATGTTTAGCTGTACTCTTTTGTCAAAATGTCCATTATTCTTATATATTTATTCCTGAATATTTTTAAAATATTAATTTTGGCACATTTCCCCTTTTCCTCCACCTCCCAGATTTTTGGGGGGATTTTCATTGAGATACCATTTAATTTATATTTGAATTTAGGAAGAACTTACTTTTTACAATATTAAAATGTTCAGACACAGAGTTTATCCTTCCGTTTATTTATGTCTTTATGACTCTTGGTCAGGATTTGTAGATTCTTTGCACAGGCCTACCACATTTCATGTTCAGTTCATTCTTTTATTTATTTGTTTGAGATAGAATCTTGCTCTGTCCCCCAAGCTGGAGTGCAGTGGTGTAATCATAACTCACTGCAGCCTCAAACTTCTGGGTTCAAGCGATCCTTCCACCTCAGCCTCCCAGCTAATTAAAAATTTTTTGTGTGTGAAGATGAGGTCTTGTTGTTGACCAGGCTGGTCTTGAACTCAGGGGCTCAAGCGACCCTCCTGCCTCAGCCTCCCAAAGTGCTGGGATTCCAGCATAAGCCACTGTGCTCAGCCTATTATTCTAATTTTTTTTTAAAATTGTTCATAAATTATATGGTGCTTTTGACCCTGCATAAAGAGAAAATTAATTTCTTTCAATCTGAAATAGTTTTATTTTGAAAGTAAATCAACTAGTAAACTTGAACAGCTAATTCACAAATACCATGCAAATTTCAAAAAGTCAAAATGTTAATAGTATACACAATGAAATAAAATCTCCTTTCACCCTGCTCCCTGGCCACCATGTTCTCCCTGCAAGCAACTGCTGTATTCTGTTAGAGCAGAGTTTTAAAAACAAACACATTTTAAAAGTATGTACCTATATAATACACACACACACACAGGAAGACAGATACATGAAATATATGCAATATATACAAAAATGTATCTATGTGAACAAAACAATGTGCTAAGTAGTTTTAAGGAGTCAAATGGAAGGCTAAGACCTGAGAAGGAGTCTGGGAGTCTGTTCAAAAACAGAGAGAGAAGCAGATGAAAAAACTCTGGTACTTTTCCAATATTGTCAGTTACCAGTTTATTTAAACTCCAAATGCATTTTCTCACCAAGTTACAGCAAAAGATAAATCTAGAATCCATGCCACATTAACTGCACAAAATATAAATGTCCACCACCTAAGCTTTCCCCTGCGTCAGATGGCAAATAAGATAGGAACCACACATTCCTGGGAGGCAACAGATCAAGAGCACAAAATGACAAATCAAATTTCTGTACCAAAATGTACTAAGCTTCTTCAATTAGATGGGATGAGCTTAAATAAATCAAAACCATGGCCCAAAAATAACTTAAAAGCCGTTCCCCAGATAAATTTGTATTATGCTGTAAACAACTCAGAGCAGCCGCTCAGAATGGTGGTGTGTAAAGCTGGCGAGCTAGCTGACTGGTGCAAGCCGGCAGCTTTTGTAGTCACTGTAGTTCAGCCCAAGGGTGGGGGGAAGTGGAGGGACTGATGAAGCTCTGGGCACTGGAGGCAGATGGAAGAGGAATAGTAGGGGAGTGAGGGGGAGAGGGGTTGTAGGGAAGGGGAGGTGCTGATTCAAGCAAACCAAACTCACAAAAGGCTGATTTATAAACAGAAATGCCATTTGTTCATTAACCGGCACAGGGGGATTAGAGGAGTGTTTTATTCACTCTGCAGAAAAACCTAATGTGCTGTCCCATTCTGCAATAGAGTATACTTACTCTGCGTGATCAGGGTACTCCTGGTCAATAAATACAGCTCTCTATTCCCTGGGCAATGCTGGGAAAACCCTGATATATGTTATCCTGTGGTCTCGACTCTTTTTGTCTTTTCATTCCAGTCCCTTCTGTTAACATATCATTCCTCCAGGTATGGACCACGATACTATCATGTGGACCAGACTCACTTTACAGCGTACTCTCCAGTCCAAGTTTCCTGAAGTCTTCCCTCTCTCATCAGTCTCTTGGTGGGGGCTTTACTAGATTGCTGGGAGGTAAGAGTAATATAATGTGACAGTCAACTGTTCTAGTTCTGAGCTCCACAGGCTTTGTTCCAATCTTCGCCTGGCCATGTGCCAGCTGGGTAACCTCAAGTAGTTCTTTAACTTTTCTCTTCGTTGTCTATGAAAATGGGAATGATAAATAGTACCAACCTCAGCAAGTCACTGTGAAGATTAAAGGAGCTAATTCATTGCTGAACACCTAGCACTGTGCCTAGTGTATGTAGAACACTCAAAAGTTGTTGGCCGTTAGTGTTGTGGCTACTCCTATCTACTTCTGTTTATTTGCAGTTGTTTCTGCTCAGGAAGAATAAACTATTTTTAACCCTTTGCCCAAATTAGGAAAAAGAAAATGAAACATCAAATGAGAGACCAGTTTGACCTGAAGGTGAAAAGTCTGAAACTTATTCCATGTTCTAAAGAAATGCAATTGTATTGCTTCCAAATGTGAATATATTGCACTCCAAATACATGGAGAATAAGAAAATAAATAAATTTGTTTAAAGGTAGAGTAAGTTAAAAAAGAAAAGGAGAGAGAACTTAATGTAAAAATACAATTTACAATAAGCAAGTGTTTCTGGAGCACCTAGTATCTACCTGCTTCCATTCTTGCCTTTCTGAAATCTATTTGCAAAACAGCAGCCAAAATAATCTTCTAAAGGATTAAGTTCGATCATGTCACTTCTCTGTTCAGAATCTTCCCACCTCATTCAAAGTAAAAACCAACGTCTTCATAATGCTCTACAAAGCTTATATAACCTGCTCACCCCCACTCCTCGGCACCTACTATGACTTTATCTCTTAACTCTCTCCCCCTTCCTCATGCTGCACACTGGACTGTTCTGTCACTTAACTTGCCAGGCATTCCTGCCTTAGGACCTTGGTATTTATGGTGTCCTGTGCCTGGAGTCCTCCTCTCCTTCAAAGTCATATCTCCTGCATGACTTACTCATATACCACCTTCCCTGACCACCCTACTTAAAGTTCTAACTTCCTCCCCCCTCCCATCACTCATTAGTTTTCTTCCCATCTCTATTTTCTCTATAGCATTTCACTATCTAACTTACTGTATATTTACTGATGTATTTTGTTTATAATCTCTCTCACCTCACCCTCTCTGTAATAAAAGCTCCACATGACAGAGGTTTTGGTACATTGTGTCCACTGCTACATCCCTAGTCCCTAGGATAGTGGCAGAATGAGAGCATTATTTGTGGAATGGATGAATGAATTAATGAATGATGCTAGGTGCTTTTACATCTCAGTTATATCTTTTGATAAAGGTTTGATTTTCATAATAATATGCCACTAAATGACAGCTGTTATTATAATCATGGATTTTCATAGAGGCTGAGGCGGGCAGATCACCTGAGGTCAGGAGTTCGAGACCAGTCTAGCCAATATGGTGAAACCCCATTTCTACTAAAAATACAAAAAAAAATAGCTGGGTAAAAATACAAAAAAATTAGCTGGGCATGGGGGTGGGCGCCTGTATTCCCAGCTACTTGGGAGGCTTAGGCAGGAGAATCGCTTGAACCCGAGAGGCAGAGGTTCAGTGCAGTAAGCCAAGATTATGCCACTGCACTCCAGCCTGGGTGACAAGAGCGAAACTCCGTCTCGAAAAAAAAAAAAAAGGATTAAAAACATCCTTAATTTCTTGAAGCTGGATTTTGAAAATCAGTTTAACATGTGGATGTCTTTTAAAGGCTTTGGACATAAGATTGAGAATCAGAGGAAGAAGCTGTTTTGAACTTTTTACTCAGTATAAATGACATATGTTTCTTCTGAATTAAATTATGAATTTTCATATACATTTAATTTAGCCTTTTCTATTTTAGCACTAATTCTCCAACCCTTAAAAATGAATCTTAAGTGTATTTAAATGGTGTACAATGGCAGATGTGCAGGCCTGGATGTCCCGCTTCTGCTTTGTTGGAGATAAGGCCTGCCTACTGAATTTCTGGTTTCTATTACAGCTGATGACATGAAAGAAATGCTTGTAAAAACAAATGTTAAGTTCCAGGCTGTATCCTAATTTAATAGTGTAGTTGAAAAAGGAAAGTTGATGATTCATTCTAAAACCCCTGGGGAAGGAGGGGTGATTGTAAACAATTTGGAAAGGGGCAAGGGAGTCTAATATGAAACCATTGCAGCAATCTTAAACAACCACCAAAAAAAATCTTGTCTAAACTTGATTGAATGCTGATTTTTTTTTCCAGAATGATATTAGCTGGGGAAAGACTGTTAACTTCAAACCTCTGATCAGATTTGGGGAGTGGGAGGTTGTAACCACATGGTTGTAATGTTATTACAGTATTAATAGTATTAATATGGTTGTAACCATATTAATTTTTGATAATTTCAGATAATGTGAAATGTTGGGATGAAAGATTACCCTGAGGTTTTCATAATTGTGGATTTTCCTCAAAGCAGTACATGTGATTGTAATTTTTTTTTTTTTTTTTTTGAAGAAAAAATCTTGCTCTGTCACCCAGGCTGGAGTGCAGTGGTACGATCTCGGCTCACTGCAACCTCCACCTCACGGTTTCAAGCAATTCTCTGCCTCAGCCTCTCGAGTAGCTGGGATTAAAGGCACCCGCCACCAAGCCTGGCTAATTTTTGTATTTTTAGTAGAGACGGGGTTTCACTATCTTGGCCAAGTTGGTCTTGAACTCCTGACCTCGTGATCCACCTGCCTCGGCCTCCCAGATTACAGGCATGAGCCACCACGACCAGCCAATTGTAATTTTTTAAGGGGCCACAACCCTAGAATTTTTACGGAGGAAGGAAGAGACACTTTTAAAAAATGGAAAAAAAAAAAAAGAAAAAAGAACCTAAAACGTATGGTGCATCAGCCGTCTAAGTCTAAGCTGCCATGGGCAAGGCCCATAACCCTTTCCATTGCTTGCTTATTGATGCCTGAAACTTTGAAAATCAGGAATTTGTTTTCTTGGATTAAGAATTTATCTATTAGAATACTGATGGCCCTGCCTAGGATCACAAGTTCAACTTTCTGGACCATTTTTACCCTCCCGGTTATGGCCTCACTGGCTCCAGGTCTAACAGGCTCGGGAGAAAGCATGAGGCCCCTGGCTGGGTGAAGATGAGGCTGTATGTGTGATGGGAGAGGGAGCTGCAGACACTCGTGTGTGGTGAGTATACCAAAGATCATCAGAGTGGGAGGTAAAGCAGAAAGAAAAGCTGAAACTCTTTTCCTGGGGAGGGACCATTTTCACGCATTCTTACTAAAGTCTTCCTTCCCTACCTACTGAAGGTTGATATGGTAACGTCATCCTAAAAAAACCCACACACCTGACTCTCAGGTGACCCTAAACCATAGCCTGGATTATCATAGCAGTAAATCCCCCAGCATTAACCAAAACCACTCACTTAACTTTGATTAACATCTCTTGTTTCTCCATAACAACCAGAGACAATGTCTTTATCGTTTTAAAAGGTATTCTGTAAAATACTTATAATGTGGAGGAATTAATCTTTCTCCCCCACAGTTCTATAAAGGAGTAAAATCAGTGCTGCTGTGTAAAAATGACTCCAGCCTGGCTGTTGTCTGTTAGACTTTTTGGACTAGTATTACTAGCTCCATGGTTACCTCATTGAGACAACATGACATTTTATTTTAATTTCTCACCATTTAACTTAGTTATGTTCTTTTATGTAACTTCCATAGCAATTTAGTACCCAGGAAGAGGGAAAAAGGGCTTTAATAAAATTTGGCTTATTATGCCATTTTTAAATGACGATTTTCAGTACAGTACATATCTTTGCTTGTTAGAGCAATGGCATGGCTATTCGAAAAGAGTCCTCCTGGTTTGTAAAGATTACTGGGTTTTTTCATCATCATTAATTTAATTACCCCATATTTAGCACATATTATGTAGCAGACACCTAAGTGCTAGGTACTAAGGCTAAAAAGCTGAGGTCTGCCATCCTGGCCTTAAGTTGCTCAGCCTAGTCAGAGCAAGGAGACAGACAAATGACTGTCTGCTTAAGAACATGACAGGAGTTTGTGGGAGACTGTGGAAGCCTCCTAACCCATGCTGGGGCATCAGAAAGCTTTTCTGTGGGGATATCATGTCAGAGTTGAGAGTTTTAAGGAAGTGAAAAATGTTGAGAATTAACCAGAAGGGCCGAGCACAGTGGCTCACGTCTGTAATCCCAGAACTTTGGGAGGCTGAGACGGGTGGATCACTTGAGGTCAGGAGTTTGAGAGCAGCCTGGCCAACCCGGCGAAACCTCATCTCTAGTAAAAATACAAAAATAGCTGGGCATGGTGGCAGGCACCTGTAATCCCAGCTACTTGGGAGGCTGAGGATGGAGAATTGCTTGAATCTGGGAAAAAGAATTAACCAGATGAAAAAATGGTGGAGAAGCGTTCCAGGCAGAGGGAACAGCATATGCAAAGAAACAAAGGAGAGAACATATTTTCCCATTTGTCTTTGCCTCTGTAGGACAGGGACCAAGATTCTTTCTCATCACTATAAAAACAAAAACACAACAATGATAACAAAGAAAAGCCCCACTTTATCCTAGCAAGAATGACCTGGTGCTGGTGGTGGTAGCCAACAATGCGCCTCTTTCAGAGGAAGTTTAAGTTATCTTAAGCTACCTACCAAGAAGGAGAGGGTTGATGCAAGCACTGCAATGGCTTTAATACATCTACATCAGAAAAAGCAAGAGGATAAAACAAGACACAAAGGATATGAAGCCTTAGGTAGTGGAGTCATGTATCATAATTAGTGATCTCATAGCTCATATATGTGTATTTGATTTCGTAAACTGGTCACAATTTTTTTCATTTTATCTTTGTTAAATTATTATAAAAGAGTCCCTTCTTTCTTTTAAAATTCACCGCTTAAGAATACTAATACAGTATTATTTGATTCTGAAATATCTGATTCCAGATGGATTTAACCAACCGTCTATGAGACCATTGGCCATATTCTAAATGGAAATGAGATATTGAGTGGTTTTACCTCTGCACCTACGAACCTTTCAGGGAAAAGAAAGGAGCTGAAAGCTGTGGAATTGAACTCAGAATATGGATGACTTACAGTCGTATCTTGTTTTGTCAAAGGGATATTTGGATATTTGTGGGAAAATCTATTTTGTATTGCCAGATACACTAGTAACCGAATTGAAGTACTGAATTTTGGGGCTTTTGTTTTTTTTTAATAGATGGGGGTTTCACTATGCTGCCCAGGTTGGTCTTGAACTCCTGGCCTCAAGTGATCCTCCCACCTTAGTCTCACAAAGCATTGAGATAGCAGGCATAAGCTGCCATGCCGGCCATCAAGTCATCGAATTTTGATTCCACATTCTTTTCCATTGATAATAGTTATGATTTTTAGAAGAGCAATCAAGATTGAGCGCTTGTTGTGACACATCATAGACTTTTAGAGATGTAAGTTACTTTGGGGATCTAGTCCAACCTTTAGCTTTAAATGCAGCTGAGAGAGGTAACTTAACATGGTGGCCAGAGCAAGACAAAACCTGGGCCTCCAAATTCTATTATATAAGTATTTAATGCCACGGTGGCTGGGTCCCTCCCAGAAACCAGACCCTGACAAAGACTTGCTTGCAAGAAATACAATGGGGAGTGACCTTGGGGTAAATACCTATCGGGGAGTGAAGGACTTAGGGCTGGGCAGATGAAGGAGTTGAGCTGCTCAAATGATGCCCCATGTGCTCAGAGCTGGAATGACCCCTCTGAGTCACTCTGCCTTAAGGCAAGGGCCTGGGGCCTCTACGCCCCCTCCCTAACCAACCAGTCATTGATACAGGCTGCTTTCATGGGGGCAGCATGACCTTGGGCAAGGTGGCAATTCTGGGGGCAATTCTGGGAGAAGGGCTTCACTGAAGGTGCTCTGTCATCCTCACTCTGAGCAACTGGAGAAGTGAGCACCACAGTCCTTCAGAAGGCTCCGCAGCTTCTGCTATAATGCCAAAGAAGAGCTTGGTAATGTTGTCTTCATACATGATTTCTCCCACTAGTTAACAAGATCCTCATCAACAGATCCCCATTTTATACTGGGCTCAAAAGAAGTATAAAATGTATCGTATTGCTAAGATGCTATTAGTAACTCAATAATATTTTTGACAGATAAAGATAAAAGAAATTATTCAAAACATTAACTGTGATTTGAAGACGGTAACTTCTTTTTTTGAGACAGAGTCTCACTCTGTTGCCCAGGTTGAAGTACAGTGGCATGGTCTCAGCTCACTGCAACCTCTGTATACAGGTTCAAGTGATTCTCGTGCCTCAGCCTTCCGAATAGCTGGGACTACAGGTGTACACCACGACACCCAGCTAATTTTTTGTATTTTTAGTAGAGACAGGGTTTTGCCATGTTGGCCAGGCTGGTCTCAAACTCCTGACCTCAGGTGATCCACCCACGGTCGGCCTCCCAAAGTGCTGGGATTACAGGCATGGGTCACCGCACCCGGCCTGAAGATAGTAACTTTTATAAAGACATTTCCCCTCTTAATTAAAGCTATAATTTGAAATTAGAAATATGATTTATCATGTTAAATACATTAAAATCTGAATATTAGAAAGCCTCTTTGCTTTTTGATTGACTTTTAACCCACACCATCGTGTGTATGGGGTGGAGGGGATTAAAAACCAACATGTTATGTTAAGATGAAAGAACATGAGGGTAAACCCAAAGATACGACTTTCATGAAAGGCTTCCCTGTTGTCCTAATTAATTGCACGGAATCCTATGAGGGAAAACCTCTGCTAACTTCTAAGTTAGCTTAATATCGTTTTTTCATTTGTATCACCAGGGGTACAAAGTGAATAAATCAATATCCTTGGAACATACATTTAAAAATGCTAAAGTTTTTATCTCCCTATTTCTTGTTTCATTAAGAAATTGGATTAAAGAAAAGTCTTCACATTTAAAGCAGGATGAAGACTTGAAGTCAGAAGGATACAACACTAAAATATAAGACATGGTATATCACATTAAAAATGTGGGTTTGTATTGAATAGCTCAGGTGTTTTCATTCCATCTGGAAGATCATTTGTGCCAAAGGAATATTTATTGTACTTATATACTACTGTCTGTGTGCACAAAATAATTTTGGTCTAAGGAAAAGACATCCCCATGTTTTAACCAGTGCTCCAAACAAGAAGCAACCTTCAAGAATAACAGTAACAACAGAAGAACTAAAACATCACAAATTGCATTGAGAACTGTAATGAATGGCTTTTTGTGTCACTAAAGCAGCCCCTTGGCAGGCCCAGCTGCAGCTGTTAACGTTTCGGGAGCATTCGAATGGGGCAGATGTGCCAAAGTGCGGCCATGCCCTCTTTCCAGGAAGCAGGACATCATGTCTCAGTCATGGGCCTAAAGGAGTGGCCTCAGGAAACCTCACCCAGGAAGTGGCTGTGGCTGTCTCAGGGTTAGTGGTGTAAAGCAAGAGGCTGTCTTTTCTATTCCCTGACTTCTCAAAATGCCAAATAATCAACTAATTGAAGCTTCAGCTGAGCTTTACCTTTTAAGAATATCGTGTACAGTAAAATAGTATTGATTTGGATATAGTCATTCAGAACTCAAAATAATTTTCATGGAAGTCTATAATTTTTTGCTTTTGTGAATAGTTTGCTATATAATTTATGATGCAAAGAAAAGGTGGTGACTTCCTGTGGGTCGGAGAGGGCATGGTGACCTACAAGGACCTTTGCTGGGATTCCAGAATCAATGTGTTCTATAGCAATGAGAAATAGGGCAAATATCCTCACCTCATCCCCCTAAACTACCACACGTCACTCATGTAATGAAGTCACAGTCCACATTTTCCTGCTTCCCTTTTCTTTGAATGAGACATTAATGTATCAACTGAGCTGCCTTCACTCTAGTCCCCAATATCTTTCCTTTATCAGGAGTGTGTCAACATGAAAACAGAACTATTCATGATTTGTTTTCCTGTAGACAAAGTCACCAAGTGATTATCTTGTCTACACGTTATTATGGTATTCTGTAGATGAATAAGTGCATATCTAGACCAACAAAATAAAACAAAAAAGCCCTTTAAAAACTTTTAGAAAAGAATTCTGCAACAGAACTGTTTACTTGGGTTTGTCTACTCCAGAAATGTAGACCTGGACTCAAATAGATATTGCTCACCTTGGCCAAAAATATATAATAATACGGGCTGGGCACAGTGGCTCATATCTGTAATCCCAGCACTTTGGGAGGCTGAGGTGTAATGCCCAGACCGTTTATTCCCCAAAGAAGACCACCAGAGTCCAGAGTCAAAGCCAAGCGGCAAGGATCTTTACTGCAAGTTCGAACTTGGTCCCTCCGTTCCACAGCCCCGAGGGCCCCGAACGATGCATGTGCTCGCTTTTTATAGCCCGATGTAAACAGGATATGTAAGGTTACAGAGGAACAAGGGAATTCTTTTGGTTACAGCATTACAATTGGTTAACATTTTAAGTTATACTTTTAGCAGTTTTTTT
>NW_016805783.1:167337-169347 GCF_001698545.2 Rhinopithecus bieti
GCTTATCAGCTTAAGGAGATTTGGGGCTGAGACGATGGGGTTTTCTAAATATACAATCATGTCATCTGCAAAGAGACACAATTTGACTTCCTCTTTTCCTAATTGAACACGCTTTACTTCTTTCTCTTGCCTCATTGCCCTGGCCAGAACTTCCAATACTATGTTGAATAGGAGTGGTGAGAGAGGGCATCCTTGTCTTATGCCGGTTTTCAAAGGGAATGCTTCTAGTTTTTGCCCATTCAGTATGATATTGGTTGTGGGTTTGTCATAAATAGCTCTTATTATTTTGAGATACGTTCCATCAATACCTAGTTTACTCTGAGTTTTTAGCATGAAGGGGTGTTGAATTTTGTCGAAGGCTTTCTCTGCATCTATTGCGATAATCATGTGGTTTTTGTTATTGGTTCTGTTTATGTGATGGACTACATTTATTGATTTGTGTGTGTTGAACCAGCCTTGCATCCCAGGGATGAAGCTGACTTGACCATGGTAGATAGCTTTTTGATGTGCTGCTGAATTCAGTTTGCCAGTATTTTATTGAGGATTTTTGCATCAATGTTCATCAGGGATATTGGCCTAAAATTCTCTTCTTTTGTATGTGTCTTTACCAGGCTTTGGTATCAGAATGATGCTAGTCTCATAAAATGAATTAGGGAGGAGTCCCTCTTTTTCTATTGTTTAAAATAGTTTCAGAAGGAATGGTACCAGCACCTCTTTGTACCTCTGATAGAATTAGGCTGTGAATCCATCTGGTTCTGGGCTTTTTTTGTTTGGTAGGCTATTAATTATTGCCTACCAATAATTTGCCTCAATTTCAGAACCTGTTATTGCCTCAATTTCAGAACCTGTTATTGGTCTATTCAGAGATTCAATTTCTTCCTGGTTTAGTCTTGGGAGGGTGTAAGTGTCCAGGAATTTGTCCATTTCTTCTAGATTTTCTAGTTTATTTGCATAGAAGTGTTGATAGTATTCTCTGATGGTAGTTTGTATTTCTGTGGGATCAGTGGTGATTGCTCCTTTATCATTTTTTATTGCATCTATTTGATTCTTCTCTCTTTTCCTCTTTATTAGTCTTGCTAGAGGTCTATCAATTTTGTTAATCTTTTCAAAAAACCAGCTCCTGGATTCATTGCTTTTTTGAAGGGTATTTTGTGTCTCTATATCCTTCACTTTTGCTCTGATCTTAGTTATTTCTTGCCTTCTGCTAGCTTTTGAATTTGTTTGCTCTTGCTTCTCTAGTTATTTTAATTGTGATGTTAGGGTGTCGATTTTAGATCTTTCCTGCTTTCTCTTGTGGCATGTAGTGCTATACATTTCCTCATACACACTGCTTTAAATGTATCCCAGAGATTCTGGTATGTTGTGTCTTTGTTCTCATTGGTTTCAAAGAACATCTTTATTTCTACCTTCATTTCATTATGTACCCAGCAGGTTGTTCACTTTCCATGTAGTTGAGCAGTTTTGAGTGAGTTTCTTAATCCTGAGTTCTAATTTAATTGCACTGTGGTCTGAGAGACAGTTTGTTGTGATTTCTGTTCTTTTACATTTGCTGAGGAGTGCTTTACTTCCAATTATGTGGTCAGTTTTAGAATAAGTGCGATGTGGTGCTGAGAAGAATGTATATTCTGTTGATTTGGCGTGTAGAGTTTTGTAGATGTCTATTAGGTCTGCTTGGTCCAGAGCTGAGTTCAATTTCTGGATATCCTTGTTAACCTTCTGTGTTATAGATCTGTCTAATATTGACAGTGGGGTGTTAAAGTCTCTCATTATTATTTTGTGGGAGTCTAGCCTCTTCGTAGGTCTCTAAGGACTTGCTTTATGAATCTGGGTGCTCCTGTATTGGGTGCATATATATTTAGGATAGTTAGCTCTTCTTGTTGTATTGATCCCTTTACCATTATGTAGTGGCCTTCTTTGTTTCTTTTGATCTTTGTTGGTTTAAAGTCTGTTTTACCAAAGACTAGTATTGCAACCCCTGCTTTTTTTTTTTTTTTTTTTTTTTTTTTTTTT
>NW_016805783.1:169485-189519 GCF_001698545.2 Rhinopithecus bieti
TTTTTTTTTTTTTTTTTTTTTTTTTTTTTTGCATTCCATTTGCTTGGTAGATCTTCCTTCATCCCTTGAGCCTATGTGTGTCTTTGCACATGAGATGGGGTCTCCTGAATACAGCACACTGATGGGTCTTGGTTCTTTGTCCAATTTGCCAGTCTGTGTCTTTTAAATGGGGCATTTAGCTCTTTTACATTTAAGGTTAATATTGTTATGTTTGAATTTGATCCTGTCATTATGATGTTAGCTGATTATTTTGCCCATTAATTGATGCAGTTTCTTCATAGCATTGATGGTCTTTACCATTTGGCATGATTTTGCAGTGACTAGTACTGGTTTTTCCTTTCTATATTTAGTGCTTTCTTCAGGAGCTCTTGTAAGGCAGGCCTCTCTCAGCATTTGCTTGTCTGTAAAGGATTTTATTTCTCCTTCACTTATGAAGCTTAGTTTGGCTGGATGTGAGATTCTGGATTTAAAATTCTTTTCTTTAAGAATGTTAAATGTTGGCCCCCACTCTCTTCTGGCCTGTAGGGTCTGCTGAAAGATCCACTGGTAGTCTGATGGGCTTCCCTTTGTCGGTAACTTGACCTTTCTCTCTGGCTGCCCTTAACATTTTTTTCCTTCATTTCGACCTTGGTGAATCTGACAATTATGTGTCTTGCGGTTGCTCTTCTCAAGGAGTATCTTTGTGGTGTTCTGTGTATTTCCTGAATTTGAATGTTCGCCTGCCTTGCTAGGTTGGGGAAGTTCTCCTGGATAATATCCTGAAGAGTGTTTTCCAACTCGGTTCCATTCTCCCCATCACTTTCCAGTATACCAATCAAACGTATATTTTGTCTTTTCAGTATTCTCATAAATCTTGGAAGCTTTGTTCATTTCTTTTCACTCTTTTTTCTCTAAACTTCTCTTCTCACTTCATTTCATTTATTTGATCTTCTATCACTGATTCCCTTTCTTCCACTTGATTGAATTGGCTTTTGAAGCTTGTGCATGTGTCATGAAGTTCTTGTGCCGTGGTTTTCAGCTCCATCAGGTCACGTAAGGTCTTCTCTACATTCTTTATTCTAGTGAACCATTTATCTAACCTTTTTTCAAGGTTTTTAACTTTCTTGCGATGGGTTAGAACATGCTCCTTTAGCTCAGAGAAGTTTGCTATTACCGACCTTCTGAAGCCTACTTCTGTCAACTCATCAACCTCATTCTCCATCTAGTTTTGTTCCCTTGCTGGTGAGGAGCTGTGATCCTTTGGAGGAAAAGAGGTGCTCTGTTTTTTGGAATTTTCAGCCTTTCTGCTCTGGTTTCTCCTAATCTTTGTGGTTTTATCTACCTTTGGTCTTTGATGTTGGTGACCTACAGATGGGGTTTTGGTGCGGATGTCCTTTTTGTTGATGTTGATGCTATTCCTTTCTGTTTGTTAGTTTTCCTTCTAACAGTCAGACCTCTCAGCTGCAGGTCTGTTGCAGTTTGCTGGAGGTCCACTCCAGACACTGTTTGCCTGGGTATCACCAGCAGAGGCTGCAGAACAGCAGATATTGCTGCCTGATCCTTCCTCTGGAAGCTTTGTCCCAGAGGGGCACCCTCCTGTTTGAGGTGTCTGTTGGCCCCTACTGGGAGGTGTTTCCCAGTCAGGCTTCTTGGGGGTCAGGGACCTGCTTGATGAGGCAGTCTGTCCATTCTTGGAGCTCAAACGCCATGCTGAGAGAACCACTGCTCTCTTCAGAGTTGTCAGACAGGGATGTTTAAGTCTGCAGAAGCTGTCTGCTGCCTTTTATTCTACTATGCCCTGCCCCCAGAGGTGGAATATACAGAGGCAGTAGGCCTTGCTGAGCTGCGGTGGGCTTTGCCCAGTTCGTGCTTCCCTGACTCTTTGTTTACGCTGTGAGATACTCAAGCCTCAGCAATGGTGGATGCCGAGGTAGGGGAGTATGTCTTAACCACAAAGGCAACTGTTTGCAGATCTCACATGATACTAATTTATCCTGACTCAGCCCACCTTAATTGTCCTTATACCTGACTTATAATTCAAGTATCTTGTTTTTCTACTGGTTTTAGGGATATTGTTAAAATTTCTTCAAGTCCACATTTACCCATTCACTACCCCATCCAAAAAATATTGACCAACTGAATATTTGAAGAGTATTTGCCTTGCTTTACTTTTATCTGGTACACCTGCCTCCCCATCCCCAAATTCATACAACAATTCCATATGCCACCTAGTCCATCAAAACTATAGCTTCTACAACTGCCACTTCCTTACATTCTCAGCTCTCAGCTGCAAGTGAATTAGTACAAAAATTTTGCTTCTTTATTCTGCACCATTGCTCACACTGTCCATTCTGTCCTCTATTGAGGACCCTTTGCTTTATGCCCAGTTCTTGCTTCCCCCAACTCCCTCGAATTTGAACATTGTGATAGTCAGTGTTATGTGTCAACTTGACTGGGCTAAGGGATTCCCATGTAGCTGGTAAAACCTTATTTCTGGATGTGTCTGTGAGGGCGTTTCCGGAAGAGATTAGCATTTGAATCAGCAGCTGAACAAAGAAGATCCATCCTCCCCAATAGGGGCAGGCATCATCCAAGCGGTTGAGGGTCTGAATAAAACAAAAAAGTAGAGGCAGGGCAAATTTTCTTCCTTTTTTAGCTGAGACATCCATCTTTTCCTGCCTCAGACATTCGTGCTGCTGGTTCTTTGGACTTCAGCGTCAGACTGAAACTTACATCATCAGCTTTCCCTGGTTCTCAGGCCTTTAAACTGATGCTGAATCACAACACCAGCTTTCTTGGTTCTCCAGCTTGCAGATGGAAGATTGTGGGACTTGGCCTTCATAATCACATGAGCCAATTCCTATAATCAATCTCTGATATTGTTTGAATATTTTTCCCCTCCAAATCTCATGTTGAAATGTGATACCCAGTGTTGGAGTGGGGCTTGGTGGGAGGTGATTAGATGACAAGGGTGGATCCCTCATGAAAGGTTTAGCACCAGCCCCTTGGTGATGAGTGAGTTCTTGCTCTGATTCATTTAAGATCTGGTTGTTCAAAAATGTGTGACACCTCCTCCCTCTGTATCTTGCTGCGGCTCTCACCACGTGACATGCCTGCTCCCTCTTGAACTTCTGCCATGATTGGAAACTTCCTCGGGCTTCACCAGAAGCAGATGTTGGAGCCTGCAGAACCATGAACAAATTAAATCTCTTTTCTTTGTGAATTATCCAGCCTCAGGTATTTCTTTGTAGCAATTCAAGAACAGCCTGATACAGTCTCTTTGTCTCTCTCTATATGAATATATATGCAGTCACTGTGCCACATAATACATTTCAGTTAACAAACAGCATATTCAACAGTGGTCCCACAAGATTATAATACTGCATGTTCACTGTAACTTTTCTATGTTTAGATACACAGTTACTTACTATTATGTTACAAATGTGTATGGTATTCAGTACAGTAACATGTTAGGCTTGTGGCCTAGGAGCAATGGGTTATACCAGATAGCTTGGGTGTGTAGTAGGCTATACCATCTAGGTTTCTGTAGGTACACTCTGGGATGTTCACACAATGCAAAAGTGCCTAACGAAGCATCTTAGAATGTATCCCCATCATTAAGCAATGTAGTATTGTATAGATATATACCATTGGCTCCGCTTTTCTAGAGAGCCCTGACTAATACAACCATCAAACTGTTTTTTGCTTCCCACATCTGACCTCACCCAGGACTTCATTCTTTCAGGCTTACCCTGTGCCTCATGGCTATAGGGGGAAACTTATCTATGTTTTATGCTCTGACTAGACTAAACTGTTTCTTCCCTCTGCATAGGCTATTTCCTCTGCCTGGAATGACCTTCTTTGTCTTTGCTTTCCTGGAGAAGGCTTATTTCTCCCAAAAAGTTTGCATTTCGCATACGCAAAGTTTCCCTCATCATTTGCCCCCCTCAACCCAAATTAACCCCTGCTCATGGTGAGCTATCATGATACCTTGACATTACTTCTGTTGATTATCATACTACAGTAGTCTCCCTTATCCATAGCTTTGCTTTCAGCGATTTTATTACCAGTGGTCAACTGTGGTTGGAAAATATATGGAAAATTCTAGAAATAAACAATTTACTAATATAAGTCTTAAATTGTCCACCACTCTGAGCTGCATGATGAAATCTTACACCATCCTTCTCCGTCCTGCCCAGGATGGAAATCCTCACTTTGTCCAGCAGATCCACACTGTTGACACTCCCTGCCCCTGAGTCACTTTATTTGCCCTCTCTGTTATCAGATTGACTGTCACAGTATCACAGTGCTTGTGTCCACATCACCCTTAATTTACTTAATGATGGTCCTATAGTGAAAGAGTAGTGATGCTGGTGATTTGGATATGCCATCAAGTGCTTCCTGTAAGTGAAAAGGTAAAAGTTCTTGGATTACTAAGGGAAAAAACTCATATGCTAAGGTTGCTAAAATCTACAGTAAGAATGAAACTTCTGTGATATTGTGAAGAAGGAAAAATAAATTTGTGTATTGTATAGACAGAGTTTGGTACTATCTGTGGTTTCAGGCATCCACTGGGGGTCTTGGAATGTATTCCCTATGGATAAGGGAGGACTACTGCATATAGAAATTATTTGTTTATAGGTCCACTTCTCCATTATACTTGGATTTCTTGATATCAGGGCTACATAATGCTTAGGACATAATAGGCCCTTATTTGTTTATTCATTCTTTAGAGAAATATTAATAGAAGACCTTATATGTTCCTGTTCTCACAGAGCATAGGGGAAAGTGAAGGCAGAAATAGCTGTTTTGTGCACGTGCATTTTAAGTCAAACTGCATTACAAATTGATCTGATTGCCTTACTTTTAATTCTGTGATTGACCATTGCTCTTCAAAAACGCCTTGATGGAGGCATCATTCGAGTTCAGTGGTTCTTGATTCCTGTGTTTGCTCTGACTTTAACTTAATAAACAAAACCAAAACTCCAAATGGTCAGTGACAGGCATAACCTTGTGTACCTGAGCATGGTAATGTGTTATTTTACCTCAACTTTGTGTTTTTTACTTAGGAAAGACCTTTTAGGTCATTATAATCCAGAATTTTAAAAAAATACATTAATTTTTTTAAAAAATTAGAGAAAATTTAAGACTGAGGCATTTAGTCATTTTTCTTGAAAATTTTGTTTTAAAGTTTTTTAAAAAGTTGTTCTCAGCAGAGCTGAACTAGGAAGCAGACAGTGTGGTTTGGTTTGGGGCAGAGGGGCCTGTGGATTCAAGCACATGGAGGTGTGTGCCAGCCACGGCTTCCTTCCTTCCTCCCCCAGCCTTTGGTGTCACTGCTGTGACTGCCCTCTGGCTCAGACGAGAAAGACAGCCACGGTGAAAATGCCTGGTTCCTAGGACGGGAGGGAAACTGGCCAAATCCATTTAGACTGTGATGACAACACCAAGAACTACTTTATCACAGTTGCTCTTCAGGAGCAAAGGAGGTTACCTGGGGCTGGGGGAGGAGGGGACTGGTAACTGTAAATGGGCATGAGGGCTCTTATTGAGGGGTGAAAATGATCAAAAGCTGATTCATGGTATGTGGTTGCACAATCTGGTAAATTCACTAAAAACAAAAAACAAATCATTCAGGCTGGGCTCGGTGGCTCATGCCTGTAATCCCAGCACTTTGGGAGGCCAAGGCAGGCAGATCACCTGAGGTTAGGAGTTTGAGACCAGCCTGGCCATCCACCTGAGGTCAGGAGTTCAAGATCGTCTTTTGGTAGAGATAGTGAAATCCCATCTCTACAAAAAAACAAAAAACAAACAAACAAAAAACCTCAAAAAACAAAAAGCACAAAACAAAAATTAGCCAGGTGTGGTGGCATGTGCCTGTAATCCCAGCTACTCAGGAGGCTGAGGCAGGAGAATTGCTTAAACCTGGGAGGCGGAGGTTGCAGTGAGCCGAGATCACACCACTGCACTCCAGCCTGGGCCACAGAGCAAGATTTATTTCAAAATAATAATAATAATAATAAGTGAAGGCCAGGCGCGGTGGCTCATGCCTGTAATTCCAGCACTTTGAGAGTCCAAGGTGGGCAGATCACAACATCAGGAGATTGAGACCATCCTGGCCAACATGGTAAAACCCTGTCTCTACTAAAATATAAAAAATTAGCGGAGCGTGGTGGTGTGTGCCTGTAGCCCAGCACTCGGAAGGCCTGAGGCAGGGGAATCACTTGAACCCGGAGGTGGAGTGCAGGTGAGCTGAGATGTGCCACTGCACTCCAGCTGGCAACAGAGCAAGACTCCGTCCTCAAAAAAAAAAAAAAAAAAAAAAAAAAAAATATAATATATAATATAGATATATAATTCAATTGTACACATTTGAGAGTGGGTAAATTATATGATATGCAAAATATACATCAATACAGTTATATAAAAAGCAGGTTGTACAATAGTGTATTTAATATGTTACCATTTAAATGAAAAAGTGGGAAACCAAAGAGAAAAGCAAAAAAGACTGAACTTTAATGAAAAGGCATGCAACTAAGTAAATGCTTTCAGTGTCTCTGGGCTTAGTATTAACACGCCAAAATATGAGCACAGGGCCTGGGGGTGGTAGCCTATGGGGAGAAGGGCAATGAAGGATATCTGTACTGCTGGTTTCCACAGGTGCTGCGCTGGAAGCTTTGGTGGGATGCCTCTCTCTCAACATACTGTGGATTGTACATGGAGCTGTCCTGCAAGCAGTTTGATTTCATGTGTGATCCAGCCAAAGCTCTATATGCCACATCAGCAAATGGGAAGGGGGCAGGAGCATGCTTGGGTATCATCAGGTAGGCAGCACTAGGCTGAGCGGCAGGCCTTTGACAAGGCCAGGCGCTGGGGGTGAAATAACCTCCCCAGAAGGACAGTATTCTGAGGGGCGCACAGCCGTATAAAAACATGTTCAGACAATGCCTTTAGGGAAGCATGGCTGTCCACAGCAAACTGGACAGGAAAAAAGCAGTACCTCATGCTTGTTGATCTTCTCTCCAGGAACTTCTGCCTGGAATTTGGTGACCTGGCCTTGGAATGCATTGTAGAGAGAAGTGCCCAAGGGTGAGTTTGGAGAAGAGATGTGCCAGTGTAAGAATTTAGGTTTGATGATTACTACTTGTAGAGGTTGAATTTATTTCACATTTTTGTTTCATGGAGCACAAACATGTTCCGTTTTCAAAAGTCATTGGTAAAGTGTTGGCAGCAATTTACCCTGACTGTATACTGGAGACCCCAGGCACAGGTCTACTGAATGACCTGGCCAGAGTCAAGGCCATTCACTAAGGCCAGGACCAAAGTCATCATTACTGAAAGTTCCATGAAAATATCTTTTTCTTTTCTTTTCAAATATTCATATATGTTCACTATTAATTTGAAAAAAAAGCCAGATTAGTCCCTCAGAGTCCCTGGACTCTGGCCTTCTTTATTATACTTTGTTTTCAGCCAGTTCTAACTTGCTGAAAGGCCAATCCTGATTTCATATGGTATTTACCCTCAAAATACCTATAAACTGCAGGAACAGATTAAAATTTAGTACTGATTATTTTTAAAGGCTATTTTTTTTTCAGTTTATAAACCTAAAGGCTGTATTTTAGTGATGGGTAATGAATTGAATAGTGTTCTCCCCAAAATTCATGCTCATCCAGAACATTGTGTTCCCTTATTGGGAAATAGCATATTTGCAGATATAATTAATTAAGATGAGGTCATACTGGATTAGGATGGGCTTTAAATCCAATGACTGGTGTCTTTATAAGAGAAAGGAGTGGGAGATTGAGACCCAGAGATACAGAAACACACACAGGGGAATAAAAGTCTGCCTGAAGATGGAGGCAGAGCTTGGAATGATGTAGCCACAAGCCAAGGATTGCCAGCCTCCACAAGAACCTGGGAGACAGGTATGGAGCAGATTCTCAGGCAGAGGCTCCAGAAGAAATCAGCCCTTCAGACACCTGGATTTCGGACTTGCAGCCTCCAGAAATATGAGCTCATACATTTCTGTTGTTTTGAGCCACCAGTTTGTGGCAGTTTGTTTTGGCAGCCCTAGGACACCCACACAGCACACATTTCAAAGCTGCCTTTACTTGAGCAACCCTACACACACAGCAGCCTGAGAGACTGCTGAAATGTGGAGCAGATCGTGCTGCAGCTCTGCTCAGAGGAGAAGGGGAGTCGATGGAATGGTATGAATGCTGCATGATCTATTCCACCCACTACCCTCTCTTACTTCCTTTCATGTCTTTTTTGCCACACTTGCCTTTTTGATATTTTCCCAACACACCTCATGCCCTTTGCTTTTCTGTCCATTCTGGAATGTTCTTTTGGTGATATACAGACAGCTCCCTAGCTCACCTCTCCCAGCACCTATTTAATAAGACTTTCCCTAACCTCTCTAACATCACCACCAGTATCCCTTAGCACCCTTGCAGCTTAAATTTTCTCCTTAGCTCTTGTCACTCCTTAGATTATATATTTTACTTATGTATTTCATGGATTGTCTGTCCTCCCCAGCAGACAGGGATTTGTGTCTGTTCTGTTCACTGCTATATCCCCAGCACCTATGTGCCTGCCACATAGCTGATGCTCAATAAATATTTGTTGGATGAGTGAATGCATACACTGTTGTGCAATTGTACTCTTTTGTTTATCTATGACATGCCTAATTTCTGGATACCTTGCGCAGGAATAGCTTCCAGAGCTAGCATTAGAACTTATACTACTGGTTCAGATCCTAGACCTCCCTCCAAAACTGGACATTTGGCAGCCCAGAGCAAGGAGCATCTGGTGTTCCTAGTACCCATGCTGTGTGCCAACAGAATCAGTATGGTTCTTAGAGGTCAGTGTATTAGTCTGCTTAGGCAAAAAAAAAAAAAAAAAAAAAAAAAACACCACCATAGACTGGGTGGCTTAAACAGCAGAAATGTATTATCCCACAGTTCCGGAGACTGGAGGTCTGAGATCACAGCGCCAGCCTGGGCGGGTACTAGGGAGAGCCCTCTTCCAGGTTGCAGTTGGTCATCTTCCCCCTCTGTCCTCATATGGGGGAGAGACAGCAAAATCTATGATGTCTCTTCTTAGAAGGGCATTAAGCCCATCAGGTGGACCCTACCTTCATGACATCATCTAACCCTGATTACCTCCCAAAGGCCCCATCTTCAAACATCATCACATAGGGGGTTAGG
Organism: Rhinopithecus bieti; assembly: GCF_001698545.2. Lineage (NCBI taxonomy): Eukaryota > Metazoa > Chordata > Mammalia > Primates > Cercopithecidae > Rhinopithecus > Rhinopithecus bieti. The sequence continues at coordinate 178,674 of NW_016805783.1, forward strand.
GCTTCAACCTGTAGAGTTTTGGGTGGGGGACATAATTCAGTCCTTAGCAGTTAAGTTTCCTGAAACCATCAGTGTCACATCCAGCAATATGGGGCTAAGTAGGTCTTTGTGCAGTAATATCTTCTCTAACAAAAATGGATATAGAATTTTAAATATTAAATTCTTTGGAGTAATGTAGGCTATATCTCATTCATATATTGACAACTACCTGAATATAGAAACATATCAATCTTTGATGACATATATGCACAGCCTGTGTACACTGAATTATTTACCTCCCACTCTGCATGTTGTGGTGAGTGGTTTAACATGCGACCTAGGGTAGGCTGGAGACACAAATGAATCTCACTTCTCCTTTTCCACTCTAAGATGCTCTAATCGTAAGAATGTGTGCTATTAACAAGGACAGCACCACAGGTTCTGTATCTCCCAAGTGTCCCTCCAGTGTGCCCCAGTGGGAAGCCTTCCATACTCCACGGCAGATGTCTCAGCTGTGTGTCACCCGTCCAGGATGGCTGGGTAGGAGGGTGTGGATGAAGTCACTGCCAATTGTCCCCGCTATGAGAGCAACCTAAAGAACATGCCCTCCAGACTATGGGTTAATCGTATGCATTTCCTCATAATAATGAAAAGTGGCTTTTGAGACAGGAAATCAGCTTGGCCTCATCAAGTTACGTGACTGTGGGCAAGTCATTTATCCTCTCTGGGACTTGGTTTTCTCAAATTTGTTGGGCCAGCCTCCTTCTAAATTAATATTAAATTGTGACAATGGACTGTTTTTGTAAAGTGAGGGAAAATAACATATAACCCACAAAGCAGAGAAAAGGGAAGGGCCAAGATGGATTACAATGTACTCATTTTGGAGAAAAAGGCAGATTGAGAGGCAGGCCCCATTGCATCAGGCTAGAACTGAGAGAACCATTTATGGTGGGCTCTGTTCCTCCTGCACCTCCTGCAAGCTCTACTGCCTCCATCCACTCTGCTGTGCGAATCCTGGTGGCTACAGAGTTGTATGTGCCTGAGGGGAGCAGCTGAGCATCTGAAAATGGCTAGAAATCAAAATAATAGAAATTCTGGGATACCTAGAACATTTTGAGCACAATATGCAAATTTAATGAGAAAAGGAATATTTGCCTTCTGGGAAATTCCTCCTGTAGGAGGAATTTCCCAGACCTCCTGTAGGAGGTCTGAGAACCTCTAGCTGCCTTTTGGCAAGGCCACGTGGACACAGGAGCCGGTTCCTTGAGGATATGGTCTGGGATGGGATCATCTACGTTCTACAGGGTCTTCTTTAGTCTGGTGCTTTCCAAGGACAGCACAAAATCATGCCTTGGATTGTAGTACTGTGAACATACATGCCACTCGTTTCTACATCCCAAGAAATCAAAATTGAAAGTAGTCACCTGAATGTTGACTATAACTTTTGTATTTCTTTAAAATGAGGTTTTGTTTTGTTTTTAAATTTCCAATTTGGAAAGGTCATCTTTAAGGCTGCTGATTCTGAACCTAACTGCATGTTAGAATTACCTGAGGATGGGAGGGTGGATTTAAGATACATACATACCTAGGCCCAATCCCCAGGGATTTTGGTTTCATAGGTTTGAGAGGGGCCCAACATGATCTTGGAAGCAACTCCACATGGTTTAAAGACATTGGTAAAAATGATGGCACTAGAAAGTTAGCTACAGGAGGAAATGCACAGAGAACACAAATGGATCAATTCTGTACAAGTCCAGTTTTTATTTGTGACCTATATGGACGTGTTTTTATGGTATAAATTGATTCTGCATAGCAAGTAGTTACATTTCTTTAATTGAAAAGCTGATGTAAAACAAAACTTGAGACATTTTTATAAGAAGTAAAATAAACTCCTAATTTCCGATATCCTAATCTGAACAATTGTTTTTATTTTCCATATTGTGTTCTAGTCCTCCACTAGCTCATCGATTTTGTATATTTATAATCACAACATAAATGTCATTTTAAAATACTGCTTTTAAGTTTATCAAAATATTTTGACATTTCTGCCACTTCCTAGACTCCTTTTTAATGATCACATATACGACACTTTGTTGATGCACTATGCTTTTCTAAGTCATTTTCCTGTTGTAGAAAATGATTTTGCTTTCAGATTTTGGCTGTTATAGACAGTGTTAAAATCTTTGTGCAACTGGATTTTTGCTTTTGTGGAATTAGTTCTTATGAGTAAGTTCCTAGGAGCAGGATTGCTGGGTCAGAGTGACAGAACAACTATGTGACTCTTGCTAAATGTTGCAAAAAAAAAAAAAGCAGTTTTAAAATACTATGAATATATTTGCTTAGGTATAGAAAAATAGGTCTTGTTGTAGTAGTATCAGGCCTGCATAAGCTGGATGAGGGCTGAGTGTACTCCAACGTAGGAAGTCTTAGAGACATTTGAAGGCAAATACAGGTTTCTATAAGAATCTGAAATTAACAACGTTTTAGTCAGTTTTTATACATACAAGTCAATGGAAATGATATGATTTCCATAGGAATTTTGAAAGATTCTCATGACTGTTTTATCTTAATAAAATAAGACTGTACACTCAAAAATTCATATGAATGGTTGTTCTCCACACTATAAGTCAATGCATTCCTCATGGGAATTTTAATAAAGGAGAAATAACTGTTTGCTTTTGTGGTCACTTGGAATCCAAAACTAAATTACATTTCTTGCTCACAGACTGATGTAGAAAAATTGTTAAATGAATGAATGTATAATTGTTCTGCTCATTGTTTTTATTTCTATTTTTTTATTTAGTTTTGAGCTGGGGTCTCACTCTGTTGCACAGGTCAAGTGCAGTGGTGCAATCTTGGTTCACTGCAAACCTCTGCCTCCTGGGCTCAAGTGTTCCTCCTACCTCAGCCTCCTGAGTAGCTGGGACCACAGGCTCATATCACCATGCCCAGCTAACTGTTTTCTGTATTTTTTTGTACAGATGGGGTTTCACCATGTTGCCCAAGCTGTCTATTTTTAATATAATAAAAGGTACCCGATCTTCAAATTGACTAATCAAATTAAAGAGAATTAAAGTACTTTTAAGAATAAAAAACTAATATTACAGTCCACGATCAGTTCACTACACACAATTTCCCATCCCTCATTGCTTAATTTAAAAATTCAAATCATAAAGGTAATAATATAAAATCAATGTCAGTTTAACAGTTGCCTGTTGCTAAAAAATTTAATGGACATTTTTTTAATTCCCCTAAATTTACATTTATTTCCACAGTCCTGTATGGCACTTTACTTTCTATAGAGTAAAATTGATTATGAAAATAGGCTGGCACTAGGCATCAGCTGTCATTTCTTTTGAAGTTTCCATTATTTTAGTCTTTTGGATTTGAGTAATCAAAAATCTATAATCTATTTTAAAATATAAATTCTTTCAGCTTTTTGCTTTTAAAAATGTGCATATTTTTAAAATTACCTGCCTTAAATTTCAACACTCTGGGATCGTGAAGCATTCTTTTTTCTAAAGGAAGACATGGGTAGTGAAGGTATTAACCTATGGTAGCCAAAAGAAAAATGTGTTTTAGACTTAAAAGGGAGGCTGTATGAAGTAATAGACAAGGTGCTGGAGAGGAGGTTGGGAGACTGGGGTCTAATCTGCCTTTGTCTTCCATAGCTTGCTCTGAATGGCCTCCCAGCCCTCCTTTCCGGTCCCACAATTTCTCTTTCCCTCCTCCACAATTCCCCAATCCAATGCTCAACTCTTCAGCATTTTCTGACCATGCTGTGCTTTTGCAAAATGTTCTGGCCTTGTACACACTGTTCCATCTAACAGTAATGCCATCTACTTCTCCACCTGGAAAATTCGTGATTATCTTTCGCAACTCAATTAAACTGTCACTTCTACAGTTAACTCTTCCTTAACAACCAGCAACCTTTCCCTCACTCATCTTAGCAATCCTTGCTGGAAAAAACACTCTGACCTGGTCACAGAAGAAAACCACTCATTTTCTTCTCTTAAGAGTTCTGGAGGAGCATATATTATTTCACTACCCAAATATTTTGTAAATGCCTACTGTTCTGAATGCTAGGAAAATAGTGGTGAACAAAACAGACAAGCCTCCATGGGGGTTTTGGCCTCATGGGGATAAACAGACAATGAACTAAATAAGTAAATCATTTATTTAGGATGTTAGAAGATGATATAAGTGTTTATGGAGAAAATAGAGCAGGGAAGGGGGAAAGAAGTGCTAGGGGAGGGGGGGTGTGGGAAGTAGAGGGGGTGCTTACCAAGTGAAATAGGGTAGTCAGGGAAGACCTCAGTGAGAAGGTAACATGGGAGTTAAGGCTTGAAGGAGGTGAGGGAGTGGCCAACGGGGATGAAGACAGTTCCAGGCAAAGGGAACAGAAAATGCAAAGGTCCTTCAGCAGGAGCTTGCCAATATTTCAAGAATAGCAAGAAAGCCCATATGGATGGAATAGAGTGAACAGAAATAAGAGAAATGAAGACTAGATTGGCAAAAGGTAGAGTTGGAGGCCCAGATCTTATGGGGTCTTGCAGACCACTGTGAGGACTTTGGCTTTTTTTTTTTTTCTTTGACAGAGTTTTGCTCTTGTAGCCCAGGCTGAAGTGCAATGGCATGATTTCAGCTCACTGCAACCTCCGCCTCCCGGGTTCAAATGATTCTCCTGCCTCAGCCTCCTGAGTAGCTGGGATTACAGGCGCCCGCCACCACACCTGGCTAAATTTTCTATTTTTGGTAGAGGTGGGAATTTCACCATGTTGACAAGGCTGGTCTCAAACTCCTGACCTCAGGTGACCGACTGCCTCGGCCTCCCAAAGTGCTGGAATTACAGGTGTGAGCCACCGTGCCTGGAGATTTTGGCTTTTACTAGGAGTGAGATAGGAAGCTGTTGGAGAATTTGATCAGAGAGAACTGATTTGATCTGGGTTACATTTTCAGAGGTTCCCAGAATCTTTCGTTGTTACAGAATATGGATTGTTAGGGAGTAAGATAATAAATCAGACAAGAGAAGATGATGACCTGGGCCAGGATTGTAGCAGGGGAGGTAGCTGGATGTGGTCAGATTCTGGATATATGTTAAGGGTAGACCCAATAGGATTTCATGATGGATTAAATGCAGTGTATGAGAGAAAGGAAGAAATTAAAGATGACTCAAAGGTTTTTTGGCCTGAGCAACTGGAAAGATGAACCTACTAATGAAGTGAGCTGAAGGTTGTAGAAGGGAGCAAATTTGGAGGGGAAGGCTAAGAATTTGGTTTTGCACATGTTGAGTTTGAGATGCTCTTTAGCCTTTAAAAGGGAGATAATAGGTTGTCAGTTGGATAAGAACTCAGAATTTGGAGTGATATCTGCTGAAGATAAAAATTTGAGAGTCATCAAAATGCAATTGATTTTTAAAGCCATGAATGAAATCATGAAGGGACTGGTTATGGGAAGAAAATATAAAAGGTCCAAGGCCTGAGCCCTGGTACTCCAGTGCTAAGTGGCTAAGCATACAGCTGTTATAGCATGTTCACAAGTTATTGTTATCATTTATGCTTGTCTCACACTTCCACTAAACTGTCATCTCCGTGATGGAAAGAACTGGATCTTATTTCTTATAACAGCTTTATGTGAAGTATAATTTATGTACCATAACACTGACTTGTTTAAATACACAATTCAATGACTTTTTGTTTTTACTAATTTTATATCTTCAATGACAATTATATGGTTAACACTTAATAATGTTTTAAAATAAATGTTGAATTTTAAATAAATGAATGAATGTAGTGATTTTTAGGTCAGCCCATTACATCTCTAGACATCACTTAATTGCATGCAAAACAATTAACAAAAAATTTCTGACTAGAGAATTTTTAATTCTCTTTCAACTTTGAAATTTAAAGGTTCCAAATGTTTGTTTCAGAGGTGTGATAGTTACTTTTATGTATCAACTTGGCCAGGTCACGGGATGTCCTGACACTTTATCAAGCATTACTCTGGATGTACCTGTGAGGAAGTTTCTGGTGAGAATAATATCTAACTGGAAGACTGAATAAAGCAGATTGCCCTCCCTAATGTGGGTGGACTTCATCCAAAAAATTCCAGACCTGAATAGAACAAAAACCCTAAGAGGGAACTCCTCTTGCCTGACTGCGTAACCTGAGACATCAGTCTTTTCTTGCCTTTAGATTCCAACTGGAAAATCAGCTCTTCTTGGTTTTGAAGCATGATGGCTTCTGGACCAGCACTAACACCATTGACTCTCCTGATTCTCAGGCCTAAGAAGTTCAAGATAAAATTTTGGCAAATCAAATTCAGCAAGATATAAAAAGGAGATAATACATAGTGAACAAGTGAGGGCTTATTCCAGGAATACAAGGTTGGTTAACATTTGAACATTAATCAGTGTAACTCATCATTTACTGAAAGATAAAAGTCTCTCAGTAAATTTGAATTAGAAGGTGACTTTCTCAACCTAATAAAGGACATCTACAAGACAGAAACAAAAACAAAAAACTTAAGGCTAAGATCATCTTTAATGTTGAAAGATTGGATGTTTTTTTCCTAACACTGGGAATACAGAAAACTTGTCCACTATCACCATTTCTATTGAACACTGTACTAGAGATCTGTCAAGACAATAAGGAGGGTGAGGGAGGAAAAAGAAGGGAAGAAACAGAAGAAACATAAATTTGAATAAAGATTTAAAACTGGCTTTATTCACAGATAAAATTATTGTATTCATAGAAAATCCCTAAGAACCAAGAAAAAATATAATAGAACTAATGAAATCTCAAGAAATAAGGCCACAGTTCAGCATGGTGGCATGTGCCTATAATCCCAGCTACTTAAGAGGCTGAGGCAGGAGAATCACTTGCACCTAGAAGTTCGGGGGCAGCTTGGGCAGCATAGCAAGTCCCTGTCTCAAATTAAAAAGAGAAAAGATATAAGGTTAACATACAAAAGTCCATTGTATTTCTATACAAGGAAATAAAGAATATAACAAGCAATGAACAACTGGAAAATGAAATTAAAATTCTATTTATGATAACATTAAACATGAAATACTTATGGAAAATTAAATATACACGAAACCTATAGACTGAAAAATACAGAAGACTGTTGAAAGAATTTTAAGAAGGTCTAAATAAATGATGTGATATATCGTATTTATGGTATATCGGACTTTTTTGTAAAAACTGATAAACGGATTTTATCAGTTTTTACAAAGAACCAAGGATAGTCAAAATAATTTTGCAAAAGAAACAATTGGAGAAATTACTCTATCTGATTTCAAGAAGCTGTAGTAATCAAGACAGCATGATTTGTCTAAACAATGGGCATAATAAAATAGAATACACAAGTAAACACATACACCTGTGGTAACTGATATTCAGCAATAGTATGAAGAGAATTCAATGGGAAAGTATGGTCTTTTCAAAAATGGTACAAAAGCAACTAGAAATCTACATGAAAAAAATGAACCTCAACCCTTATCTGACACTCCATAAAAATTTACTCAAAATGGATTAAAGACATAAATATGAAAGCTAAAATGATAAAACTTCTGGAAAAAATAGGAGAGAATCTTTGTGGCAGTGGAGTATGCAAAAAAAAGATATTTTGATAAGATACAAAAATGCATGATTCATGCTATGACAGAAATACTGAATAAATATAATAAAGTAAAATGAAATTTTAAAAGCACAATCCATACAAGAAAATAATGACAAATTTGATCTCATTAAATTTTGTTTTTAATTAGCTCTTGTAATGACTTCTTTTAAAATACAAAAATACAAGCCACAGACTGGAAAAATACATTTATAACACATACATCTGACAAAGGACTTTATTGATCATATAAAACAAACTTTTACCACTCACTAATAAGAAGAAAAACAGCCCAATTAAATAGGCAAAAGATTTGAACCAACACCTCACAAAGGAAGGCATGGGGAATGGCTGGTAAGTGCATGAAAATCCATCAGGGAAATGCAACTTAATCATCAAGAGAATGTAAATCCAAATCACAATAAGATATAACTTCGAGTCCATTAGAAAGACTAAAATTTTAAAAACTGGCAACCCCAACTGTGGGTGAGGATGTAAAGCAACCACCAATTTCTTATAAAATAAAATGTGCACCTACACTGTAGCCGATCAAACTTACTCATAAGTATTTCATACCCAAGGGAAATAAAAATAAATGTTCACAAAACACCATTACAAGAATGTTCATAGCAGCTTTATTTATAATAGGCAAAACCTGGAAATAACCCGAATGTTCATCAGTAGAAGAATTGCTAAATAAATTGTGGTATGTCTTTACAAAAAAAATTACTCAACAATAAAAAAGCATATTCTTCCAATGTATGCAACCATGTGGATGAATCTCGACATTATGCTGAGTGAAAGAAGCCAGATACAAAAAATACACACTGTATGATTCTATTTGAAATTTTAGGAAAAACAAACTAATCAATAGTAATGGAAAACAGATGCAGGGTGAAATCAGCTAGGATCTAGCCAGTGTTGTCTTGCTAACTAGTTGCGTGAGCCTGAGCAGGTCACTAGACCTTCCCGCTCCCTCGTTTCCGCAAATATAGTAGATAATTAAACAAACCCAGGTCATATGTGCTAGCTGAGATCCAAGGTCTCTTCCAGTACTAAATTCTTGGTCTCTTCTGCATCCAGACCCATGGTGATATAAAAGGAAAAAATGTATTGGTGGTGCTTACATTGAATTCCTAAAACTTAATATAATTGTCATGAAGCGGTTTTGTCAGAGAAGCGAATCATTGTCTAGATAATTTTTCTTTTGCCAGAGAAAGTTAGGAATTAATAATAAAATAGGCCAGAAAAGTGAAGAAAGGGTTGTAACTGTGGTGGCAGGAGGCCTGGGCTTTTGATAGAAAACGCTGAGTACAGGGGGGGTTAGGCTAAGTAGCAGAAAGAAGTAACAGTTGCAAATAAAAAATAAAAAAGAAACACAATATGCAACAAAATGAAGGCCGAAATCACCTTCCTGCTACATACTAGGAAACTGTAAAGTTAGAGCCATAAATAAACACACAATAATGTGTTATTTCCCTAGTAACACATTATTCAAAAGCTAAAATAACAGTCAAACAAATAGACCCAAAAAATGCGTTTGAATGGGCATTTCACTTGGGTCTTCTAGAAGGGACACCTTGCCTGTTTCACGACAATACCATAAAGGACGTGCTGTTCTTGTATTTATCCTCCATTTTACAGGTGGTGAAACTGAGATACATACCAGTGTATTACCCTTCTGAAAAACAAGACATTTTACATTTGAAAGCACAGCTGGCCTCATGGTTTTAGATAAAGGACTGGGGGTCTGTAATAACTAACTTGCTGGGTTGTGGTCTGGATTAAATGTGATGGTGTTTGTTAAGGCCCTGGTACATATTCAGTTCTCTATAATGGGCAGTTATTACTGTTAGAAGGAATAATTAATTTTAGTTGGTAAAATTTGTAAGGTGTCTTGGAGGATGCAGGATTATAAAGATCCTGGTGGCAAGACCACTCAAGACAAAGGAAATTGTTTCAGCCAAGTTAATCGTATGATGGTGGAGGGCATATTCTGGGAATGTGAAATAAGGAGATGGCACTAGGTTTGAGGATTTCAGAAGAGATGAGGGCAGACAGCTTGGCTGGTGCTGCAAATTGTGGATAGCTTGTTGACATGTAACAGCAGGAGGCCTAAAAACTTGGATCTATGGTTGGTTCCTGGGTTTGGCATAATCTGATTGGTGATTTAGGGGAAGAACTCTGGTGATAGTATAAAGGATGGGCTGAAGTGGGGAACAGAGAGAGGAACTAGTAGGGATGTTCTAGCAGGATTTGAGTTGAAATTTAATGAAGGTCGGACATGGGGATCCAGAGAAAATAGAACATTAGGAAGACTGGGAGGCTCAACCAGGATTTGGCAACCAATATTGGGTAGGAGAGGGTGAGAGGGGGATTCTGGAGCTGAAATGTTTCTGAGACTTCAAGTATGACTCACATCTAGAACAGTTATGACCTGAAATCAAGTGCTTCCATAAAGAAAAGGACTAGGTTTGTATGGAAGGATAAGTTCAATTTAGGATGTGCTGAGTCTGAGATGTATACAGAACATCCTATTGGAAATACGGGCCTGGAGCTGGGAGATGAGTCAGCTGGAGGCAGAAGGGGAGTTGTCCCCTAAAAGATCACAGCGAAACTACCCAAGTAGATGAGATCATTGAGAAAGTACATGTAGCATGAGGCAAATACTATCAGTATTAGTAAGCATTACAGGGATGTGCATGTGCTTGGGGGACCTTGTAGTGGGCAGGGCATCAAACAAAATTAAAACATCTGCACCTAAGTCCTTCCTGGGCTTTCATATGTATACTCTCATTAATCAATCTTTAACACATAACATTGTGAGGTAGAAAGAAGAGAGAAGAGGGGCAAACCTTTGTGAAGGTCCATATTTTTGAGGTTTAGGAAGAAGAGGAACTAGAAAAAGGTAGAAAGATTAAGCTTTTATAAAGTTGTAGTAAACCTCCAACAGCCAACTTATCAAGATCCTGCCTCCAATATTCTTGAACCCTAAATGAAGATCAGGACTCATATCTAAAAAGATGTGTGTAACAAGCTAAGGGGATATTTGAAAAGTGCCAAGTACGTGGCATACATGACAAACACTACTTAATCATGGATTGGGCTGGATTTGGTCCAGGAAGACTCAGAGGGAAAACATGTGGGCTGAGTCTTGAAGGACAGCAGGGCTTGGAGGAGTGGAAAGAGCAGAACAATGCAGACCAGGGGGACCCACAGCCCTAAAGGCCAAGAATTTTCCTTCCTT
>NW_016805783.1:192786-196908 GCF_001698545.2 Rhinopithecus bieti
TCCTCTCCTCTCTTTTCTTTTTTCTTTTCTTTTCTTTTTTCTTTGATGGAGTCTCACTCTATTGCCCAGGCTGGAGTGCAGTGGCGCCATCTCGGCTCACTGCAAGCTCCGCCTCCCGGGTTCACGCCATTCTCCTGCCTCAGCCTCCCGAGTAGCTGGGACTACGGGCGCCCGCCACCACGCCTGGATAATTTTTTGTATTTTTAGTAGAGACGGGGTTTCACCGTCTCTACTAAGATAGCCAGGATGGTCTCTCTGTTTGACCTCATGATCTGCCTGCCTCGGACTCCCAAAGTGCTGGGATTACAGGCGTGAGCCATTGCGCCCAGCAACATATTGCTTTTAAAAGTAAGATGAAAATGTTTATATTGCTCGTGTGCCTCTGGTGACCATAGCTTTCTTGTCTCCTCCATTTATCTTGGGTCGCCCTTACGTACTCATGCTCACCTGCCAACTATGCTTCCGCTTTACTGGTCTACTTTCCATCCTTCTATCTACCAAGGTTCTTCCTTGAATCAAGCACTGTAGGCACACAGCTTAAAATACCCTTTCACTGCAAGCTTTTCCTACCTGCTATCGGCTCAAATCATCTTCCAAGTCTCAGCTTAAATGTCACCTTCTCAGGAAGCCTTGCCTGGCCTCCACCAAGACAGGGTTAAGTCCACCACATTTTACTTTCAAAGCAATCTTATTCAATATTCAACCAAATTTATTGGACCTCTAACAGTCACTGTCTAGAAGTTTGGAATAGATCACATAATATGCCTTCGCCTGTGGTGTGTAGGACAATTTTAATCCAAATAATGATTTGTTTTACTAACTAATTAATGCCTCTCTCCATTGTTAGATTGTAAACTCCATGTGGACAGCAATCATTGTCTGCTTGTTTCTCAATGTCTGGTTCAGAGTAGGTGTTCAATTAATATTTGTTGAAGAAATGAAATAGTGAGCTTTCAAGTTAGATCTGAATTTGAGTACTTGATCTACTACTTAAAAATAGTGTGACTTCGGCACAGTTTGATAAAATGTGAATAGTGACAGTATCTACCTCTTAGTGATGGAGTGAAGATTGAATCCCATCATCCATGCAATGTGCTTAGAACAGTGCCTGATACTTAATAAGTGCTTATGCAAAGGAACCATTTATGACTGAAAATGAATTATGTACTGCATTCATGTCACAGAGCTCAATTTGAGACTTTGTCCATATATTGTAATCTCATTTTCCCAAGTCATTATTTTTCCCCAGAATTTATCATTTTGGTGTTGTTGCTCAGCTAAATGTACTCACTTCCATTCTTTCAGAATTTCTTTGACAATTTGAACAGATGCAACATTTTTTTGTTTGCTATAAATTTCCCCACTTAGAGGAAAGATTTGTAACATACATGTACATTTGGGAAAAATGGAAAATCCTACACACCCTTCAGAAAGATTTGGTGTCAAGGAATTAACAGCAATAAACAGTAGTAGCTGTATCTAAAGAACATGGCAGATATAAATCAAAGTGAAAGAAAAATAGGAAGTCACATGACTACAGTGTTTGATTATCCTGATCAGGATTATTTATAGCAAATCTTGGCTTCCATTTTTTTGAAGTTATTAATTGCATAGACGAAATAACTTAAAATATACCCATCAAACTGTCAGTGGCAGGAGGCTTTTTGTTTTAGTTTGTTTGGTGAGAATCCTTTATGAGAACGTATCACGTGTGTACATACACACACACACACACACACACAGATATGATTTAATGAATAATAAATGTATCCTACCTCAGAAAGAAGAAGAGAAAGTTGAGGGAGGTTAAGCTGGGCTTCAGCTTGGTTTCTCACACAAATTTTATCAGCTATAAAAGCTATTTTTAATGTGAAGAGGAAAGTGAGGAGCAGCATGAAGAGGGAAAATTGGAAAAAGGGAGGCTGGCTACCCAGACATATTTTTACTATGTGGCTTTATTGTTACTTAAAATCTTATAAATTTCTAAAATGTTGAATGTTGTTCATCAAATATGTACAGATTGCCTTCTCTGTGTAAGTCACTGCTATATGTGGCCTCCTGTCTAATAGGACAGATCAGACAAGCAGCAGATACTGTAACACCTATTAGAAGGGGTTAGGTGCTGTAGCAGGAATGCATATCAATTGAGGGCTAGAAAGGCCAGAGAAAGCAGAAATCACACCAAGGGAGGCACATAACATTCTGGGAAGAGTTCACAGAAGATGAGGCTGAGAACAGTCTACTGTAGTAGAGCAGAAAGTCAATACCATGGCAGAGGTGGAGAGGACAGTGTACCATGAAGTAGTGAGGAACTCAAGGAAGCTAATAGAGATTAATGGATCTTTTCTCCTAGAAATATGTTGTGTAAAAAAGGGGAGAGAGAATAGTAGATTGAATGGATGTCGGGGCTGAAAAGAAATTTTCATTTTGTTTTTAAAATACAGGAGACCCAAGTAGGATTTTGGGCAATGAGAAAGAGTAAATACATAATAAAGAACAGGCAAATTATGGAAAAATGTTCCATACAAGGCATGAAAGACTGTGATGGACATAAGTGAATTTGTTAACAGTTGGAAAAATATGGAACATTTCTTGACAATAGAGGGTCATCATAAGTATCATCTTAAATGGTGAAAATAGGCAATTGTAGAGATGGAAAAGACAAATACAAAAAGATAGTCTTAATATCTAAACAAACAAACAAATAAAAAACTGGGAGGTGAGATCATCTTTTGGGAATGTAGGAATGGGGATGAGGTTTAAGAATATATAAAGTTTTTGTTCAGCTGCTATGGGGAATTTGAGAAGCAGATAAAAAACATGAATACAAGAGTTGGCAAGCAATAGTGAGTAACTCAGATATGGAATGATCCAATCAATACTTTTTTTGTGACTTCCTGCAGCAACGTTTGATAGACTAGGAGTATATGTGACAGAATGACAGTAAGGGGAATTCTGTTTCAAGACCTCTGTGAGTCCATGGAGTAGACACTATGAGCAAAGCTTACCTTTCCATGTTGAAATTATTTATGGGCAAGACATTATCACTGAAATTAAATGGTGGCAGACATGTCCAAGGAATATTGTGGGGGATTCCATCCCTTCATCAATCTTGTGATAGATGAATGTGTAGAGATGGCAGCTGGTGGGCAACAGAGCAATAATGGAGTGGTGGTGATGCAAGGAAATGGTGTCATCTTGTTAGAAATCTTGGAACAAAGATATATAATGGCTGTGTTCAGGAGAGACATTTATGTCCCCTCTCCAAAGGGCCTGTTTTACTGTGATGTAAATATTGGGTCATGTGTATTTTCATATAAAACTTTTTGTAAGTAAACTTTTGTAACAGTCAAAAAACAAAACAAAACAAAAAAACAATGACAGTAAGGCATCCTAAGTTGGGGACTGAAGAGGGAAGTATGAACGTAAAATTCAGGGAGATGCTAGCAATCTTCAGAATGGGGCAGATTGCCTTAGGAAGAAGTTAATCTGCTGTCACTGGAGGGATTTAAGCAAGGCTGGGTGACCACTTCGGGCTGTTGCTTAGGATTCTTGAGTACTGAATGAGTGGTTGGACAACAGGACTTTCTACCCTTTTTATTCTTACATTTTGTGATTCCAGAGTAACATCAAGAGCCTCAAGAATTAGCTGAGCCTGTGGAAGAGGAAAGCAAGCAAGTTCTCAAGCCAAGGCTCCCCTCCAAACCTACTGAATCAAATAACGCTGGGAGCAAGACTTTGGCATGCATGTTAAAACTTCCACATTTGATTTTGCTGCATAGCCAGGATTGAGAACCATAGATATGTAAAATGCTAAGTGTTATCCCAGGCCCTTTACAATGGCTGTCTGGTTTAATCACATGTGTCTAAACATGAGGTCAAGTGTAAGTAATTTTTGGAAGATCTGCCATTTTGGATTTTTCTTTTTTTTTTTTTTCTTTTTTTTTTTTTTTATTATACTTTAAGTTCTAGGGTACATGTGCATGACGTGCGGGTTTGTTACATATGTATACTTGTGCCATGTTGGTGTGCTGCACCAATCAACTCATCAGCACCCATCAATTCATCATTTATATCATGTATAACTCCCAATGCAATCCCTCCCCCCTCCCCCTTCCCCCC
>NW_016805783.1:200780-225007 GCF_001698545.2 Rhinopithecus bieti
GACAGTCAGGACCCTCAGCTATAGGTCTGTTGGAGATTGCTTGAGGTCCACTCCAGACCCTGTTTGCCTGGGTATCAGCAGCAGAGGTTGCAGAAGATAGAATATTGCTGAACAGCGAGTGTACCTGTCTGATTCTTACTTTGGAAGCTTCCTCTCAGGGGTGTACTCCACCCTGTGAGGTGTGGGGTGTCAGACTGCCCCTAGTGGGGGATGTCTCCCAGTTAGGCTACTCAGGGATTAGGGACCCACTTGAGCAGGCAGTCTGTCCGTTCTCAGATCTCAACCTCCGTGTTGGGAGATCCACTGCTCTCTTCAAAGCTCAGTTGAAAATGCAGAAATCACCGGTCTTCTGTGTCGCTCGCGCTGGGAGTTGGAGACTGGAGCTGTTCCTATTCGGCCATCTTGCTCCGCCCCCCATTTTGGATTTTTCATTCCACTGTTTTTTCTCTGAGTATGGATAACTGAGAACTACTCACTCAGAGAAGTGAAGAGCATGTGAAATAACATAATATGTAAGGAAGTCATTAATGCACAATTAATAAATAGATATACATACTCAGGTAATCAATATATTGAAATCTATTGCTTAATCAAACTGTTTAAACCATCTTAGAATATCTGTAGGCCACAGAACAGAGCATGAAATCAGTTTCTATTAAGACAGAATTAAAAATGCCAATAAAAAAAAAGCAATGCATCAAAGATTCATTATTGCTTACCATAGCAATTCTATTTCATTTTACAGTGAAAGTAAAATTAAGGCAGTGAAAATGAGATCGAAACATTAAGGAAAGACTATGAGTTTTTCTTTTTATGGAGAGTTTAGAAAAGATTATAAATTTACCACAAGGAAAATGAGAACATTAACGCAGGCCAGTGACAAGATTTCAAGAAACTTATTTTTAAAAATAAAAAGAGATGATGTCTTTTCCATCAAAAGTACTGAATTATATGGCTAGGGTTTAAAATTCTTAAAATTCATTATTTTTAAAAGGAGCATGAAGTCAGGGTATAAATGTAAATTCAGTAGTTTTAATATTATCATACATGGTGTGCTATAGTAGAATAATATTTTTAAGCTCATTAAAGCTATTGTAGTTAATTATAATTTTAATAATTATTCATAATATACTTAAAATATGTTACTTGATGATTTCTTCTTTAAAAAGTTTACTAAAATGACTTTATAGTACTTGTGTGTGTCAGTCAGGGTTTAATTAGAGAAGCCAACCAATAGGATATATATATTGAGATTTATTACAATGAATTGGCTTACATGATTACCGTGGCTGGCTAGACAAGTGTGAAATTTATAGGGCAGGCTGTCAGAAAGACGCAGGCAGTCCATAAGCAGAATTTCTTCTTCTTCTGGGAAATCTTGGCTCTGTTGCTCACACTTTTCAACTGATTGACTCACAACCAGACTATCTAAGATATTCTCCCTCACTTAAAGTCAGCTGTAGATATTACACATCTACAAAATACCTTCACAGCAAATTCTAGATTCGTGTTTGATTGAATAACTTGGGACAAATGACACATGAAACTGGTCATTACAACTTGGTATTTGATTTAATGTATTGTGATGTTAAGATAATATGTGGCATGTTATGGCATTGACTTAAATATAAGTAAGTCAAATCATGTCCTACTAATTCAATGTACTGGAAAGAGGTCTCAACTACATACCCAGAAACCTCCTGGGTTCTAGAACTGTCTTTATGACCTTTGAAGACTTACTCATTTTCTCTGAATCTTGTTTCCTCATGTATAAAATAAGATAGTTGGATTAAAGTCCCTTTCAGATCTAACATTTATAAGTAATTATGTCAACCACATAAAAAAATATATATATAGCATGGTTACTGTTTAACCCAACATCAGTTCTATATCACTATTTGATAGAAGATACAAAATCAGTGAAATATATCTTCCATTTATAGAAACACATATTATATATTTATGTCATGAATATAGGTTTTTCTACTCTAAAATTTGTGACAGTGTTCAACTATATAGAAATTGCTTGCTATATCAGTGATTATACAACATAGAAGTCTTTTGGTTGCAAGAAACAGAAATTTCAGCTCAAAATGGGTTATGCAAAAAATGGAATTATTGACTTGAATGAATAGTTCAGGCTAGTCTACTTCCAGTATGATCCAGAACTCAAGATTCACAAGGATCCACACCTTATCTTCATTTCCTTATTATTAATGCCATTCTCAGCCTCCATACAGGAGCCTCCCACTGGCTCCAGACTCACCGCCATGGATGCAGAAGTCCCAAGCTTCACTGTGCAACTTTTAACTTCTAATTCTAATCATAACAGTAGAACATGCAATATCTTTCAACAGTCATTATTTTGTGTCACAAATTTCTAAGTGTAAGGAAAAGATGCATTTTAGACAGAAAAAAAATTTCTTTTGTGGTCTCAATGCCTATATCTGGATCCTTAACCTCTTTCTGTTTATTTTGGGTAAAGGAACTCATATTCTCAATGGACCTTTTTATCTAGGATTTACATCTTGATTGTGGATCTACTTTCTGAATTCATGTGACTGCAAGCTATCCCTGCCACAAGAATGTCCTGGTGTACTTTAATATTTAACTATTTGTCTTTGCCTAAAGTCATGCATTTGTTTCTAACCTTCCTAGTTTGGGCCATTCCTCCTCGTCTCACTCATGAACAAAGCCTGGTTAGGATAAGATGTTAGGATAAGATGTTCATTAATAAAACCTCAAGATGAAACTGGGAATACAGTAGCCCCTGTTATTTGCAGTTTCATTTTCTGAGGTTTCAATTACCTGGGGTCTACCACAGTTCAAAAATATTAATGGAAAATTCTAGAAATAATCAATAAGTTTTTGAATTGTGCACCATTCTGAGTAGTATGATGAAATTTTGCACTGCCCTGCTCTGTCCCACCCAAGACGTAAATTCTCTCTTTGTTCAGAAGAGCCACACTGTAGATGTTCCCTGCCCATCAGTCACTTAGCCTTCTTGGTTATCAGATCAACTGTTGCAGGACAGCAGTGCTAGTGTTCAGGTAACCCTTATTTTACTAAGTAATGGCCCTAAAGTGCAAGAGTGGTGATGCTAGCATATTGTTATGATGATTCTGTTATTATTATTTGTTGTTAATCTCTTACTGTGCCTAATTTATAGATTAAACTTTATTATAGGTATGTAGTAGAGGAAAAAACGTGATATATATAAGGTTCAGTACTATCTGAGGTTTCAGGCATCCATTGGAGGTCTTGAAACATATTTCTGCATGGCTATTATTAAAAAGTCAAAAAATAACAGATGCTGGCAAAGTTGTGGAGAAAAAGTAACGAATTTACACTGTTGGTGGAAGTGTAAATTAGTTCAACTTTTGCAGGGACATGGATGGAGTAGGAAGCCATTATCCTCAGCAAAGTAACGCAGGAACAGAAAACCAAACACTGCATGCTCTCACTTATAAGTGGGAGTTGAATGATGAGAACACGTGGGCACATGCAGGGAGAAACAACACACACTGGGGTCTTTTGGGAGTGGGGTGGTGGGAGGGAGAGCATCAGGAAAAATAGCTAAGGCATGCTGGGCTTAATACCTAGGTGATGGGTTGATAGGTGCAGGAAACCACCATGACACATGTTTGTTTACTTGTGTAACAAACCTGCACATCCTGCACATGTACCCCTGAACTTAAAATTTAAATTGAAGAAAAAAAATTCATTGCATGAATATCACATATTATGTATCCATACATCCGTCAAAGGATACTTGGGTATTTTCCACCTTTTGGCTTTTATAAATAATGCTGCTGTAATAATGTATACAAATACTGGCTCAAGTCCCTACTTTCCATTCTTTTGGGTGTATATCTGGAAGTAAAATTGCTAGATCATGTGATAATTCTATATTTAATTTTTGAGGGCCACCATATTGTTTACCACAGTGCCTGCACCATTTTATGTTCCCACCAACAATGCACAAGGATTCTAATTTTTCCATATCCATACCAGCATTTGTGATTATTAATTTTTTTTTTTGAGACAGAGTCTCGCTGTGTAGCCCAGGCTGGAGTGCAGTGGCGCAATCTCGGCTCACTGCAAGCTCCGCCTCCCGGGTTCCCGCCATTCTCCCGCCTCAGCCTCCTGAGTAGCTGGGACTACAGGTGCCCGCCACCGCGCCCGGCTAGTTTTTTGTATTTTAGTAGAGACAGGGTTTCACCGTGTTAGCCAGGAGGGTCTCGATCTCCTGACCTCGTGATCCACCCGCCTCGGCCTCCCAAAGTGCTGGGATTACAGGCTTGAGCCACCGCGCCCGGCCGATTATTACTTTTTAATAACAGCCATCCTAATGGGTATGAAGTGCTATCTGCCTCTCAATGTTAATGCCCTCAATCAGTTAGCATTTTAGAAACCCCTACCAGTCAGTACTAGTTTGAATCTCTAGCCCTGATTGTATTCTTTGATTAAACAGTTAATAGAGCAACTAGACATCAATGAACTCTTGAGGTCACTTTGTCTATGGTTTTTCGTATCTCATTTTTCAAAACTCCCTCCTCAGTTTTCAACCAAACTACATCAACTCTGATTTCATCAGTTTTACATAGTGCATATCTGAGTAAGTAATTTTTTGGGGGGGATGAAAGAATTCTTCATCTCAAAAGAAAATCTTGAAAATATAGACATAGTCCATACTCTCCAGAGTTCAGAGAGATTAAATGACTTTGCCAAGATACTCTGGATAGGTAGTAGCAGAGGTAGGATTACAGCAGAAATATATCCAATGAGACAGAAAGCATGCCTCATACCTGTCATATGTTCTGTGGTCTGAATGTGCCCCCCTAAATTCTTGTGTTGGGAATTTGATCCCCAATGCAATAGTGTTGGTAGGTAGGTGGGGCCTTTAGAAGGTGACAAGGATGCTACACCCTGGGATGGCAGAGCAATAAGACAGCAAGAGCCTGGGTCCTAGACATTGCAAAACTGCCATGTTGACCTTGAGCTCCTTAAAGTTATACTTTAATACTGTTTTGTGTGGGAGTTGTTTAGGCCATGAGGGCTCTGTCCTCATGCATAGATTAATGCTATTATAAAACGGCTTGCCAGAGGGAGTTTGGTCTCTCTCTTGCCCTTCCATCCCTTCTGTCACATGAAGACCCAGTGTTCCTCCCCTTTGGAGGATGCAGCAGCAAGGTACCGTCCACCTGAGTCTTGATCTTGGACCTCCAGCCTCTAGAAGTGTGACCCATAGATTTCTGTTCTTTGTAAGTCACCCAGTTTCATGTATTTTGTTATAGCAGCACAAAGAGACTAAGATAATATGTATGAAATATTTTGATTATTCATTCATTACTTCAAAATATATTACACACAATATTTAACAAGAAAAGAGACTTCACTTACAAAACAGACCAGACTAGTTGTTTCTTTATCTCCTACCAACTGGATAAGGAAGATGGTAAGGAATCAGAGGAATGGGACATGCTCTCGTAAATATCATCATTTTAGTAAACAAGAGACCAACACTAAAAATCTTACCCCTTCCTACCAAGTGGATTATACATGAGCTATGGTTGAGAAAGTATATGGACACAGTCAATTCTTTCTAAAGAGAAAAAATATAAGTCCACAGTTTTTTTTTTCGTTGTTGTTGTTTTTTTTTTTTTGAGACGGAGTCTCACTCTGTCGCCCAGGCTGGAGTGCAGTGGTGTGATCTAGGCTCACTGCAAGCTCTGCCTCCCAGGTTCATGCCATTCTCCTGCCTCAGCCTCCCGAGTAGCTGGGGCTACAGGCGCCCACTACCACGCCTGGCTAATTTTTTGCATTTTTAGTAGAGACAGGGTTTCACCATGTTAGCTGGGATGGTCTTGATCTCCTGACCTCATGATCCACCTGCCTCGGCCTCCCAAAGTGCTGGGATTACAGGCGTGAGCCACCGCACCCGGCCGACTCCACGGTTTTAAATGGTTGAAGGATTAAAAATATTTCTGTAAAGTACACTGCACTAATACTACAGGAAATATACAGTTGGAGAAGGTAACATAGCCATGCTTTTAAGAAGTTTATAATAGTATACAGGGCTAAGACAAGAAATATGAATAGTCCAAAGATCAGGGTAAAATAACAGTGCTGAAAGTTTTTTAGAGACTCAAAGGAGGAAAATATCATATTTGGTCAAAGAAAATTCAGAAAGGTTTTATAAAAGATATTTTAGGGGCCTGGTACTGTGGCTCGTGCCTGTAATCCCAATGTTTTGGGAGGCCGAGGCGGGAGGATCATGAGGTCAAGAGATCAAGACCATACTGGCCAACATGGTGAAACTCCATCTCTACTAAAATTACAATGATTAGCTGGGTGTGGTGGTGCATGCTTGTAGTCTCAGCTACTTGGGAGGCTGAGGCAGGAGAATCGCTTGAACCTGGGAGGCAGAGGTTGCAGTGAGCTGAGATCTCACCACTGTACTCCAGCCTGGTGACAGAGTGAGACTCCATCTCAAAAAAAAAAAATTTTTTTTTTAAGGAAAAGTGCCATGCATATACTTTGAAGGGTAGATAGATTTTCAACAGCTAGAATTTGAAGAATTGAGGGGACAGAAGGCCAATACAAGCAAAGAGAAAGCATGTGCAAAGACATTAATGAGGACAAGCACAAGTGGTATTCCAGAAAGCCGTCTTTAGGTAGAGGATAGTCTGTATATATAGGGTGGCTGCAGGATAAAGAACTAAAAACAAGAGCTGGGAACTCATTGTGGAAATAATATAGAATGACAAGCTGCAGAGCCAATGTTCTTCTAACTAGACAGGTAATGGGGAGCTATCAAATGCTTTTTAAAGCACTGGGTTTTGGAGGCAGGTGTTGTGGACAAGCAGTTTCTCTGGGCCTCTGGTTGTTACATGCAAAATGGCAGAATGTGCTACTCCTTCTTTAAGTCTACACACACTATAAAGGCTCCACGTTCAAAGGAGTAACACGCTTGTTGAAGATTCATCTTATATATTGTTCCCTCTCCTCAAATGTCCCATTTCAAGAAGGCAGAGGCAAAAGGTATGGCTGTATCAATGAGGTAACTTGGTGCAACAAACATGTTTGTGCACTGGAATAGGTATAGAATGTATTGGAGCCAGGGTGGTATTTAGAAATCTATCACTACTGTCCAGGTAAAAGGTAGAGGCCCATAATTAGGACAGATGTGAGATTAGACCACACTAGAAAAGCATAGGTGAAGGAAAAAGTATAGGACTTTGCGGTGGAGGGAGAAAAAAGAAGGAAAGCACAGATAAGCATGGCTGAGCTTGCAATGATGAGTAATTGGAGGGATGATGGTGCAAATCATTTTGCATGTAACAACGTGAGGCCCAGAGAAACTGCTTGTCCACATCACCTACCTCCAAAACCCAGTGCTTTAAAAAGCCTTTGATAACTCCCCCTTACTTGTCTAGTTAGCAGAGCATTACTTTTAATGGCAAAAACTGCAATTACTTTTGCACCAACCTAATATTAACAGAAGTTAGGAGTCATGAGTTAGGAGAAGTCAGTCTAGGGGTGAGATAGTGGGAGATTATAGGTCTGGTTTGGGATCTATTGATTTTAAGGTGCCAATGGCCATCTGATCGTTACTGAGCAGGCAGTTGGATTAGATTAGAGGTAGGGCTACATTCCCAGGAATCACGCACGGCGGTGAGAATGAAATTCATGAGTAAGAGCAAGAGGGAGCTGGAGTTCTGAAGGGACTCCTTTCAGAGTGAAGCCTTGGCAAATGGCTATGTTTAAGAAGAACCTGAGGAAGAAGAGACAAGGATTGATTGATTGGAGGAGTAAGAAAGGGATCCTACTGTGCTTTGGAAATCCAGGGGTGCCAGATAGCTTATGTTTGCTCCTCCAGATTCACTCTCTACCCTTCTTCATTCTGCTGTCAGCCCCAGAGGCTACTACCCTGTATGGCATCATGACGTTTGTCTTCAGGATGCGTCTAGTCAGAGAGGATCAAGGAGTGGGGAAAGTGAGCGGTTGCCATAAGCTGGCTGTGGTCCTTATCCAAAGGTCACTCATTGCTCCTCTCAAGGCACCTGCAAGGCCTGATTCTCTCTCCTTACAGGCTCCATAACTTTCCCTTTCCTCCTCCCTTTGGGCCCAAGAGGTAACTGCTCAGTTGCTATCTGAATTATTTCTATCCCTTGTTGTTCCCTTAACCCTGCCTTGTATTTAGTCCCTTCTAAACTCTCCTAAACTCTCCTGATTTGAGTGTTCTCTTTGTTTCCTGTTGGGACCCAGACTGATATACCTGTTATACTTGGTAAATCCTAACATGAACAGTAAGTGTTGACCAGGCCTATGACTGGGAACACTGAGGTTGTTCTATCCTTAATCAATAGCTCCTTTTACTGATTGGCATCAGCAGCAAAATTTAATTTCAACCATAATTATATCTAGTCCTTGGACTCCTGTATAGATCCTGCCATGCAACTGAGTAAGAGGGGCCATTGGTAATCAAATTGAGCTGCCTAAAGCGAATCCCACACTTTAATAAAGATGCTGATCTATGCATGAAGAAAGTAAGTACACTCACAGACAAAAGGGAGGTATCCCTAGGTCTTGATTCACTCAAGATCCTACCAACGAAGTCCTCAGGCTTACTGACTCTTCCTCTAAATGTTTTAATCAAATCAGCTGAAGCCATCTATCTATCACCTACAGTTAGCCTTAATCTTGTTTCTAGAACCATTTCTGGCCCCAGGTAGGTGAGCATAATGTTATTCATTGATTTTACACTGAGTCACTCTTACTCCTCATCCTGCATTGATGTGGGGAACTCAGTCCCTAGTACTGTGTACCTACCTGCTTTGTACTTTCACTTCCAGGTTCTGAATTCTTACTGCTGGAATTTCTTGACCTGAGCATTCCATCCATGTAAAGTACTAGTGATTGCTTGCACTGTCCCAAAATGGGTGCATACCCTGGATCTTGAGTACTGAGTCTAGTCAGCAGTCTTTGTCTTGGACTAACTTTTTGGTTGTGGATCTGTCTTGGACACTTACATCCTCATGTGCTCATTTTAGAATCAGATTACTGTGCTCTGAGACTCACTTACAATCTAACCCAGCAGATCTGTCTTCATTCCTGAACCTGACAGGACATAATATGGCTCATTTCATTGCCATACAAGGTTTCCAGGAGATTAGTGGTATTAAGTACATTTTTCACACTATGCTATGTGTTTTGCAAAACTGTAAGCGTGGACATTCCCCATATGTCAATTCAATAAAGAAGTTATTATTCTTGTTTTACCATGAAATAACAGAGGCTCCAATATGTTAAACAGCTTTCCCTAAATATGGAAAGGAAAAACTGGTACCAGCCACTGCAAAAACATACCAAATTGTAAAGACCATTGACACTATCAAGAAACTGCATCAACTAACAGGCAAAATAACCAGCTAGCATCATAATGACAGGATTAAATTCACACACAACAATATTAATCTTAAATGTAAATGGGCTAAATGCCCCAATTAAAAAATACAGACTGGCAAATTGGATAAAGTGTCAAGACACATGGGTGTGCTGTATTCAGGAGACCCATCTCACATGCAGAGACACCTCGGCTCAAAATAAAGAGATGGAGAAAAATTTACCAAGCAAATGGAAAGCAAAAAGAAGCAGGGGGTACAGTCCTAGTCTCTGATAAAACAGACTTTAAACCAACAAAGATCAAAAAAGATAAAGAAGAGTATTACACAATGGTAAAGGGATTGATGCAACAAAAACAGCTAGCTAACTATCCTAAATATATATGCACCCAATACAGGAGCACCCAGAATCATAAAGCAAGTTCTTAGAGACCTACAAAGAGACTTAGACTCTCACACAATAGTAGTGGGAGACTTTAATACCCCACTGTCAATATTAGACAGATCAATAAGACAGAAAATTAACAAGGATATTCAGGACTTGAACTCAGCTCTGGACCAAGCAGACCTAATAGACATCTACAGAACTCTCCACCCCACATCAACAGAATATGCATTTTTCTCAGCATTATATTACACTTATTCTAAAATTCAACACATAATTGGAAGTAAAACACTCCTCAGCAAATGCAAAAGAATTGAAATCATAACAAACTGTCTCTCAGACCACAGTGCACTCAAATTAGAACTCAGGATTAAGAAACTTACTAAAACCACACAACTCCATGGAAACTGAACAACCTACTCCTGAATGACTACTAGGTAAATAATGAAATTAAGGCAGAAATAAATAAGTTCTGTGGAACCAATGAGAATAAAAACACAATGTACCAGAATCTCTGGGACACAGCTAAAGCAGTGTTTAGAGGGAAATGTGTAGCACTAAATGCGCACAGGAGAAAGTGAGAAAGATCTAAAATTGACACCTTAACATCACAGTTAAAAAGAACCAGAGAAGCAAGAGCAAACAAATTCCAAAGCTAACAGAAGACAAGAAATAACTAAGATCATAGCAGAAGTGAAGGAGATAAAGACACAAAAAACCCTTCAAAAAAAATCAATGAATCCCGGAGCTGGTTTTTTGAAAAGATTACAAAACAGATAGACCACTAGCCAGACTAATAAAGAAGAAAAGAAAGAAGAATCAAATAGATACAATAAAAAATAATAAAGGGGATATCACCACTGATCCCACAAAAAAAAAAAAAAAAAAAAGAACTACCATCAGAGAATACTATAAACACCTCTGTGCAAATAAACTAGAAAATCTAGAAGAAATGGATAAATTCCTGGAGACATACACCCTCCCAAGACTAAACCAGGAAAAATTCGAATCCCTGAATAGACCAATAACAAGTTCTGAAATTGAGGCAATAATTAATAGCCTACCAACCAAAAGAAATCCCAGGACTAGATGGATTCACAGCCGAATTCTACCAGAGATACAAAGAGGAGCCGGTACCATTCCTTCTGAAACTATTCCAAACAATAGAAAAAGACGTACTCCTCCCTAAGTCACTTTATGAGACCAGCATCGTCCTGATGCCAAAATCTGGCAGAGACACAAAAACAACAAAAAATGTCAGGCCAACATCCCTGATGAACATCAGTGTGAAAATCCTCAATAAAATATTGGCAAACTGAATCTAGCAGCACATCAAAAAGCTTATCCATGATTATCAAGTTGGCTTCATCTCTGGAATGCAAGGCTGGTTCAGCATATGCAAATCAATCAACATAATCCATCACATAAACAGAATCAATGACAAAAACCACATGATTATCTCAATAGGTGCAGAAAAGGCGTTTGGTAAAATTCAACACCCCTTTATGCTAAAAACTCTCAATAAACTAGGTATTGATGGGACGTATCTCAAAATAATAAGAGCTGTTTATGACAAACCCACAGCCAATATCATACTGAATGGGCAAAAACTGGAAGCATAACCTTTGAAAACCGGCACAAGACAAGGATGCCCTCTCTTCACCACTCCTATTCAGCATAGTATTGGAAGTTCTGGCTAGGGTAATCAGGCAAGAAAAAGAAATAAAGTGTATCCAAATAGGAAGAGAGGAAGGCAAATTGTCTCTGTTTGCAGATGACATGACTGTATATTTAGAAAACCCCATCATCTCAGCCCAAAATCTCCTTAAGCTGATAAGCAACTTCAGCAAAGTCTCAGGATACAAAATCAATGTGCAAAACTCAAGCATTCCTATACATCAATAATAGACAGAGAGCCAAATCATGAGTGAACTCCCATTCACAATTGCTACAAAGAGAATACAATACCTAGGAATACAAGTTACAAGGATGTGAAGAACCTCTTCAAGGAGAACTACAAACCACTGCTCAAGGAAATAAGAGAGGACACAAACAAATGGAAAAACATTCCACGCTTATGGATAGGAAGAATCAATATCATGAAAATGGCCATGCTGCCTAAGTAATTTATAGATTCAACGCTATGCCCATCAAGCTACCATTGACTTTCTGCAAGGAATTAGACAAACTACTTTAAATTTCATATGGAACCAAAAAAGAGCCCGCATAGCCAAGACAATCCTAAGCAAAAAGAACAAAGCTGAAGGCATCACACTACCTGACTTCAAACTATACTACAAGGCTACAGTAACCAAAACAGCATGGTAATGGTACCAAAACAGATATATAGACCAATGGAACAGAACAGAGGCCTCAGAAATAACACCACACATCTACCACCATCTGATCTTTGACAAACCTGACACAAACAAGCAATGATGAGAATGATTCTTTATTTAATAAATGGTGTTGGGAAAACTGGCTAGCCATATGCAGAAAACTGAAACTGGACCCCTTCCTTACACCTTATACAAAAATTAACTCAAGATGGAGTTAATTATTGCAGAGAGCCAAATCATGCTAAACGAGCACAGAAGAAAGCGAGAAAAATCTAAAATCAACACCTTAACATCACAGTTAAAAAGATTTTAAATGTAAGACCTAAAACAATAAAAATCATAGAAGAAAACCCAGGCAATACCATTCAGAACATTGGCATGGGCAAAGACTTTGTGACTAAAACACCAAAGGCAATGGCAACAAAAGCCAAAATTGACAAATGGGATCTAATTAAACTGAAGAGCTTCTGCACAGCAAAAGAAACTATCATCAGAGTGAACAGGCAACCTACAGAATGGGAGAAAATTTTTGCAATCTATCCATCTGGCAAAGGGCTAATATCCAGAATCTACAAGGAACTTAAACAAATTTACAAGAAAAAAACAAACAACCCCATCAAAAAGTGGGTGAAGGATATGAACAGACACTTCTCAAAAGAAGACATTTATGTGGCCAACAAACATCCCAAAAAAAAAAAAAGAAACATCATCACTAGTCGTTAGAGAAATGCAAATCAAAACCACAATGAGATACCATCTCACACCAGTTAGAATGGCAATCAGGCAATCATTAAAAGGTCAGGAAACAACACATACTGGAGAGGATGTGGAGAAATAGGAACAGTTTTACACTGTTGGTGGGAGTGTAAATTAGTTCAACCATTGTGGAAGACAGTGTGGCCTAGTTCCTCAAGGATCTAGAACAAGAAATACCATTTGACTCAGCAGTTCCATTAGGGGGTATATACCCAAACAATTATAAATGATGCTACTATAAAGACACATGCACATGCATGTTTATTGCAGAGAGCCAAATCATGCTAAACGAGCACAGAAGAAAGCGAGAAAAATCTAAAATCAACACCTTAATATCACAGTTAAAAAGATTTTTAACTGTGTGGCATGTTTATTGCAACACTATTCATAATAGCAAAGACTTAGAACTAACCCAAATGCCCAGCAATGATAGACTGGATAAAGAAAATGTGGCACATATACACCATGGAATATTATGCAGCCATTAAAAAGGATGAGCTCATGTCCTTTGCAGGGACATGGATAAATCTGGAAACCACCATTCTCAGCGAACTAACACAGGAACAGAAAACCAAACACTGCATATTCTCACCCGTAAGTGGGAGTTGAACAATGAGAACACATGGACACATGGAGGGGAACATCACACACCATGGTCTGTCAGGGGGTAGGGGGGCTATGGGAGGGATAGCATTAGGAGAAATACCTAATGTAAATGATGGGTTGATGGGTACAGCAAAACACCATGGCACGTGTACATCTATGTGCACATTCTGCACATGTATCCCAGAACTTAAAGTATAATAAAAAAAGTTATTCTACTATAAAAAAAAATAGCTTTGCCTAGGTAACTCAGTAGTAGAGGTGGGACAGCAGACTTCCTGGTAGGGATATCATTACAAATACAAATTACATCAATACAAAGAAGGATGTTTGAAGAGTTCAAGGAATTTAGAGCAAAACATAAATTTCTGGCTGGAATAGTTACAGATTAGTGAAGAGACAGGTCATAAGAAACATATAGGATTCTGATAAGTCTTTATATGGCTAGTATATTAATCAGAGAACCAATAGGATGTATATGTGGATGTGGAGAATGGGAGTGATGAAGGAAGAGAGAGATTGCCTTAAAAAATTGGTATATGTAATTGTGGGTGCTGACAAATCTGAATTCTGCAAGGCAGGCCGGGAGGGAAGAGTTTATATTACAGCCAGAGTCCCATGGCAGTCTGGAGGCAGACTTCCTTGTTCCTTGAGAGACCTCAGTCTTTTCCTCTTAAGAATTTCAACTCTTTCTCCTAAGGCCTTCAGTTGATTGGATAAGGTCCATGCATATTATGAAGACTAATTTGCTTTACTCAAAGTTTACTGATTTAAATATTAATCTAATTTTAAAAATACCTTCACAGAGACATCTAGACAGGTGCTTGACCAAATATCTGGGTATCATGGCCTGCCCAAGTTGACATATAAAATTAACCATCGAAGCTAGAAAGAGGAAAGGCAGACTTAGGTAGGCTATAAATGTTAGGTGAATGATTTGGCATTTTAAATTATGTCATGTACATATAATACATGGGGCATAGTAGGCACACAAATTATAATTCCGTTTCTCTGTAGAAAGATTTTGAAAGTTGTAGGTAACTGAGTAGCATGATCAAAGCAACACTTATGAAAGACTTTTTTGGCCAGGCGTGATGGCTCAACCCTGTAATCCCAGCACTTTGGGAGGCCAAGACGGGCACATCACGAGGTCAGGAGATCGAGACCATCCTGGCTAACCCGGTGAAACCCCGTCTCTACTAAAAAAATACCAAAAAAAAACTAGCCGGGCAAGGTGGCGCACGCCTGTAGTCCCAGCTACTCGGGAGGCTGAGGCAGGAGAATGGCGTAAACCTGGGAGGCGGAGCTTGCAGTGAGCTGAGATCCGGCCACTACACTCCAGCCTGGGTGACAGAGCGAGACTCTGCCTCAAAAAAAAATTGGTAGCATTGGTATGATGTATTGAAATAGAATAAGACAAGGAGAAGGGATAACAGAACTCCATTGCCATGGATCAGCCATGAGGGAATAGATTGATCACTTACTATGTGTCAGATATGAATATGTGATTTAGAAACATTATCTCATGTAATGCTCATAAGCATTCTGTAAAGTAGATACTACCTGATCAATGAAAACCTGGGGCTGGGCACGGCGGCTCACACTAGTAATTACAGCATTTCAGGAGGCCGAGGCCAGAGAAACACGTGAAGCTAGGAGTAAGAGACCAGCCTGGGCAACAAAGTGAGATGCCGTGTCTACAAAAAAATTTTAAAAATTAGCCAGGCATGGTGGCAGTCACCTATATTGTCCTAGCTTCTTGGGAGGCTGAGTCAGGAGGATTGCTTGAGCCTAGGAGTTCAAGGTGGCAGAGAGCTATGATTGCGCTACTGTACTCTAGCCTGGGCAAAAGAGTGAGACCCTGTCTCAATAATAATAAAGAAAACCTGAGACCTCCTCCCTCCCTCTGCCCAAATAAACTTGCCCAAGTTCTTAGGATTAGTAAATGGTGGAGACAGGATTCAAGTTCAAGCCTGAACCAAACTAGGCTGTTAGTAACAAAAGATAGCAGCAATAGAACCGATTCTAATAACAATATGGAATTGAAAGAATTTGTCAACTAATAAGTCTTAGTGATGGACAGAGACAAGGAGATAATTGGACAATTTTGAAACTGGATAGACTTTTAGCAGGAGAAAACTGGATCTTCAGGAAAAGTAGGATAGTCCATATTTGGAGGTGGTTTTAGAAGAGTTAGAGATTTGGGATTTATTCAAGAAGTGTTCATTTAACAGCAACTATGTGCCAAGCATCATTCTAGGCCCTAGAGATCTGTCAGTGAACAAAACAGACTAACACCCCTGTCTCTACAGTTTCCAGTGTGGAGAGACAAAAAAATAAATAAGTAAATAAGTTTATGTCAGCAGAAAGCATTGTGGAGAAACGTGGGAAAGGGGAATAAGCTAGGGTCAGGGTAGTCAGGGGAGACCTCGTGGAGAATTCATTCAAGTGAAGACCTCAAGGGGGTGAGGAAACAAGTCATGTGGATGCCTAGGGGTTAGGGGGAGACACATTCTAGCCAGAGGGAACAAGAAGAGTGAGGGGAAGAAGAGTAACAGACAAGGTCAGAGTCTCATTGTGTAGGACCTTATAAACTGTAAAGAATTTGGCTTTTATTCTGAACAAGATTGGTGTCATGGATGTGACTTCTATTTTAAAAGCATCACTTTGGCTGCTGTGTTTAAAAGAATGTGAAGTGGAGATGGGCATGGTGGTGCACATCTGTAGTTCAAACTACCTGGGGGGCTGAGGTGGGATGCACTGGAGTGCTCAGGAGGCTGAGGCTTCAGTGAGAATGTTCAGAATGTTCTGTGTCGGCACTGATAGGTTCAAGGCTACAGACCTCATGGTGTTCATACACTCCAGCCTGAGTGACAAAGTGAGGTCCCAGTCTCAAAAAAAAACCCAAAACTCAAAAACCAAAAAACAAGAGTGAGAGAGAGAGAGAGAGAGAGAGAGAGAGAGAGAGAGAGAGAGAAGTGGAATAAGGGCAGAAGCATCGAGATCAGTGAGGAGGCTACTATAACAACCCAGGAAGAGTTAATGGTGGCTTAGACCGGGATGGAGGTGGTGAGAAACAGACCAGACCAGAAACGTTGAAGATTTGAATGTGAACTGTAAGAAGAAAATGTGTGCATTTCAGGGTAGAATATTTGTATTTAAGTATGACTATCTAAAAGCTCCCAGTAACATTAAGACTGGAGTGTGAGGAAGGGGACAATAGTGAAGACAGAGATTTGAGAAACATTTACAGCAGTGCCATCCAAGTAAGGCAAACTTTAGAGAGGGTCTCTGAAGAAAAGTGCATGTGTCCAGTTGGAATGGCAATCATTAAAAAATCAGGAAACAGGTGCTGGAGAAGATGTGGAGAAATAGGAACACTTTTACACTGTTGGTGGGACTGTAAACTAGTTTAATCATTGTGGAAAACAGTGTGGCGACTCCTCAAGGATCTAAAACTAGAAATACCATTTGACCCAGCCATCCCATTATTGGGCATATACCCAAAGGATTATAAGTCATGCTGCTATAAAGACACATACACACGTATGTTTATTGAGGCACTATTCACAATAGCAAAGACTTGGAATCAACCCAAATGTCCATCAGTGACAGACTGGATTAAGAAAATGCGGCACATATACACCATGGAATACTATGCAGCCATAAAAAAGGATGAGTTAGTGTCCTTTGTAGGGACATGGATGCAGCTGGAAACCATCATTCTCAGCAAACTATCGCAAGAACAGAAAACCAAATACCGCATGTTCTCACTCATAGGTGGGAATCGAACAATTAGATCACTTGGACACAGGAAGGGGAACATCACACACCGGGTCCTATTTTGGNGATTAAGAAAATGCGGCACATATACACCATGGAATACTATGCAGCCATAAAAAAGGATGAGTTAGTGTCCTTTGTAGGGACATGGATGCAGCTGGAAACCATCATTCTCAGCAAACTATCGCAAGAACAGAAAACCAAATACCGCATGTTCTCACTCATAGGTGGGAATCGAACAATTAGATCACTTGGACACAGGAAGGGGAACATTACACATCGGGTCCTATTTTGGTGGGGGGGAAAGTTTAGCATTAGGAGATATACCTAATGTAAATGATGAGTTAATGGGTGCAGCACACCAACATGGCACATGTATACATATGTAGCAAACCTGCACATTGTGCACATGTACCCTAGAACTTAAAGTACAATAATAATAATAATAAAAAGAAAAGTGGGTGTGTGTACAGGATGTAAATACACAGCCAGGGAACATAATGGAGGAGATTGAATCTTTAGCAATGTGAAGGTTTAGAGAGTAGGAAGAGGAAGCAAGAGTGACAGGGGAATAGGATATTTGCCATCATCAGTTCTAACTCACTAGATTTTGTACTTTGTGACTCAGTCTTTTAAAGAGAATGAGTCAACATAGTACTATTATTGCTATTTTTGGAAGTCTCCTACTAATGGTGATATTATCCAATCCTATTTGTGATTAAGGCATTTATCATTTGCATTATCACATAACACATCTAACAGTTGACAGAACTTTGATTTGCCAAATAGGAGGAGTGACTGATATTCTTTTACCTTTTGAGTGCTTTTTGTTTCAGGCTGCTTAATTTGTACATATGAAAAACGTGTTACATTCACCTGTGATGAGCTGTCTTCTTCTTCCCACAGGCAGTAACCTCATTCCGGCTTAGATTCTTTTTTTTTTTTTTTTTTACATGTATAAAACACTAGGATTAATTCACTGTTCATGTTTTGTGCTTATAAATCCTTAACAGGAGTGAAAGTGGCTTTCCCTTTATGTGTTCAAAGGACTCTGTGAATTATAGTTAAAAGCGAGTGTTACATAAGCAAGCACCTCTGTGCACAAACAAGTCCAAGATTTAGCGGCAGAGTGAGGCATCTCCTCTTTTACAGAAAGAGGCATTGAACTATTCAGAATGTTCTGTGTCGGCACTGATAGGCTCAAGGCTACAGACCTCATGGAAGTGCGGAGTTTTCAACAAATGTCCTCCAACTTGACTAATTTGGATTTGGTTTTTCCTCACGGTCCTAGGTCAGCAATAATCTTTTTTCGCTTGCTTCTCATCAGCTATGCTTACCACTGTGCAAACTCGCAGTTATAATTCAGTTAGGCCTCCTCTGCATCTCTACACCCTGTGAAGTATCCCCCTTACACCCTCTCTTTTCCACAGATCACAAAAATTTTTTTCAGCCTGGGAATGCTCCCTCCACCCCTTAACCCTTTCCTACTGCTTTGTCTGGATATATTTAGTGACCTAGAACATGTTTACATTATGATTATCATCATCAAGAAATATATTCTAATGCATAATGGATTCTGGCCTAAAGATTTTTTAATTTAGAAGCTTCAGGTTTCAGAAGATATATTTGTACATTTTCTTACCAATACTAATTAACATAAAACAGACTAGAATGAACTTGTAATAGCACTAGCCAGCATCAGTTGAGAGATTACCATATGCCAAGCATTTTCTATCTTTTAACTTGTTTAATTCTTAAAACAAGTATATGAGTCAGGTATTACTGTTATACCCATTTTACAGATAGGACAACTGAGTCTTAAACCATTATTAAATGTTATTAAACATGTAGGTCATACAGCTATAAATTGGATTTAAACTCAAGCTGTCTCTGCAGTCCACATGGAGTTCTTACACTCCTCTGCTTCTGTACTTGTTCAAGACGAACACTTCACTTATTTTTATACCTGAGTCCTTTGAATTTCTTAAGGGTGAGAGCATTATTGGTATTTTGGACGGGATAATTCATGGTTGTGCAGGACAGTCAGTCCCACATTTTGTAGACTGTTTCATATCCTTAGTTCCTGGCACTGAAAGTCAGTGGTTCACTCTCTGACCTTCATCCATCATTGAGAAATGAAAAATGTCCTCATGCCTTTCCAAATGTCTCCCAGTTAAATGTATCTGGCTGAGAATCTACAGGGGAAAAAGCCTGTATCAATTAAAAATTAATAAATGCATATGCCCCTACTTCGTGTGTGTGTGTGTATGTGTGTGTGTGCCTGTATACCAGAAGTTTTCCAAAAGTTTCATAAGTTTTTATAAATAAGTTTATAACTTTTAACAACTACTATAACTTTAAAAACACAGCAACATAAATGAAAGGCAGATAAAATAATCAGGTATGAAAATTAGGTCTTTTTTAGGTATGGCTGCAATGCTCCTCTTTATTATTTGTGAATAAACAATTTTGAGGCTAAAGATCATGTATAGTTTAATACTCATTATAAAGTAAGATAAACTCTACTGTTTACCCATCTGCCGAGCAAACATTTTTTTTAATAGTGCAAAGGTAAACTTAAATTCAGCCTGTGCCAAATCTCAAAGTCACACATCTGAAAGTCATGATTTTTTTCCTATGTTTATTTTGGCCATCAAACTTCAGACCACTACACAAATGCCTGTTGCCTTTTACCAGCTCGAATCCTTCCTTAACAAAACCATAATACGCAAAAATATTTAGTAGAGTAAAAATGAATTTTGGGGTCTTGTCTTTTCTAAGTTATGCCAGGTACCCTTTACGAGACTTTACACTTGGAGCTAAATCTTCACGGTCATCACGTAACTAAACCACTTACAAGGCTGAATTATGAACTTTTCTTAACTCCATTTTTAAATGACTCATTCTCAAGGATGTTATAACAATGCTCTGAGCAATGTACTTGGAGGAATACATTTATTTAAGGAGGAAAAAGGGTCAATTATAAGACGTATCTTGAAATAGACACACTTAGAAGTTTTATCCCCTTTTCTTCACTTAGCCTACCAGCTTTAAACAAAATATTTTATAATTTTATGATGTATCTTAGGAATTGTCAATAACGTAACATTAGGTTTTGTTCTTGCCCTCTATTGCCTAGATGTTTTGCAATATGCTCTCAGTGCTTGAATAACATAGCAGATGAGATGCCCTGATGTCCCTGAGGACTTAAAATTTAGGCCTCTTATTATTAGAAACATTTAATGATGATGTTGAGATTTAAAATAAGAATATCCCTTTGAAAGCTATGATATGACAAACCTACATACTCTGTGATAGAGCAGAGTGTTGAAATACATGTTATAAATCAGGCAAAATGAAAGCAACTTACAAAAAATGTTTTAGTAGTTTCTTAACATTTGCTTTATTGAAACTTCCCTAAAATAATTTTATACCTGAGAAAATAAGGCAGATCATACTTTAGAAAATACCTTATCCACATGTGTATGCATTTTATTTCATTTTAAACATCTAACATGCCTTTCTTTGGGTAAGGGTTACCCTTACCCTTTCTTTGAGTAAGGGTTAGAGTTAGCTAAGAGAAATAGGGCATTGCTTGCACTTTCCAGGCCCTTTTTTGTGAAAGAATATGGCAGTATTCTGTAACTGGAATTTCTGGTGGCTTCCTGCCAGGGGAGTTTGCTTAACTTGATCTGTGAAAAAGAGCAAACTATTGGATCTGAATAGGTTTCAGATTCCTTATGAAGGTGAAAATAGTCCTTAAAGTATAAAAGGATCTTGTTGGTGAGAAATAAAGAGCACTTTAACTTAAATTAAAATTTTTTATCTGCAAAAGGCTGAATGGACTAAAGGGAGACAGAAAGTAACAAGAGTGAAATGTTTAGGAGAAGCTCAAGATGAAAAAAAATCTATTACTGTAGAATGAGGGTTCTACCTAGAAAAATATAGATGAACCGGACTAGGAGTTTAGAATAAGGTGTGTAACCTAATCATTCACAAATTCAACAAATATTTGAGCAGATATTATAATAAGTAAGACACGATCTCAAGCTCTGCTATGCACTGGAACTGAGTATTGAACCAAGGGCTCAAGAGTTAGGAGTGGTTTTCTGAACTGGGTTTGGAACAGTGATAAGGAGTCTAGCTAGATAAGGGGATGCTGAGGATGGCAAATGGAGTTCTGGGGGAGAGGGCAATGCAGAAAGGAGAGAACTATATTAGCAGTCATAAAGGATACAGTTATCCTGAGAAACTACAATTTAAGCTTAGTGAAATGAGTACACATTCTATTTATGCGGGAAGGGAAGGAACATAAAACAAGTTGGGTATTACAAAGATTCTATGATGGAGATCGTGAAAAACTAGAAGGAAATATAAATATGGAAGGAGTAAAGAAAACAAGTCAGAAAAGTACCATCTGGATGGTTAAGAAGTTTAGGAAAAAATGGAAAGAATTAAACATGTGCATTTTATTTCAGTTATTTCTAAAATACATTTATACCTAAACAAATTATTAGGGGGAAGGGAGGAATAGGGAGAGATTTGTTAAAGGATAGAAAATTACAGCTAGACAGGAGGAATAAGTTCTAGTGTTCTATACCATGTATAAATATCTGTAGGATGACTATGGAGAACACTAACATATAGTTTCAAACAGCTAGGAGGATATTGAATGTTCCCAACACAAAGAAATGATAAATGTTTGGGATGATGGATATGCTAATTACTCTCTCTGATCACTATAGATTATAGGGATCCAAACATCACAATGATGAATACGTACAATTACTATTTGTCAATAAAAAATAAAATTAAACGAATTCTCCTTCATCATTGAGCCTGACTTCAAGCAGTGAGAACGTTGCCAATGAAATGGTAGTGCTGACATAAGTACCATTAGAAAGAACAAGACATACACTAAATTGGGGTAAAACAGGGGTTGTGGCATCAGTATGAAAGAAGTGAAATTAGGCTAAATGAAATAAGTTAAAGAAAGACAAAGGTTATCTAAAATAAGCTGAATTACAGGTGATGGGAAAAACCTAAGTCAAGAAAAAATAAGCAAGAAAAAGTTCAAAAGAAAAAAGCATGTACAACTTACTGGTGGAACTATGGTGCTTAAAAACTGCAATTTGAAGATATATATATATACATATGCATATAATTAATTGGATAATGTAGTCAGGTATTTTAGTAATTATGTAGAAAAAATAAATCTTGCAATAAAGGGGAAAACTTTGGGTTTGAACTTTATACATTGACTGAATTCATCACTTACAGAATGAATTCAATGAACTTTTAGAATGGCTAGATTCCCTTCCTTTTTACACATACACATACATCCACTCCTTTCCTATTTAGTTCACATTAAAGAAAATAATTAGGCAAAGGTTTTATATGAACTCTTTTGCCCACTTATTTAAAAACAATGACTTACATGATTAAAGTTCAGTATAACAAAACATTGGATTGTTTTTTAGCTTTTTGTTTTATCATTGTATTGACTGCACACAATGTATCTTGTGAGAGATGTTAGTCTAGTTGTTTTCATATCTATGAATTCTGCTAACATTTTGTATTTATGTGTGAAAATGATTTTAAAATATATAAAATGACAAATAAATATTTGTCGTTTTCCTCTTGTTGCTTCACAAAATCAAGTACCCAATATAAAACTTCTGGTATTGCCACTATAGCGGTAATGCCTACAGCAAACTAGAAATTCTCGTGACTGAAATAAAAAACCCACCAGGCATGATGGCATGTGATTGCTTGAGCCCAGGAGTTAAAGTCCAACCTGAGCAACATAGTGAGACCCCGTCTCTAAAAGCAAACAACTGCAATGATCCCCACATACACATCTTTTGAAGGTCAAGATCTTTACTTAACAATATATGAATAGTACAAATAAATATTTACGGTAAAATGTTAATGGTTCAACAGATGTTATTTTTTAAACACGTCACCCATTTGAACAGGCTTTATTTATGATATGATACATAATTTAATGATAAATATAGTCATGCATTGCTTAATGGGATACATTCTGATAAATGCACCATTACATGGTTTCATCATTGTGTGAACACCATAGAGTGTATTTACACAAACCTAGATGGTATAACCTACTCCACACGTAAGTTATATGGTATGGCCTATTGCTCCTAGGCTACAAACCTGTACAGCATGTTACTGTACTGAATACTGTAGGCAATCGTGACACAATGTTATGTGTGTGTGTGTATTAACACTAAAAAGGTACAGTAAAAATAATGATAAAAGAGAACAAAATGGTATACCTAGATAGGGCACTTACCATGAATGGAGCTTATAGGGCTGGAACTTGCTCTTAGTGAGCAAGTGAGTGGTGAGTGAATGAGAAGGCTTAGGACATTATACTACTGTAGACTTTTTATATAACTACTGTACACTAAATTTATATAAAAATGTTTTTCTCTTTTCAATAATTAGCTTACTGTAATTGTTTTGCTTTATGAACTATTTTCTTAACCTTTTTTTTATTATTATACTTTAAGTTCTAGGGTACATGTGCACAACGTGCAGGTTACATATGTATACATGTGCCATGTTGGTGTGCTGCACTCATTAACTCGTCATTTACATTAGGTATATATCCTAATGCTAACCTTCCCCCCTCTCCCCTCCCCACAATAGGACCTGGTATGTGATGCTCCCCTTCCTGTGTCCAATTGATATCATTGTTCAGTTCCCACCTATGAGTGAGAACATGTGGTATTTGGTTTTCTGTTCTTGCAATAGTTTGCTGAGAATGATGGTTTCCAGCGCATCCATGTCCCTACAAAGGACACGAACTCATCCTTTTTTATGGCTGCATAGTATTCCATGGTGTATATGTGCCACATTTTCTTAATCCAGTCTGTCACTGATGGACATTTGGGTTGATTCCAAGTCTTTGCTATTGTGAATAGTGCC
>NW_016805783.1:229891-243463 GCF_001698545.2 Rhinopithecus bieti
AGCATTTGCTTGTCTGTAAAGGATTTTATTTCTCCTTCACTTATGAAACTTAGTTTGGCTGGATATGAAATTCTGGGTTGAAAATTCTTTTCTTTAACAATGTTGAATATTGGCCCCCACTCTCTTCCGGCTTGGAGAGTTTCTGCTGAGAGATCTGCTGTTAGTCTAATTGGCTTCCCTTTGTGCGTAACCCGACCTTTCTCTCTGGCTGCCCTTAACATTTTTTCCTTCATTTCAACTTTGGTGAATCTGACAATTATGTGTCTTGGAGTTGCTCTTCTCGAGGAGTATCTTTGTGGCGTTCTCTGTATTTTCTGAATTTGGATGTTGGCCTGCCTTACTAGGTTGGGGAAGTTCTGCTGGATGATGGTATCCTGTAGAGTGTTTTCCAACTTGGTTCCATTTTCCCCGTCACTTTCAGGCACACCAATCACACGTAGATTTGGTCTTTTCACATAATCCCATACGTCTTGAAGGCTTTGTTCATTTCTTTTAACTCGTTTTTTCTCCACACTTCTCTTCTCACTTCATTTCATTCATTTGATCTTCAATCACTGATACTCTTTCTTTCAGTTTATCGAGTCAGTTACTGAAGCTTGTGCATTCGTCATGTGTTTCTTGTGTTATGGTTTTCATCTCTATCAGTTCTTTTAAGACCTTCTCTGCATTGATTATTCTAGTTATCGATTCATCCATTCTTTTTTCAAGGTTTTTAGTTTCTTTGCGCTGGTTACGTAGTTCCTCCTTTAGCTCTGAGAAGTTTGATCGACTGAAGCCTTCTTCTCTCAGCTCGTCAAAGTCATTCTCCGTCCAGCTTTGTTCCATTGCTGGTGATGAGCTGCATTCCTCTGGAGGGGAGATGCGCTCTGATTGTTTGAATTTCCAGCTTTTCTGCACTCCTTTTTCCCCACCTTTGTGGTTTTATCTGCCTTTGGTCTTTGATGATGGTGATGTACTGATGGGGTTTTGGTGTGGGCCACTCCAGACGCTGTTTGCCTGGGTATCAGCAGCAGAGGCTGCAGAAGATAGAATATTGCTGAACAGCGAGTGTTGCTGATTTTTGCTCTGGAAGCTTCGTCTCAGGGGTGTACCCCACCATGTGAGGTGTGAGGTGTCAGTCTGCACCTAGTGGGGGATGTCTCCCAGTTAGGCTACTCAGAGGTCAGGGACCCACTTGAGCAGGCAGTCTGTCTGTTCTCAGATCTCAACCTCCGTGCTGAGAGATCCACTGCTCTCTTCAAAGCTGTCGGACAGGGGCATTTACCTCTGCTGAGGTTTCTGCTGCTTTTTGTTTAGCTATGCCCTGTCCCCAGAGGAGGAGTATGCAGAGGCAGGCCGGCCTCCTTGAGCTGCAGTGGGCTCCATCCAATTCGAGCCTCTCAGCGGCTTTATTTACCCACTTAAGCCTCAGCAATGGTGGGCGCCCCTCCCCCAGCCTCGCTGCCGCCTTGCAGTTAGATCTCAGACTGCTGTGCTAGCAATGACGGAGGCTCCATGGGCGTGGGACCCTCTGGGCCAGGTGTGGGATATAATCTCCTGGTGTGCCATTTGCTAAGACCCTTGGTAAAGCACAGTATTCGGGTGGGAGTTATCCAATTTTCCAGGTGTTGTGTGTCTCAGTTTCCCTTGGCTAGGAAAAGGGATTCCCTTCCCCCTTGCGCTTCCCAGGTGAAGCGATGCCTCGCCCTGTTTCAGCTCTCTCTGGTCAGGCTGCACCAGCTGACCAGCACTGATTGTCTGGCACTCCCCAGTGAGATGAACCTGGTACCTCAGTTGAAAATGCAGAAATCACCTGTCTTCTGTGTCACTCACGCTGGGAGCTGGAGGCTGGAGCTGTTTCTATTTGGCCATCTTGGGCGCACCCCCCCCCCTTTTTTTTTTAAGACAGATTCACTGCGTTGCCCAGGCTGGAGTGCAGTGGCGCAATCTCCACTCACAGCAACCTCCACTTCCCAGGTTTAAAGCGATTCTCCTGCCTCAGCCTCCTGAGTAGCTGGAACTACAGGCACTCGCCACCATTCCTGGCTAATTTTTTGTATTTTTAGTAGAGACGGGGTTTCACTGTGTTAGCCAGGATGGTATGGATCTCCTGACTTCCTGATCCGCCCGCCTCGGCCTCCCAGAGTGCTGGGATTACAGGCATGAGCCACCACGCCCAGCTAATTTTTTTGTATTTTTAGTAGAGACGGGGTTTCACCATGTTGGCCAGGCTGGTCTTAAATTCCTAACCTCAGGTGATCCACCTGCCTTGGCCTCCCAAAGAGCTAGGATTACAGATGTCAGCCACCATGCCCGGGCTTTTTTAACTTTTTGACTCTCCTGTAATAACACTTAGATTAAATCACATGGCCAGGCTTGGTGTCTCACGCCTGTAATCCCAGCACTTTGGAAGACTGAGGCGGGCGGATCAGGAGATCAGGACCGAGACCATCCTGGCTAAGATGGTAAAACCCCATCTCTCCTAGAAATACAAAATTAGCTGGGGTGGTGGCTTGTGCCTGTAGTCCCAGCTACTCGGGAGGCTGAGGCAGGAGAATCATTTGAACCCGGGAGGCAGAGTATGCAGTGAGCTGAGATCATGCCACTGCACTCCAGCTTGGTGACCGAGTGAGACTCTGTCTCAAAAAAAAAAAGAAAAAAAGAAAAAAACAAAAAACAAACCAACACACACACACACAAACACAGCTGGATGCGGTGGCTCACACCTGTAATCCCAGCACTTTGGGAAGCTGAGGCAGGCGGATTGCTTGAGTCCAGGAGTTCGAAACCACCCTGGGCAACATGGTGAAACCCTGTCTCTACTAAACATACAAAAAATTAGCTAGGCATGGTGGTGCGTGCCTGTAGTCCCAACTACTCGGCAGGTTGAGGTGGAAGAATCACCTGAGCCCAGGAAATTGAGGCTACAGTGAGGTGTGATGGCACCACATCTGCCTGGGCAACCAGAGTGAGATCCTGTCTCAAAAAACAAAACAAACTCCCCAAAAGAAAAAACAAACACACACACACATTGTATCCCTGTACAAAAATATTTCCCTTCTTTATAGCCTTATTCTATATGCTATTTTCTATTTATTTACTTTATAAACTTATAGCTAAAAACTAAGACACAATCATACACATTAGCCTAGGCCAGCACAAGGTCAGGATCCTGAATGTCATCATCTTCCATCTCCACATGGTGTACTGCATGGTCTTCAGAGGCAATAACAGGCATGGAGCTGTTGTCTCCCACCATAACAATGCCTTTGGATACCTCCTGCAGGAGCTGCCTGAGGTTATTTTACAGTTAACCCTTTTTTTATAAATAAAGGAACATACTCTAAAATAATGGTAAAAAGTTTAATACACTAAATATATAAACCAGTAACAGTCATTAATGATCAAGTATTATGTACTGTACATAACTGTATGTACTTTACTTTTATATGACTGGCAGTATAGTAGGTTTGTTTACACCAATTTATCACCACAAGCATATGAGTAAGCTGTTGAGCTCTGACATTACAATTGATGTCACTAGGCCTAAGAATTTTTCAGCTCCATTATAATCTTATGGAACAGTTGTACATGTGGTGCATCCATGATGTACAATAAACAAATATTTTCCAACTCATAAAACACAAGTAGAGGAAAAAGTTACTTATATTTTAAATTTTTGAGACTATAGTGCACAATCATTGTCCATTGTCCAAATGATAATCTGGTTAATCATATTAGTTTTAAAAGTTGTGGTACCAGTATTTTAGTGCCAAATGGCAGTTTCATAAAAATTTGTTCTTCTACTAAAAGTTATCTTATTACCACATTGGATTCATTGCATGTATGAAAACACTGCACAATTACTATGAAAGAAATTTGGAAACATTACCACTTGTTTTATCTTTTCTAACACAATAAGAGCTCCTCATTTTTCAGCATCTACTAGATGACAGGTATAAGCCAGGAACCACACATACATTCTTTCTAATCTTGGCAACAGCCCTGCAGTGACAGAGATCACCAGTCAGTCCCACTCCCACCCAACACCTATCCTCTCCTTCCTCACTAATTCCCTGAGTTTGGTTGGAAGTGGCCATATGTGCAGCCAAAAACTACATTTCCCAGCCTCCTGTGCAAATAAAAATGCCCATGTGATATAGTTGGCCAATCAGATCAATAATTGGCCACTTAGGCACAGTTCTAGAAAAATCTTTTTTTTTTTTTTTTTGAGACAAAGTTTGGCTCTTGTTGCCCAGACTAGAGTGCAATGGCCTGGTCTCGGCTCACTGCAACCTCTGCGTCCTGGGTTCAAGCGATTCTCCTGCCTCAGCCTCCCAAGTAGCTGGGATTACAGGCACCCACTGCTACACCTGGCTAATTTTTGTATGTTTAGTAGAGATGAGGTTTTCACCATGTCGGTCAGGCTAGTCTCGAACTCCTGACCTCAGGCAATCCACCTGCCTTGGCCTCCCCAAAGTGCTGGGGTTACAGGCGTGAGCCAGAAAATCTCTTTTTTAAGGAAGGCCAGCTCAGCTGGTATGTTTTCTTTTCTCCTTCCTATTACTTTACCAAACCAAATCTACAATACTCGAGGTGAATTAGGTAATTATGAGTTGACAAGCACATATTGAGAATGGCTGAACAAGAAAACAGAAAGCTTAATGTTCCTGATGACATTATGAAGTACACAGTGGACAGATGAGGCCTGGACTGACTACCTCAGACATACGTGATAAAAATAATCCTTGTTTTTCAGGTGAACCCTTGTTATTCCCAGATGAATGCAACTCTCAATTGATTCATCTGCAAAGAAAATGTTGACTTTTAAATTAGTGTCTGACATGAGATAACTCAGCTGGTAGAAAATAGAATAATTTGATACATAGATATCAGAAGAATTAATGATCTGATTTAAAAGTGTTTTGAGATCCTTGGATTTAA
This sequence comes from Rhinopithecus bieti, assembly GCF_001698545.2. Taxonomy (NCBI): domain Eukaryota; kingdom Metazoa; phylum Chordata; class Mammalia; order Primates; family Cercopithecidae; genus Rhinopithecus; species Rhinopithecus bieti. The sequence continues at coordinate 234,815 of NW_016805783.1, forward strand.
AGTGTTATATATATCATGGAGAAGACATAATGTTAAGGGCTATATAAACATTTCCCTTAATTTTATTTCAATAAATTTCTACCTTGGGCAAGTTTCTTTAACCCTAGTTCTCAGTTTACTCATTTTTAAAAAATTAGAGACAGATGGGGTCTTGCTATGTTGCCCAGGCTGGAGGGCAGTGGCTATACAGGTGCCATCCCACTACTGATCAGCATGGGAATTTTGACCTGCTCCATTTCCAGACTGGACCATTTCACCCCTCCTTAGGAAACCTGGTGGTTCCCTGTCCTGAGAAGTTACCATATTAATGCCAAACAGTGCAGACACCCGCTTGGCATAGCACACTATAGCCCAGAACTCTTGTGCTCAATCAGTTCTCCTGTCTCAGCCTCCTGAGTAGCTGAGACTAAAAGTGCACACCACTCTGCCTGTCCATTTACTCATTTTTAATACTAGAGAAGTGCACTCAATTATTTCTAAGATTCCTTACAGAGAAGACTATTAACATGCTGTACACATTGGCTTATCATGAAAAAACAATGATGATGACAACCTAACCTGCTCCTAAATGCATAATTCCTCATAATCTTGTGAATACAAGTGAGCCACAAATGTTCATGATACAAACTTTAGGATGTAACAATCATATTCTCCCTAAGACTTAGAGGAACAATTTAAGAAGATATGTAGTATTAGATGCAGTATTGAGGATTCACATGAAAGTGCTGGAGTCACTAAAAGAATGTGGACTTCAGTCTTTATTTTTGCTTTTCTAGATAGATTGTGTTTTTATTAAAAGAATGATCAAAAGCACCATACAAAATACAACACAGGATATAGTGAAAGTTCCCTTATCCAACATTGGTATTGTGATTGGTGAAGGGAAAACGTCAATTTAAACAGAGAAATTTAAAAATGATACATATATATCTTTAATTTTAAATTTTAACTTAAACTACAAATGTATTTCATTTGCCAGCAAAATATCTGTAGATTTCTACTCACTTTTTCGAGGCTTTTGCAGTTGTTTTGCTTACACTTAATTGGGCAGTAATTTCTTTAGTGACTGACTTTTGTTTCATATTTCACTGGTTACATATTTAACTAATTAATTTCAATAACAAGTTTAATTGGTATAAGCAGGTTTGAGAAAAAGGCAACTGACTTCAGTAGCATAAAACTTGTAGTGGAAGCAGAGGTTCACAAATGTATCAGAGGGAATTCTACTAGTTTTGAGCTACAAGCATGTGTTAAAGAACAAGAGCCAGACATGGTGATTTGTACCTGTAGTCCAACTACAAGGGACGCTGAGGCAGGAGAATCACTGGACCCCAGGAGTTCGAGGCTGCAGTGAGCTATGATTATGCCATTGCACCCAAGCCTGGGCGACAGAACAAGACCCTATGTCTAAAAAGAAAAAGTAAAAAAGGAACAAGAAGCATCAGTTAATCTGGCAAATTAAGTAGATGTAATGAGAGCTCCTTATGTGCCTATCATCAGTGACAGATATTGCATAATAAGATATTAAGCTATTTTATTCACACTTTTAGAACATGGGTCTTTGGAGATTAGTGAACTGAATATTAAAATGATATTCTCACTAACCTTTCCATTTTCCTGTGAGCAAATTCCTGCCTTACAAGATACTTTGTTGATGGTCTCCCTGACATTTTCCTTTATGCCTGTATCTCCCTTGAATCCCAGTTCCTACAGTCATCACAGGGTTGGGAGACCTGTCCCTAACCCCCAATTCCCACAGGTGGGCCAACAATAAGTACTGTCATACTTACCCAGCATCCTGCCTCTGAATTCAGATCCAGGTTCTTGTTCTATTTTGCTTTGTGACCTTGGACTATGTTAATTAATATTGCTTAGTTTCCATTTCTTTTTATGAAAAAGTAGGAACACTTAGCTTACAGGTGTGTTAGATTAAATGACCTTGGGGAAGCTCTAACACAAGTAGACAGTGAAGTGTCTGTTTTCTTTAATGCCATTTCCTTAATATCAGTAATATTTTGCCTTTGCCTATTACTTCCCATCACATTCCTGACACAGCGCTCTGAACCCTCACAGGCATGCTTGTTGAATCTCCTAGAGGTTGACCACCTGCTTGCCAGCGTGGCATCGCTGCCCATCAAGAGTTCAGATGACTTGCTTGTCCATATTATTCCCATAGCTACCAAAGCAATCTCCCTGAAGAACTTGGCTGGGTTTTTAGTCTCACTGGTTAGTGTGGGCAGCTCTCCACTTCTCACAGCTCCCTCTGCATACATCCTCTCCACCTCTGATTTCCTCTATAATTGCCATTCAACACATATTAAACATTTACTAAATACTGGTTATATTAGGGTTCTCCAGAGGAAAAAAAGCAATGAAAGATCTATCTATCTATCTATCTATCTATCTATCTATCTATCTATCTATCATCTATCATCCATCTGGAGGTTTATTATAAGGAATTGACTCACATGATTATGGAGACTAAATCCCAAGATTTGAAGTTGGAAAACTGGAGACCAGGAGAGTCAGTGGTATAGTTCTAGTCTTCCCCGAAGGCCTGAGAACCAGGAGAGAGGATGGCAAAGTTCCAATCTGAAGGCAAGTGGGCTCAAGGCCTGAGAAGAGCCAGTATTAGTTTGAGCTTGAAGTCAGAAAAACACCAATGTTCCAGCTCAAAGGCAGTCAGGCAGAAAGAACTCTGTCTTACTTAGCCTTTTTGTTCTATTTAGCCCTCAACTAATTGCGTGAGGTCCACCCACATTAGGAATGGCAGTTTGCTTTACTTAGTCTACAGATTCAAATGTTAATCTCATCCAGAAACACCCTCATAGACACACCAATAATAATGTTTGAGCAAATATCTGGGTATCCTGTGATCCAGTCAAGTCGACACATAAAATTAACCATCACACTGGGAATTGTGCTAGTTACTTTGCTCATATTCTTGTCATTATTTCTGGTCTCAGAGAAGTCATTGCCCCATCTTTCACATCCCAATGGCCCCACCTATGAAGCTGACCCTGTTCTCTCCTGCTCCAGAGACCTGCCGTACCAATTATACCTTTCTCACAGCCTGTTTTTCCTTGCTCTTTTCTACCTAAAACATATTCAAGTTTTCCTTCATCTTTTCTTGTGCAAAAGAGAAGTTATATATTCTCTGACTTCATTCACTAAAACTCCCAGTGATCTAATTTACCTTATTTCTTCTGTATCTATATTCCACTAAAAAGACTTATAAAGTCAACAATGGCTTTCTCAATCTAACAGTCTTAGTCTTTGCTTCATTTGATGTTTTGGTAATTTTTTTAAAAACCTACTTGCTTTTCTAAGAGCAAAAGAGAAATTATTCTTTTCTCATTGCTCTGACAAGTCAGGTCCCTTGTTCCATACCGTCTTCTCTGCTAATTTGTCAAGTTCCTTTTTCTTGTCCTTTTTCCTTGGGTAAACGTTCCTTATAGTATTTTGAACTTTTTTTTTTTTTTTTTTTTTTGGCATTCATCAAATTCCACTCCATGTTTTAGTTATTTCAATAGCATAGGCTCAAAAGGGAATCACCTAGACTTTGGCTATCTCTATCAGAAAGATTTTCCTGGTTAAAATGTTGTAACATACACATGCAAGCTTTAAGTGAATGGTTCAGATCTCTAATAATTATCTATGCAGGCTTATGTAATTTGCAAAGCTATTAAAAAATTCTAGCTGAAACAGTTTCTCTCAAAAACTTTTATAAACTGTTTTTCCATGGAGAATACTGCAAATATAAACTGACTTAACTTTGCAGGTGAACAATCTGGCCATATGTATGAAGAGCTCTAAAAACCCACTAATAAATTCCCATTCTTGACATTCATCCTAAGGAACTAATTGGAGATGCCTTAAGTCATCCCTGACTCCTTTCTCTCAAACCCCACACTAAGCCAATAAAAACCCATTTCTCACCACCTTTACTGTTATCCCCCCTGTCCAAAAGTCAACATCATTGCCCACCTGGATTACAGCAATAACCTCCTGACTTTTCCCTGTTTCTACCCTCTATAGTCTACTCTCACAGAATAGCCAAAATGATCAGATAGCCCTCTGTGCACAACCCTCCAATGCTCTCCTATCTCTGGGCATAGAGGCCAAATTCCACTTAGCATCAGAAGGTCCTCTTGGACTTCTTCACTTCCTACAGTTTTCCTATGAACTCTGCTTCAGCTATTCTGGCCTCCTTGCTGCTCTTCCTTAAATATGCTAGATCCACTCCAAACTCAGGGTCTTTACATGCTTCTCTTTGCCTAGAATGTTTTTCTCCAATATCCACCTGGTTTCCTGCCTCACCACCTTCAGGTATTTGATCAAATGTCATTTTCTCTTTCTTTCCTGACCATCCTATTTAAAACTATAATCCCAAGGCCCCTATGTCATCACTTCTTATTCCCCATCCCTGATTTAGTTTTCTCCAGAGTACTCATCACTATTTGGTGTAATTTATAGTTTACGTCCTTATTGTCTCTCTTTCCTCCTCCCCATGAGGTCAGGGACTTTGGACTGTTTGTTCACTAATGTATCTCCAACATCCAAAGCAGTAAACAGTGTTCAAGATATAGTAGTTGAATTATTACAAATATCTATGTATAGAGCTGTCCAATGCAACGTTATTTATAAAACTAAAACATTTAGAAATTAACAAAATGTCTTGTCATAAGAGGAAAATAAATCACGATACATCTATGGGATAAATTATGCACTTATGAAAAAGTCATAATTTTACAAATTATTTAATGATATGAAAAATGCTCACCTTATGTTGTGGAAAAAACAGGAAAAAAGAATATATAATAAAATCCCACTTTTATTTAAAACATAGAGGAGGGAATATATACAAAAATGTTATTAGTGGCTATCTCTGGGTAGTGAGATTAGAAGCGATACTTGTTTTTCTCTCTTATATTTGTATTTTGCAAATGCTTGACAATAAGTTCTACTTTTTTTTTTTTTTTTTTGAGACGCTGTCTCGCTCTGTCGCCCGGGCTGGAGTGCAGTGGCCGGATCTCAGCTCACTGCAAGCTGCGCTTCCCGGGTTCACGCCATTCTCCTGCCTCAGCCTCCCAGTAGCTGGGACCACAGGCGCCCGCCACCTCGCCCGGCTAGTTTTTTTTGTATTTTTTAGTAGAGACGGGTTTCACCGTGTTAGCCAGGATGGTCTCAATCTCCTGACCTCGCGATCCGCCCGTCTCGGCCTCCCAAAGTGCTGGGATTGCAGGCTTGAGCCACCGCGCCCGGCCAAGTTCTACTTTTAAATTCAAAAAAGACAGAAAACTGTCAAGCTTTGAGGAAAAAAATGCTTCCTCATTCATCTTCTTTTTAATCCCCTCTAATCTGAATGGATTTCTCACTCCAGTTAGAGATACAATTTGCACATATCTTTTGGCACTGATCATATTCTGCTACTGTTTGTATCTTTATTTCCTCTATTAGGCCATATACTTTCTGAAGGCAAAAACCATGTCTTATTTACAACTTTAGAGCCTACAAAACCTGTCTCTACATTCAATAATTAGCTGAAAGAAAATGTTTTAATAGCCAGGAATAATGTATAAATGTGTAGTATTAGTTGCTTAGGGAAGCCATCAAGTTATGTAATTTTCCTAAAATGATCTGATGTCCCTCTTGACCGTTTTGGAAATACTTAAGGTTTAAAGCTATATTATTAATAGAATGATGACTGCAGTATAAGTATTTTTAGGTTTTGGCACATCTTCCTGTTGCCTTTATTTATATATATTTTATATCTGTTGATACATTATATTAAAATTTTTGATTCTGTAGTAAATTTGGAAATGGTAGATTTCAGGACACATTATGTAAGTTAGGTTAAGTTATGTTAGTTAAGCTGGCATAACAAATAGACCATGGCACAAATGGATCCAAAACATAATGACTCACATACAACAGAAGTTTATTTCTTGCTTTAAGGGTGGATGTTCCTGGTTGGCTGACAGTTTTTCTCCACATATTAAGGGTACCAGTGCCTTCTAATTTATGGCTTCCCAGGTTATACAGCAATGTCCACTGTATGCTATTTGTATTTACAAATCTCTGCTTCCAGCATGTTAGGTTGTAAGTGTAGTGAGGGCATAGAATTGCCAGACACAGCAAATAAAAACACAGGAAGCCCAGTTAAATTTGAATTTCAGGTTATCAACACATTTGGTATACATTTTAGTATAAGTATATTCCAAATATCACACAGTATGTTTAGTACAAGTATCACATAAACATATTTATACTAAAAAATTTTGTGTTTTTATCTGAAATACCAAATCAATTGAGTCCTGTGTTTTCTCTGGCAACCCTATGAGGGTGGTGATTCCATCTATCTCAGTTACGACTGAATCCCCAGAATCTAAAACAGTACCCGACTACTATAAATAAGATCAAGAAGTATCTCAATAACATTCAATGAATAATTGATTGTCTGTCAATCAGAACCCTTATTAGCAAAGAATACTGATTAATACTAATACTAATACTGCTATTAGTAAGGATTTGTATTAAGCATTAGTGAGGAATACATATTAATACTTGTTATTAATAAGAATACTTATTAAGTATCAGCAAAGAATATTTACCAATAGATAATAATTTAATATCAGCATAGCAAACTGCAAATGTTTAACTAAAGTTCATGTCTTAGTCAGTTTAGGCTGCAATTACAAAATACCATAAAACTGGCGGGCACAGTGGCTCATGCCAGTAATTCCAGCACTTTGGGAGGTCGAGGCGGGTGGATCACTTGAGGTCAGGAGTTCAAAACCAGCCTGGCCAACATGGTGAAACCCCGTCTTTACTAAAATATGAGAAAATTAGCTGGGTGTCATGGCAGGCACCTGTAATTCCAGCTACTTGAGAGGCTGAGGCAGGAGAACTGCTTGAACCTGGGAGGTGGACGTTGCAGTGAGCCAAGATTGTGCCACTGCACTCTGGCCTGGACAACAGAGCGAGACTCTGCTGTAAACAAAACAAAACAAAACAAAACAAAACAAACAAACCATAAACCAGATTGTTTATAAAAACAAATTTCTCATACTTGTGGAGACTAGGAAGTCCAAGATCAAGGTGCTGGCAGATTTACTGTCTGGTGAGGACCTGGTTTGTAGATGGTGCCTTCTTGCTCTGTCCTCACGTGAGGTGAATGAGCTCCCACAGGCCTCTTTTATTAAGGCACTAATCTCATTCATGAGGTCTCTGCCTAATCACCTCCCAAAGGTCCTGCCTCTTAATATCATCACCTTGGGGGTCAGGATTTGAACATATGAATTTTGATGGGACACAAACATTCAGACTACAGCACTTCAGTAAAATAAAGATAAAATTGGGTTTTCCTTAGGTATCTGCACAGCTCTGTCGTCTCTACTGAAACATCATTGACATCCTCAGTGACACCTTTCCCTGTTCTCCATGTCTTAAACTCCAAACCTCCTCCCTCTGCAGCACTTCATTTCCTTTGCCTGCTTTACTCTTCCTTTTTAACACTTAATGTGAATATACCACATATTATACTTATTTGTCTATCTTTCCCACTAGAATGTAAACTTCATAAGGACAGGTATTATTTCCCGTTTTATTCATTGCTACATTCCCAGCTCCTACACATAGGAGACAGTCAATAAATATTTGTTAAGCAAATGACTGAATAAACACCTTTTGTCCTTTAGAAATGAGTTATACATCTTACTAGAATTTACAGTTATCAGTAGCTTGATGATATCCACCTTACATGACACAAGATGACTTTAATCACACAATATCATGATTCTGCTTGCATCAACTCAGTTCACCAAGTCCTGTCCATTCTATCATCACAATGTCTTTGATAAATCTTCTTAAACCTTCCCTGTTGCCACTTCCTAAGTGCTTTTATGTGTTCTGCGGATTAATGCAGAAATTGTCAACTGGGCGCAGTGGCTCACGGCTGTAATTCCAGCACTTTGAGAGGCTGAGGGTGGGTCTCTTTAGTCAAGGAGTTTGAGACCAGCCTGGGCAACATGGCAAAATCCTGTCTCTACTAAAAACACAAAAATTAGCTGAGTGTGGTGGTGCATGCCTGTAATCCCAGCTACTTGGAAGGCTGAGGCACAAGAATTGCTTGAACCTGAGAGGCGGAGGTTGTAGTGAGCAGAGATTGTGCCACTGCACTCCAGGCTAGGCTACAGAGTGAGATTCCATCTAAAAAAAAGAAATTGTCTAACTAGTCTCCTTACCCATTCTAATCCATTCTCCAAATCACTACTGAATTTATCTTTCTAAAATAATAATCTGATTATTGGGTGTGTTTTGCGTTGCTATAAAAGAATACCCAAGGCTGGGTAATTTATAAAGAAAAAAGGTTTACACCGGGCACTGTGGCTCATGCCTATAATCCCAGCACTTTGGGAGGCTGAGGTAGGCAGATCACCTGAGGTCAGGAGTTCGAGACCAGCCCGGCCAACATAGTGAAACCCCATCTCTACTAAAAATACAAAATAAGCTGGGCGTGGTGGCAGATGCCCGTAATCCCAGCTACTTGGGAGGCTGAGGCAGGAGAATCACTTGAACCCGGGAGGCAGAGGTTGCAGTGAGCCAAGATAGTGCCATTGCACTTCAGCCTGGGCGACAGAGCGAGAC
>NW_016805783.1:243739-265039 GCF_001698545.2 Rhinopithecus bieti
AAAAGAGGTTTATTTGGTGCATGGTTCTGCAGGCTGTACAAGATGCATGCATGGCATGAGCCTGTTTTTTTTTTTTTTTCTTTTAATCATGCCACATTTTTAATTACATACAAAGATCTAACATGTCACCCTGGGACCAATTCACCCACTGCTCTGTTTGGCATTCTTTTGTCTCTCTCTTCAGCAATGGTGAGGCGGATACCCTTTCCTCAGGGAAGAGAAATCCATAGTTTGGCACCCTTGCCAATAACAAAAATCTTGGAAAGTCAAGTGGCAAAGCTGTTGCCATTGGTATCTTTCATGTGAAACATGTCAAAAGATCCAGGGTGCCTCTCTCTGTTGGTGATGACACCAATTCTTCCCAGGTCAGCATCGCCAGTCACCATACACAGGTGACCAGTGTCAAATTTGATGAAATCAGTAATCTTGCCAGTCTCCAAATCAATCTGAATGGTATCATTCACCTTGATGAGGGGATCAGGGTAGCGGATGGTGTGAGCATCATGAGTCACCAGATGAGGGATTCCTTTTGTGCCCACAAAGAATTTTCTCACTTTGCACAACTTGTACTCGACCTCCTCAGGTGTAATATGATGTACAGCAAAGCGACTCTTGGTGTCACAGATCAGACGGATATCCTCTTCTGTCTTGTCAATGCTGATGACATCCGTGAATCCAGCAGGGTAGGTTATATCAGTTCAGACCTTGCCTTCAATTTTAATAAATCGCTGCATGCAAATTTTACTGCATCTCCTGTCAGGCATACTTAAGTCTGTTCCTTAGGAAAATGATGAGGGGGAGACACTCTCTCAACTTGTGGGGACTGGTGGATGGACAAGGAGCAAACATACTGGCAATTTATCTAGTATCCAATGCTTTGGAGCTGCTACCCGCTTCAGATGCTTCTTGGGACCACAAGCCATGGCTGCGTTAGGCAAGGAAAGAGTGAGCCTCTGCTTTTGGAAGCTTCCAATGATGGTGGAAGGGGAAGGACAGTGGTGTGTCACATGACGAGAGAGGAAGCAAGAGGGAAACGGGAGAAAAGTCCCGGGCTCTTTTTAACAACCAGATCTTGCAGAAACAAAGAGTGAGAATTCACTCAATCCTCAGACAATAGCACCCAGCCATTCATAAGGTACTTGTCCCCATGATCCAATCACCTCCACCAGACCCCACCATCAATACTGGGGATCAGATTTCACATGAGATTTGATATAGCCAAATTATATCATCAGGGTCACTCCTTGACCCCAAAACTTTGTCTATCACCCAAATAATAAGATTCAAAATTTCTTAGTTGAGCACATGAAACCCTTCTTGACATGGCCCAGCATCCAGTCCTACCACTCTCCCACACATATAGTTGAAGCTCTAAACTGCCCCTTCTTACCCACTCACGCATCCTCATGATTTGACTGCTCAAATATCACTTCCTTTGTGAGAGTTAGGTGCTTTATCCTCAGTGCTCACAGAGCTCTTTGTACATTCTCCTAATAACACATATTTTAATAGCTGCCAGCAATAAATGATATTTTGCCAAATCTAAGATGTACATTTCTTTCCAATATTTCTAAAACTGGAATGGCATCTTACAATCATGGCATCTTACAATGCTGTCACCAGAAGGCGGTTGTGATGTAGTTGTCTTAGCCTGAACATGTGCAAACTTCCTGGTTATTCCTGGTGACATGACTAGACAACTGCAAACTCCTGAGATTTCAGTCAACTAATCATTTAAAAAAGGATTTAGCTGGGCGCGGTGGCTCACGCCTGTAATTCCAGCACTTTGGGAGACCAAGGAGAGCGGATCACGAGGTCAAGAGATCGAGACTATCCTGGCGAACACAGTGAAAACCCGTCTCTACTAAAAATACAAAATAAATTAGCCGGGCGTGGTGGCAGGCGCCTGTAGTCCCAGCTACTCTGGAGGCTGGGGCAGGAGAATGGCAAGAACCAGGGGGCGGAGCTTGCAGTGAGCGGAGATCGCGCCACTGCACTCCAGCCTGGGCGACAGAGCGAGACTCCGTCTCACAAAAAAAAAAAAAAAAAGAGAGAGAGAAAGGATTTAAATCCTGGTTGTGATCTGAAAACCCTTCATTGATACCTTCGAGTTAGAATAAGAAAGCACCAGCATTAAAACTCCAACAGTTTGCAACAAAAACTGTTGGACCCCAACAGTTTGCAAAAAAATACCAAAGATAACAGTGGAATATTATTTTTTAAAAATGTTGCATCACTAATGCTCTTAGCAGAATTCAATACAATGTGGAAAAATTCTGTGTGATAAAAAACCACTGTGTCATAGTTTAAGTAGCAGCATTTCCCTCTGGCCCCCTCCATCGTCCCAAAATAATGGTTTGTTACAACTCATGATCTTAAAATTGATAAAATATGGTATGTTACCTCGAACTGTCAAACGAACCCTATACGTCATCTTATTTTATGCCTGGGGTCTGCTGACATAATATTGTATTCTCAGTCTGTTTATCTATCTTGTCTTTCCACTAGATTATAAATTCTCTGAGGACCTACCACTGTGGCTGTCACATATTAGGTGTGGAATTAATACTGGTTGAAAGAATGACTGCAATGTTTATGTTCTTCTGCTGTTCCACTTTGATTCTAATTGTCAATCTGGATATATCCATTTTCAAGGCTGATCTTGAATTGTCTGAGACTTCAACTATTACTGTGAAACACCACTCATTGGAAAGATCTAATTTCTTCTTAATAGTCATCTCTACTAGCATTTTCTTTTGAGGGCTGATATAACATTAGTATGACTAAAATTAAATTTCCTTAGATATGTATTAACTGATTACATTGGCTGGATAGTTTCACATCTAATTTTTTTATGCTTAAAACTTTTATATGTTATTTGATGTTCTCAACCTCTCCATATCATTGACTAATGTGATCTCAAAGAGAGTAGTATAGCAGAGTGCTGAGGAAATAGTAAGACAGCCAAAAGAAACTCGGTTAGGTTACATATGAGGAACACTAAGTTCATCTGATTATTCTGCTCAGATGGGACATCTGGATACCATAAACCAAGTCATTGGCACATAATTATTTTTAAACTGTGTTACCCTGCTTAATTGGTTTAAAATAATTTAAAAGGGCTCTGGTTGGCTCTTACAAATGAATCTAATTCATCAGTTTTAATTCTGTTAGAATAGCTTCGTTTCAACAATTTAGGTTATTATTTAAGCCAAGGTCACCATTCTTTCAAAGGTTTTCATATTATTTGTCTTTCCCTTTTAAATTGAAGCAAGAGCATTAAGAAAACATTCCTTTAAAACAGCAGCAAAGAGGAAGTTTTCTCCAATACACCTATTCTGACCATTGCCTTCTCAGAAAAATCTTCCCTAATTCTTTAGACTGTAACATTACAAGGCGTAGCACAGACTACTCTAACTAGTTTTCTCTCTACCACTGCAAGAGCTCACTGTTTCTTCAGGTGAGTCTGGTGAAATACTTGTTTTGCATTTGGGGGCCATATTTTAGAAAAATAAGGCTGAATATAACCAGCATCTTTCTAGAATCACAGATAGAAGTTGACTGAAGAAGACATTCATGTTTTTCATCTTTTGCTCACTCCAGGACCTAAGCTCACTGAGGGAAGAGTGAGAATCTCCAGCAGTACTTGGTTTTTTCTTTTTCACCAAACATAGTTGAATTCATAAATATGCATATGATACAACTCCATTGTTAAATATATTGGTGATCACCCAGGGTATTTTTTTTTCCCTCTACTGTGCAGATTTATTTTAGGAATTCTATTTAAAAATGCAGTTAACGCTAAGGTTTTGTGAATTTTTAAAGTTATTTACTGAGTACTAGTAGATGCCAGGTACATACATTATTCTTATACATTAAGCATGCGGTTCCTGATCAGAATTATGTATAAGATTCACCTGAAGAACTTTAAAAAAAAAAAAAATGAAATGACCAAAGCCTATCTCAAATCTACTGAATTCCTTTCCTCTGGGGATGGGCACTTGATACATTATTTTTTTAAGCCTTATGGGTGATGCTGATGTGCATTTCTTGGCTAATAACCACTGCTTTAAGCCACCATACACCAACAGCTAAACAGTCAAACAGAGTCACTAATAATAAACTTGGCTTATTTCACAACTTTGTCTGGGACTGCTTGTCAATGCTTCCTGGTTTTTGACTGCTGCCTAGGTATGTCCTCATTTCTTCCCTATTCTGCCTCAGCGCCTCACCTTCCACTACGTCTGGACTTCTGAACTGGACACGTAATCTTTGATCTCAGAAGTCATCATCATAAGCATAGGTTCTGGTTGTGGCTGGCTCACTGGACTTGGCTTTCCTCACCTTTGCGTCTAACCCTATCTCTACTACATACTTTCACTTATGACCCTAGTGTGACAACCTGCTAACACCATCCAGTCAGGGAAGAAAGAGCCATGATGGTGATAATGGCAGTGGCCTGTCTGAAGTGGCTGCTGCCCTGACGCTGGCTACAATCTGGGAGGCATGGCTAGGGTCGCGGTGCTCCATGGAGCCAGCAAGAGCTGGAAACAGGCAGAAGCCCTGCCCCCTTCCAAGTTGGAAGATTGGGAGTCCTGCCCTCCTGGGTGTAGCTGCAGCCACCCAGTCATGGCAGTGGATCCATTCATCTCCGCACTCTTAGGGACCAGGAAGCTCCTGCTCCCGCTGGCTGGGAAATGCCTGCTCCCACTGCCTGGCCTCTTCCTGCTCCCAGCACCCACTCTGATTTCAGAGCAAAGTTGTGACTGAGCCTGGCTGCTGTCACGACCTGTCCAGGTGCGTACGTGCTTGGGGCAGCATTGACATGCAAGCCCCCTGCTGCCTCGGTCCCCTCTGGACTTTGGGCACTGATGAGCACAGGAGGGAGGCAAGTCGAGGGGGAATAACGGCAGCTCAGTGTGGGCCTGTAGGTACCACTCAGCATGAACAACCTGGGCGCCATGGGCACCGTGGATGGCAGGTTAATGGCAGCAGGAGCCAAACAGGCTCCTGGGCGGAAAGGGGCAGATCCCTAGTAAGGCCAGGGGCCAGGCTGCCAGTTTCATGCAAAGGAGTGAGAACTTATGGTGCTTTCTCCAGGCCTGCCCATGGTTACCCATGGACCAATCAGCACACACTTCTTCCTCTCAGAAGCCCATAAAAACCCTGGACTGAGCCAGACTTGGACAGACAATGGGATGACCTGCTCACAGACAGGACCTACCCACTGTGGGTTTCCTCTCTGCGGAAAGCTGAGCAGACGACAGGACGACCTGCCTGCTGAGAGGAACTACCCACTGTGGGTCTCCTCTCTGCTGACAGCTGGACACTTATTGGGATGACCTGCCTGCAGAAGGAAGCTACCCATTACCTTCAGGTCTCCTCTGAGCTGTTCTGCTGCTCAACAAAGCACCTCTTTACCTTGCTCACCCTCCACTTGTCCGCATACCTTATTCTTCTTGGATGTGGGACAAGAACTCGGGACCTGCCAAATGGCATGGCTGAAAGAGGTGTAACACAAACAGGGCTGAAATATGCCCCTTGCTTGCCATGTTGCAGGCAATACAAGAAGGAGAGAAGAGAGGAGAGAAAAGAGAGGACAGAAGAGAGAAGAGCTGTGGTCCCTGGGGGAGCCCAGACCTAGGAGCTCCCTGTGACACCCTCTTTGGGGTTCTGCGGCTCCTGGCATCTCCAAGCTTCCAGGTGCCACTGCATTCCCTGGTGCCAGCTGTGAAAGCTGCTTGCAGTATACCTGGTCCAGCCACAGCCTTGCAGGGAGCCAGCCCCTGGAGCTGCCTGCCCTGCTGTAGCTGGCATGCCTAGCTGTGCGCAGTGGCTGGACCCCATGCTTGCTTGCTCACACAACCCTCACTGCTTCACACCTGGCTTGCACTTGGCAGGTGTGGGATCCAGGCCGGGAGTATGAGCAGAGCGCAGCCTGCTGGGCCTGGGGGCAGAATGAGCCCAGCAGGCCTGACCAAAACTCGGGCAAAGGTGACACTTTTCCAGCTGGAAAAGTGACACTCCAAGGATCCTGTGACAATGGCTCCATTGAAAAATGATTTCGAATAACTGTAATAATAGGTAATTGTGAATGCATGTTAATCTTCAGTAGTCTAGTTTGATTCCTTTCAAACATTGCTTTGTACTTAGCAACCCAACTGAAAAATAAATCTCCAATTCATAAGGGAAAAAAACCTCCTTAGATTGGAATAAAGGCCCTCTACTGTCTAGATCTCACCTGTGTTTCTAGATCTTGTACTATTCTACATGTACCTGATGCTCCAACCTAGCTGTAACTTCACTGTTCCTCAGGAAGCCCTCAGTAATGCTGTCCTAACTTCCTTTCTTCACATTTTCAATGTTGGGAAGATCTTTTCACTAGCAGCTTCCCCTTCCTTTACCCGTATCCAACTCCAACCAGTCCTTTAAGACAGTGTTTCTTAAACCTGAATAAGGTACAGACTCCTAAAATAAATTCTTATGATCCTGGAGAATGTTTTCAGTAGGTTGGGGACCACAGACCAGTTTGAAAAGCACAAATATAAAGAACTAAAGACCAATTGTATAAAATTATGCAAATGATCACGTTGAAAGAAAAATTTTATCTTTATAATTGGTAAAATAACTTGTATTTTACCATAGAACTCTGATTCTTATCTTCAGATCTATGATCTGTTTAAGAAACACTACTTTAAGGCAAAGCGGAAACATACCGACCTTGAAAAATGTTCCTGCATCACCCCAAGTTAATACATTTTTATTTTTTCTGATTTGGTGTCTAACAACTTTCTGCATTGGAGTAGCTAGTAATATGTAGTATTTTCCTAGAAAACATAAGCTCTTTGAATACAGGGACCACATTTTATTTATTTTTTATATGCACCACACCTAATACACAGTACGTCCTCAGGATGTATTGGCTGTAAAACCTGTATTCCATGCTCTTATTTTGTAGTCCAAATCTCTTTAAAATATCACACTTCTATTGTCCATACTCATAGAAGAGCATATTACTCAAATAGCTCTGCTATAAATTAACAGTTAAGTTTCAGAAGTTATCTTAAAGTTAAAACTCCAAGTCACGAAACTCAGATTTTTTAAAAGTGCCACAAAATGTCTCTTCTGTGTCAATGTTAATAGAACCCTTTCTTTAAACGATCAGTAGACAAACTAAGAATTTCCGGATAAAGAACAAACTCTGGAAAAACAGGGCTAGTGGGAGAGGCCCTATAAATACCTACCTACTCTTACAAGGGCTGTCTCTAACTCAGCTCGTATTTAAGGTAGTTTCTTCAGTTTTTCAACTAATGTGTCGGAGAAAACTGTTTTCCTCGGACATGCAGGCGTGGGCTCCTTACTTCAGGTAAGGTGACAGCAGCTTGACAGAGAATGCCTTCCCTCCCACGGCATTTGGGACGAGGCTGAAGGCAAGACACAGGCGGGGTTACGGGAAACCCATGCTCTGCGCCATTTGGACAAGCTGAAGTCAGTTTTTCCGCTTTCACACGAGGTAATGGATTATGATGGGCTCAGGTCCCCTTTAGCTCTGAAACAGGTATGCTATGGCTCTAGGTAAACGCGGCATGAGACAGGTATTTCTCTGGTAGGATCAGTTGTATTTCCCAGAGAATAAAACGGGCAACAAACCATTTAACGATATGTGAATCGTCCCCTAGGCCCTATTTGGGGCTGGATAAAGAAGGTTTGCTTCCTTTTTGGCGGGTCCTCCAACGACAGAGTTCATGGCCCGCTGCGGGTCCAACTTCCACCTCTCGTCGCTCCCCCGAGGGCTAGCGAGGCTCCGGGCGAGGACAGCCCCTCAACCGCACTCCCCAGAGGGAGCGCTGTGACTCGCGGAGATTAGTCCCCGGTCATAAACAACCTCTCACTTCCCCTCCCCCGCCCGCGCCCGCCCGCGCCGGGGCGGCCCTAGGAGGCCCAGGAACCTCCTCCAGCGCCCGCGAGGCCCCGAGTCCTCCTCGGGAGGGCGGCTGCGGACCTGCCCTCTTCTCCTAACCAGGTGTTTGTCCACTTTACTCATCCCTTCTTACTCGTCCACAATACAGCCACCTCAGAGGGGGCGCTGACGCCAACCCCTTTTTCCCTTCTCTCGACCCCAATCACCTCCAACAGCCAAAGAGAGGCCAGCGGCCCTGACGCGCAGGCTCACCGCCGCGGCCGGCGCGCGCGCGCGGACGCGTCCCCCGCCCCCACCTCGCGGTTCTTCCGCGGTTCGACCCCGCCCCTTCCCGAAGCCCGCCTCCGGGTCGACCCGCCCGCCCGCTCGCGCGCACCCGACGCCCCGCCTCCGCGCGTGCTCAATAACTGTCCCCGGAGCCGGCCTGCAAGCTTCCCCCGCCCCTGAGCTGTTTAAATATGCTAATGAGATGGTAGGGACTAGCCAATAGAACGGCGAGGCGATGTATCACGTGGCTCGGGGACGTGTCAGGGGCGGAGCCTCCGCAGCCCCTGCCCGAGTTAAAACCGGAGTGTGAGAGAGAAAAGCGCTTCAGTAGCGAGAGGGGCTGAGAAAGTGGTGACACTGGCGGGGTGCGGAGGGAGTCCCTGAAACTTCTCCCAACAGCCCCAGGGCCAATCTCCCCTCAGCCCACTCCCCTCTTCGCCAGCTCCCAGGTCCCCACTCCCTGTACCGGGGGTGGGGTGGGGAGCCAGGCCCGTCTCCCGCTGGGACACACACAGGGGCCGGGAGCGGGGACGGGACCCCCGAGGCGGGGGGGACGGACCGACAGACAGACGGCTGGGCGCCCGCCCCAGCGGGCAGGCAGGCAGGAGGAGGCGGAGGCGGGGGTACGACGGGGAGGACTGGGTTTGGGGAGTTTCCTCTCAACTATCGGGGGAGAAACTCCCCGCAGCCGGAGGAAAGACCCAGACGGTGTTTTCCTCCCGGGGGCCGCGCTCCCCCGCCCCGCGTAGCGGCGGTCGCCGCCACCGGCGCCTCCACCTCTACCATCTCCTCTTTCTCCACCACCTCGGGCCCCGGTGTCCCCGGCCAGCACTATGCCCATCTTACTGTTCCTGATAGACACGTCTGCCTCTATGAACCAGCGCAGCCATCTGGGCACCACCTACCTGGACACGGCCAAAGGCGCGGTAGAGACCTTCATGAAGGTACCGACTGACCGAGTCCGGGCGGCGACCCCGGCCCGGCGGCCCGCGGGCGGCAGGGTGGGGAGGGCGGCCAGGGCGGGGTGTCGGGGACCTGACTGCGGGAGCTGCCGGACTGCCAGGAGCATCAGGCGGGGACCACCCTCACCACCGCGCCGGGCGGGCTGGCGGCGCTTGCAAGGCCGGGCTCGGGCCGGGCCCGGGCTTCCGGCCGGGCGGTGTGTGGGGCCAGCGATCTGTGTGTCTGGGGGCGGCGTGGAGGGGTGGCGCTGCGCTGGTGCGGTACTGTGGGGGCGGCCGGGGCCGCTGGGCGCCCCTTCTCCGCCTCGTAACTCGCCTTCTGTGCTATCCCTCTCGCCCCGGCCCTGTTGCCTCTCCGCCCGCGCTCCGTGCCCGGGACCGTGCTGCCAGCCAGAGCCAGACAGGGTATATGCTGGTCACCTTTCGAAGAGCCGCCCTATGCTATCCAAGGTAACAGCCCTCGCCCTCCCCTTATCCGTCCCTTCCCCCTGTCCTGCTTCCTTCCCTGCGTCGCCCTCCCCGCCCCCCCATTCACCTTCATTATGCTCCCTCCCCACCCGGCTTGCGCTCCCAGGCCGCTCGAGGTCTCTTCTGCCGGGCTCCCAGCCCCCTCCCGCTCGGCAGGTCCTAGCGCGGCGGCGGAGTCGCGGGGCCACCGCCGTCCCCTCCCGGCCCGGCCCGGCGGCGGCGGCGGCGGCGGCGGCGCTGCGATCAACATGGCCGACATTTCCCCTCCGCGGCGTGAGCGGCAGCAATGAACTGTGGGGGATATTTATTCAAGTTAGCCGGAGTGACAGCCGGGCCCGGCCGCGCACAGCCCCCGTTTGCATTAAAGGGGAATCGGCCCGGCCGGCACGGGAGCCAAATACGGGGCTGCCAGGATTGGTCTTGTCAAATTCGTCCTAAGAGGGCCGGTGGGACAGCTGCAGGTTAACTTCCTAAGTCTGGCTCCCGTCTGCTTCCACTAGTACGTTCTCATACCCAAATTTTGGGTATTAGATTAGGTAGTAAATTTGTCAGTGAAGTTATAAAGTATTAAGGTTGTTAACTACCAAAACCTAGAGAGGAAGCAGGTTTATTCCTAGGCCACCTTTGGAGGAGAGTTTCCTCAGCAGTGGTACAGTATTAACACGTTAACCAAGCCAAACCAAAAGTGAAGCTGCTACTTGGTGAATGTCAGATTATAACGGCTGTGTGTACATGGCTTTAAAAAATGAAAAAAAAAAAAAAAAACTTACATTTTTCTTTTCAGGCTGGATGGAAAGAAAACCATGCAACGTTTATGAATGAACTGAAAAACCTTCAGGCTGAAGGACTTACGACTCTTGGCCAATCCCTAAGGACAGCTTTTGATTTATTAAATTTAAATAGATTAGTAACTGGCATAGACAACTATGGGCAGGTAGGTTGAATAATAAGGTGGCAAAATAGTTGATTTTTCATTTTGTGGAAAAACACAGTCCAATCCAAAACTACATAACATGAAATGCAAGTATAAAACATTCCAGATTAAAATAGAATATGCACATTGTTCAAAGGCAAAACTCTTACCCTACTATATATGTTTTACATCCCACATTTTTTCCCCCTTTAAAATGCATTTGTATTTAGGATTAGAATCTGAATCTTTTGCTAAAAATTTGACATAAATAGATTTTAATCCCTTGAAAGTTCACTAAAGACCTAAAAGGGAAAGCATCCTACCTCACCACACTCAAGTTGTGTGTGCAACTATTGTAGTGACTTACAGACACTAGTTAGTGGTCTTCATTTCTATATTAGTAAAGATGTTAGAGGAAATTAATCTGTTTGTTGCATCAGGTTTTAATGTGATCATGCTGTATAACTATTCTGAAAGGTAAGAAGATTTTCACTGGAATACAGTCACTGGCTGAGAACATTAAGTTTTCTCCTTTTGAAGCATACACAGTTAACTATTGCAGGAAGAATTCTAGATTAAATTTCAGGCCCAGAGTTTTAATTTAAATTCCAAACCCTTGGCAAAAAAGACTGCTGGAAAATATGAAAGAACTCTTCGTTTCTTAACCCCCCACAGGTCCTTTTATTTCACTTCCTTTCATCTATTTGAGGATGAGAGAAGCTTTAAATCAACAACAATTCACTAAGGAATAATGCAAGGTGGTCCATTGTAACATTTTATGATATCTTTGCCCTGGAAATAAGAGATACTGAACAACATATAATGTTACATGTAACAAAGGAATATTATTTCCAAGGAGGTCAATTCTTAGGTTGTAGTGAAAAGCACTATTCCTATAATTATATATTGGGTATATGTTGTGTTCTTTTCCCAAGTCCCACAGTCCCTAGTTTTGTGAGTTTCATACATTTCAGGGAAATTCTCTCTGTGACTACAACTTTTATTTGCTTCCTATTGAAGGAAATGAACTTGTTTCTGTTTTAAGAAATTTTAAGCTTCTTAGGGATAACCTCAGTGCTTAAGTATCTTTGGAAATAGCTGAATTTAGTCCTATAACATTTAAAGTATACATTGAAATTCAGAGTGAGCTTACCAAATTGAACTTCCATCGTGGTTAATTAGGTAAATATGTACTTTCTTACTACATTAATACTTTTATGTTTTTCCCATCTCTGCTGCTTTTATTTTGCAACTTTTAGTAATTTAGGTAGATTTGCAATGAACTTTTTGGTTTGTTTCTGTAAAATAGTGGATTTCTTTCTCTTTTTTCTTTCTCTCTCTTTTTTCTTTGTGATATGTAGCACAACACAGTCTTACTGCTTAAAGTTTTCATCCTTATCTCTTTGAGTTCAAAGAGATATTTAAAACTTGCCATTATTTGGTTACCTTGATTTGGTTGTCATGCTGTTAGTGTATGGCAGAACTATTAGTTTCCTCTTTTTCTGCATCACATTTCATAAGTGGTCAAGGCATTTGGACACATTCACCTACTACTACCTAGCACAAATACTTCTTAGATTGCTTCCTTCGAAAAACTGCTTGTCATGGAGAGGCTGAGGACATTTGTAATTTAAACCTGTATTTTCGTTTTCCCAGTTGATATCTGCCCCAGAGAACACTTTAGTTCTTGTCCGTAAGGCTTATAAAACTTTGAGGGAAAGGTGGTCCTGTGCTGTTACCACTTTGACCAAGAGAAAACCTGGAGATTGGGATGTTTTGCATGTTAGGATTTATTCAATAACAGGGAGGGATGATGCTTCTCCCTTATTTTGATGAATCAGCAAAGATTGCAAGGCATTATATTAATGTTTATGTCTTGAATTGGCACATTAAAAATGACGCTAGCCTTAAAATGAGCCACTGTTTTCAAATGAAAATGATAATTTGAGTAAAGGGTATTTAATAGGAAGAAAACATTCTTCCAGAAGATTTTTTTCATCATAAAACTATCTGATTTAAACATTTCACGTTTTCTGTTCACAAAAAGGATAAATGATTAGGAATTTTGGATGCCTCAAATATTTAATACTAAATATTGTTCATGTGTTTTTTTCTTTGTAAAAGTACTTTGTATCTGCCTGTTTTCTGTGGAAGACTTTTATTTTGTAACTTCAATGTCTTCACATAAGTATTTCCCCTTTCCTGCTCTATACTAGGATCTGTGGCGTTCACAGTACTACTTGTATGTAATGTTAGTAGTTGAAGGAAATGAGAAAAGATTAGGTGGAAGATAGAACATATATATTTTATAGAATATCTAAAAACTTTAATGTTCTGAATTACTTTCTTAAATGTCTATGGGTTAATATATATATGTTTGTATATTTATATAGATCACCACCATTCTCCCACATATATGCACATATATGATTTTTCATAACTTCATAATTACAAGACTATTAAACCTGTATTGCATTTGTTAACTTAGTTAACATACCTACAGATAAAACATCTTTGAATTATTAGCTAGGATGCTGTCAGAATTTGCAGGGCATTAGTAAGGTTAAAGTAGCTGAGAAAAAAGAATGGTTCTTAGTGAATGTTTTCCTCAAGCACTTTGGATATTTTACTAACAAATTCCATGCCTATAGATGTTCTTATAAATATTTAATTTTGATAATCAGTACCATTTACTGATATTTCTACAGTAATGGAACGATGTGTTGCCCTTAGTCAATCTTTTCCTTTATAGCAGTACTTCATTAAATTGCATGTAATTGCAGATAAATTTGATACATAATTTTTTCACATGTGTTCAACAGAGTTTCAAATAACACTGATCCTTTGAGAGTTGCTGAAAGCCTGAACCAGCCTTAATATCTAAAATTAGGAAATGTATAAAATGTGAGAGATCTGATTAAAGTTTTATATGTAGATGTGTTAATTTTCATATTGTTACAGGTTATCCTGTTTTCCATCTATATATATATATTTTTTTTGAGACAGAGTTTCTCTCTTGTTGCTGAGACTGGAGTACAGTGGCGTGATCTCGGCTCACCGCAGCCTCCTCCTCCTGGGTTCAAGCCATTCTCGTGCTTCAGCCTCCTGAGCAGTTGAGATTAGAGGCTTGAGCCCCCATGTCTGGTTAATTTTGAATTTTTAGTGGAGACTGGGTTTCTGGTCAGGTTGGTCTCGAACTCCTGAACTTAGGTGATCCGCCTGCATTGGCCTCCCAGAGTGCTAGGATTATAGGCGTGAGCCACAGTGTGCAGTCCAATATTTTCAACATTGTCTTTTTTTCGGTAAGTTAGGTTAGTTAAGATTAGCCGATAAATCTTACTCTGGCCTGCAAGTCCATTTTTGTTACTGACCTGACTCCACACCCCTGCTACCTGAAGTATACTAGTACTAATTAAATTGTTCCAGGAGTTAGAATGGCACCTTTCCTACTATGTGCCCTCGGTGAAGACAATCCTTGACAGATATCTTAAAAGGAGATAAAATATGTGCTTAATTTTTTCAGGAGTTTCTGTGGTGAATGTTTACCTCATTGAAAAATGGTGGCTTTCAGACAATGTCAAATTTAATGATTCTCGGGGGAAAAAATTTTAAAGAATTTTATTTTTGAGCATAAAGGTCTACTTTGTAAACTTAGGAGATAATACAGTCATAGTTCTCATACTACTTTTTTTTCCTTTACCTAAATAGTACCCATTTAATAGATGGTGTGAAATACAGGCTTTGAAGGCTGCCAGGTGAAGTAGTGAGAACTCCATTTCCATTTAGGTGTTTGGTTTCTCTTAGATTATCAACAAATGTATGAATAAGAGTTTGATATTTATTAAGCTATAGACATCTTTTCAAATGAAAGTAAGTTAATTACTATACCTGAAATACTGCTGTGTTGAATATAAACTGGAAACACAATGATGAATGGTATTTTGTAAATTTTTTAATTCCTTTAATTAAAAATTTTTTTAGAATTGTGGTAAGAAACACCTGACAAAATTTACCATCTTAACCATTTTTAAGTGTGCAATTCACAGTGTTAAGTATATTCATATTGCTGTGCAACCAATATCTAGAACTTTTTTATCTTGCAAAGTTGAAACTGTATGTCGAGTAACTCCCAGTCCCTGGAAACCTCTATTATAATTTCTGTTTTTATGAATTTGTCTACTCTGGATATCACAGTTAAGTGAAATCGTACAGTATTTGCCTTTTTAGACAGGCTCATTTCACTTATCATAATGTTCTCAACATTCATTTATGTTTTAGCATGTCAGGATTTTCATCCTTTTTAAGGCTGAATAATACTCTATTGTATGTACCACATTTTACTTGTCCACATATCCCTTGATAGTCATTTGGTTGCTTCCACTTCTTGGCTGTTGTGAATAATGCTGCAATGAACATGTGTGTGTAAATAACTTTTTGAGATCCTGCTTCTAGTTCTTTTGGATATATACCCTGAAATGAAATTACTGGATCATATTGTAATTCCATTTTAAATTTTTTGAGGAAGTACCATACTGTTTTTCATAGCAGTTGTACCATTTTACATTCCTACCAACAGTGCACAAGGGTTACACTTTCTGTATATCTTCACTAACACAATTTTCTATTTTTCTTTGACATTAGCCATCCTAATGGGTGTGAGGTCATATCTCACTGTGGTTTTTATTTACATTTCCCTAATTATTTATGTTAAGCATCAACATACGCTTGTTGGCCATTTGTACACCGTCTTTGAAGACAAGTCCTTTGCCCATTTTAAAATTGTTTTTTGTTGTTGAGTTTTAGGATTTCTTTATATTTTCTGGATATTAATCCCGTATCAGATATATGATTTGCAAATATTTTCTCCCATTATGTAGTTTGCTTTTTCAGTCTGTTGTTTCTTCAATACACAAAGTTTTTAATTTTTATATGGTCCAATTTATGTATTTTTACTTTTATTGCCTGTGTACCTTTGGTGTCTTCCACAAAATCATTGCTAAACCCAATGTCACTGAAGCTTTTCTCCTGTGTTTTCTTTTAAGAGTTTTATAGCTTTAGATGTTCTGTTTAGGTCTTTAATCTATTTTGAATTAATTTTTGTATATGGTATAAGGTAAGGGTCCAGCTTCATTCTTTTGCATGTGGATATCCGGTCTCCACTACCATATGTTGAAGAGACTGCCCTTTCCCCATTGAATGGTCTCTGCAAATCCCTGAACTTTTGAACCTCAATAATTATTGTTGGTGGAGAGGGCACTCTCCTGTCAAACTTGCTTAAATGTTTTTTCCCCATCTTTATTGTGTAAAAGAAGAGCAATGGCTGGAAATGTGAGAATTGGAATCCCAATCTTGGCCTTGCCATTGAATTCTTATGTAACATTGAGCATTCACATTACTATTTTGAGCCTCTGCTGCTTCTTATTCCAAGTTGACAATAATGAAGCCATTGTACCTTCAATATAGAATTGATGAGAGATTTAAATGGGATGATATATTTAAAATGTACTTTAAAATTAGGATGTGCTCACTAGACAAAAGCATCCTTTTCCCCGAAAGGTTAGTATATTTACCTCTAGTTTTCTATTTTTTTAGCTTTAAATTTGAAATTAAAATTATAAAATCTTTAAAGCTGATTATTACTTGCTTTAAAATCTGTTAGTGTCATGAAGTGTATATTTTGACTTGAGCTTTGTATTATATCCCAGAAAAGCAGCTGTGAAAGAAAAGTAATATAACTTGGCCAAAGTTGTCTCAGTGGCATTTAATAAGCATAGGATGGTGTTTTTAAAGAAGTGTTAAATGAAAACAATTTAAATGATTTAGCAGATAAGTCAGAAAGTTATTCTTTTGCAAGAATACTTATGTGAAAAAAGCACATGCTTTAGGATTCTTTCAAATAGGGAGCTCCCCCTAGTGCGTTTTAGATGAGATTTACACAAGTTTGATTTGCAGGGAAGCTTTTAGGAGCACATCTGTTGGGTAAATCAAGGGATATATTTTAATAATTTAACAGCCTCAAAGTTAGTACACAAATGAATATGATTTATTTCCTTATGGGAGAGCATTATTTAATGGTGCTATAATTAAATGGAAAGGAAATCCCCAAACCCAAGATTTTATTTTCTTTCAAAACATTTGCTACAATATTTTCTAAAGGAATTTTATACTCTAAATCTTGTTTGTAAAAGAAAAAATTCTCCAGTCATGAACTAAAAAAAAAAAAAAAAAGAAAAGAAAAGGAAAAATGAAGCCTATCCTAAGGGACGTTACTGCCTTCTTTTTTTTTTCTTTTTTTTTGAGGGTGGAGTTTCCACTTCCTGTGCCCAGGCTGGACTGCAATGGTTGTAATTCTTGGCTCGCTGCAACTCTGCCTCCCAGGTTCAAGCAATTCTCCTGTTTCAGCCTCCTAGTAGCGGGATTACAGGCTCCCGCCACCACCCCAGCTTTTATTTTTATGTATTTTTAAGCAGAGACGGGTTTCGCCTATGTTGGGCAAGCTGGTTTTCAAACTCCTGAAGTGCAGGTGATCCGCCCCACCTCAACCTCCCAAAGGGCTGGGATTTACAGGCGTGAGCACAGCGCGCCTGGCCATTGTTGAATTCTAATTAGAAATTTTTGAGAACAAATCTTAAATGCAAACATTCAAAAATACGGTCGGGTTGCCATGGTTCACGCCTGTAATCCCAGCACTTATGGGAGGCTAAAGGCAAATGGACACTTGAGGTCAGGAGTTTGAGACCAGGCCTAGACAATAGTGGTGAAACCTGTCTCTACTGAAAAAAAAAAAAAAAAATTAGCTGGGTCGTGGTAGCTGTACCTGTAGTCCTAGCTACTCAGGACTTTCCTGGTTGGAGAATTGCTTGAACCCCGGATGGGTGGATGATTGCGCAGTGAGCTGAGATCGGTTGGCCCACTGGCACTCCAGCCTTGGGCAATACGGCTATCTCAAAACAAAAAACACAAACAAAAAAACCAAATAATAGATTCTACTTCCTTTTAAAGAGCGTATTTACTTTCTTTAGATATAGGACAATGTCGATAATTATGTATTATATACAGCTGGTGAAATAAAAGCTCAGGAACAAATATATATTTGACGGAACTGAACTATGTATTTTGATTACAGGTCATTTGTGGTCAAAATTAGTTAAAAGGATTTATTTAGTCTTTGTTTAGTATGTTCATGGTCAAAATTTTCTCCAAAAGAGATTATATAATATTTCTATAATTTGAAATGTTTCTCAAGAATATATAAAATGATTTTTGACTATAATAACTTTGACTCAGATTTATACTCTACAATTAGTCTTGGGTGGACTTTCTTGTTTTTTGGGGCTTCTTTTAATAAAAAAATTTTTAGATACAAAAGTCTCTCTCTGTTCCAGGCTGGTCTTGAACTCCTGGGCCTCAGCAGTCTTTCCCACCATAGCCCTTGGGAGGATTCTGGGGACTGCAGGCTCTTGCCATTGTACTCAGCTTAAAAAAGCTATTCCTTCATAAAACTTTATATTTTGTTTAGTCTTACTGTTAGTCTGTAAAAGTTTGCCATGATTGGCCAGACTTGGAACAAAATACTAATTTTTAAAATTTGTTTTGGTTTGTTATTTTTTCTGATCTTTCTCTAACTTTTTACTGAGATATTAATTAATACACAAATCTGAAGTAGTGAGCTTAGTGAATTTAAAATATACACTCTTAAAAAAATGTAACATTTGCATCTACTTGAACAAGTTTTAATTATTGTCAGTAGTTTTTTATGATTATTTTCATAGGGCTTTAGAATGCGAAATTATTTTAGAAGTTTACTCAATTTTCCTCATTTTATAGGTAAAGGCCTTAGGAAAGGTTAAGAGGGTTAATTTACTAACATTTATGAAATATTTTAAAAAATTGTAATGGTCATAGAACAGTTATGCAGATTTTATTAAGGATTTGTATATTATTTAAATAACATTTTATTTAAATGTATAACCAGTGGATCTGATTTACTTTCTTCAGTTTTGTCTATAGTTCTATAATGCAGTATGATTTCTTTCAGTTCTTGTTTGAAAGTTACGCTTTTCATTTTGTCTCTGTTACATTTAGTCTTTCTTGTAACATTCTATCTAAATACTATTACAAAATTAACTTTAGTTGGATTCTTTCCTCCCTTTGTTTGGCAGAAAGTAAATGAATTTAGGGCAGCTGTCCCCAGCCTTTTTGGCACCAGGCTGGTTTTGTGGAAGACAGTTTTTCGATGGATTGATAGAGGTGGTTGGGATGGTTTCAGATGAAACTTTTCCACCTCAGGTCATCAGGCATTAGAGTCTCATAGGAGCACATAACCTAGACTCCTTGCATGCACAGTTCACAGTAGGGTTTGTGCTTCTATAAGAATCTGATGCTGTTGCTGATCTAACAGGAGGCAGAGCCCAAACAGTAATGCTCACTTGCCCACTGCTCACCTGCTGTGCTGCCCATTCCTAATAGGGTCCGGGGGTTGGGGACCCCGATCTAGGGGATAAACCAGGGAAGACTTCTTAGTGGCATCTGAAGAATAAAAGTTTACTGAGAACCCAGAACCATTTGCAGGTTAGGAGACAATGCAGAGTGAAGATCATGATCAATGGCCAGATGCGGTGGCTCATGCCTAGTAAACCCAGCACTTTGGGAGGTTGAGGCAGGTGGATCACCTGAGGTCAGATGTTCGAGACCAGCCTGGCCAACATGGTGAAACACTGTCTCTACTAAAAATACAAAAATTAGCAAGGCATGGTGGCGGGTGCCTGTAATCCCAGCTACAGGCGCCCTCAGAAAGCTGAGGCAGGAGAATCGCTTGAACCCAGGAGGCGAAGGTTGCAGTGAGCTGAGATTGTGCCATTGCACTCCAGCCTGGGCGACAAGAACGAAACTCCATCTCAAAAAAAAAAAAAAAAAAAAAAAAAATCATGGTCAAAAACATAGGAGGGGCTGTCCCTGTGGCTCACACCTGTAATCTCAGCACTTTGGAAGGTTGAGGAGGGAGGATCACTAGAGGCCAGGGGTTCAAGACCAGCCTGGCCAACATAGTGAAACCCCATCTCTACCCAAAACAAAAATTAGCCAGGCATGGTGGTGCATTCCTGCAATCCGAGCTACTCAGGTGGCTGAGGCAGGAGAGTCGCTTGAACCTAGGACGTGGAGGTTGCTGTGAGCCAAGATTGTGCCACTGCACTCCAGCCTGGGTGACAGAGTGGGACTCTGTCTCAAAAATAATAAAAAAAGTGGGGGAGACCTGGGGACGTAAGGGATAGTTGACAGGATTTTATACTATAATTAAGGCCTAGATTCTAATAATATACATATGTATTTAATGGCACTTTTTGATTTTGTGCTTCTTAGTAAGTTTCTAATATGTAGCTAGTTAATATAGGGCTATTAACCTTGTTCATTAGTGGATTTTTCCAATGTTGTATGCCAACCAGTATTAGGGTTACATTTATAACTTTTTGCCTGGAGATTTTTTTAATGAATTAACTACCATATTTTCATTTAACTTTAGGTAGTTTCGAAAATTTCTAAGCATTATGTCTTAAGATTCAGAAAAATAAGACCAGATCCACTTATGAATTTCCATTCCATTCATGACCTGACAAGTCATATAACCTCTCAGCCTCACTTTCCCCACTAGACAAATAGAATGAAAAGACCTATCTTGCGGAATTGTGATAAAGATTAAGGGATGTACAACATAATTTATTGTAACACAACCTATTAATCATTTTTATGAATTTTCTCTTATTTGAATTTTAAAAATTGAAATTATGGGGTACTAGAGGTTTTTTTAATGTTGGTTTTTTCAGAATAAGGAGCATGGTGATATGGAAAGAACTGCTGTATTAGAACTGATTGTTCCTGGTTCTGTCACTCACTAGCTTGTATTGTATTGAAAAGTCCCTTAACCTCTCTGAGCATCAAGTTTCTCATCAATAGAATTGTGATTATACCAACCCTTAAATTTTGTGAGGATTCGAAGTAATATTTGTTAATCATCTCGCAAAAGTGCCTGCGAGGCACATGGTAGGAGCTCATTTATGATGATGATCATCATCTCCAATATTATGGTAAACACTTAACAGGATAAAAGCTTTTTAGTCTGAAACTTTTGACAAAAACAGAATTAAGGTTGTTCCATAACCCATCGTATAGTTATGTATCGCTTAACAATGGAGATATGTTCTGAGAACTGCACCATTAGGCATATCTGTTGTGGGAACATCATAGAGTATACTTACAGAAACCTAGATGGGATAGATGACTATACACCTAGGCTATATGGTGTATGACCCATTTCTCCTAGGCTATACATCTACCCGTATAGCATGTAACTGTACTGATTTCTGTAGGCAGTTTTTAACACTTGTAAGCATTCATGTCTCTGAACAGATATAAACATTGACAAATACAGTAGAAATATGGTATGAAAGATTAAAAAATGGTATACCTAGATGGGGCACTTACCATGAACGTAGCTTGCACACTGGCAGTTGCTCTGGGTGGGTGAGTGAGTTCGTGGTGAGTGAAGTGAAGGCCTGGGACGTACACTGCTATAGACTTAACTGTATACTTAGGCTACACTAAATTTATTAAGTAAAATTTTCTCCCTGCAATAATTAATTAACCTTAGCTTACTGTAACTTTATAAACTTTTAAAGTTTTAAAACTTTTTAACCCTTTTTAGTAAGAGTTAAGATACAAACACAGCTGTAAAAAATATTTATATCCTTCTTCTGTGTTTTCTATTTTTTAAA
>NW_016805783.1:265499-322219 GCF_001698545.2 Rhinopithecus bieti
TTTTTTTTTTTTGAGACAGAGTTTTGCTCTGTCACCCAGGCTGCAGGGCAGTGGTGCGATCTCTGCCCACTGCAAGCTCCGCCTCCTGGGTTCACGCCATTCTCTCACCTCAGCCTCCTGAGTAGCTGGGACTACAGGCGCCCACCACCACACCCGGCTAGTTTTGTTTTTTTTTTCTATTTTTAGTAGAGACGGGTTTCACCATGTTAGCCAGGATGGCCTTGATCTCCTGACCTCATGATCCACCTGCCTCGGCCTCCCAAAGTGCTAGGATTATAGGCGTGAGCCACCGCGCCCGACCTTTGTTAAAAACTAAGACTCACTCATTATCCTAGGCTCACACAGGGTCAGGATCATTAAGATGTCAGGAGGTGATAGGAATTTTTCAGCTGTGTTATAATCCTACAGGACCACTGTCATGCATGTGGTGGTCTGTCATTGACCAAAACGTTATGTGGTGTGTTACTGTACATGCATCATGAGAAGACTTAAGTGGCTATCCAGTTTTTCTAGCTAAAGTAATTTTCAGAGCAAGAAAGGTTTTAAACTTCTTTAAGAAAATTTATAGTTTATTTCTAGGACTTTGTATATTTTAGAATTCACATTGGTGATGGTTGGGATGGGGGTGTAGGGTGGTGCTCTTCTGCAGAAGAAATGTCAAGTGTAAAATGTATAATTCATTTTATTTGTTGTGTAGATTTATGTAGGAAAAAACATAATAGGATAGGCCTAGGAAGGATTTTTTTGTATGAAGATTTTTTTTTAAAGGGCATATATGATTGGAAATTTGATTATTGGTATATGGAGAGAGATAATTGTACATGAAAAGTACTATAACTTAAAAAATCTCACAGTTAAGAGGATTAGTTGTAACCAACGGACAAATTTATGTCAGTCTAGTGATTAGTCCTTTCAAAAATTATTCGAGCCTTTACATACCTGTTTTTATTGCCTGTTTTATCTGTGACATTTTGACATCTTCCTTCTATTAGTTTTGCCCAAATGAGGTGTGGGACTCCTAGTGAAGGTCCTTGGAAGGATTATATTTTCTATAAAACTTTATTATGGACATGAAAACAGTTCTGAATATGTGAGAAAAAGTAATTGTAGTACTATTAGGTGATGCAATTTGTAGCTAGGAAATGACAGGATTGATGCTGGTGTGTTAGAGTAAAACTTTCCCTTTGTCTTAAAGTGAGTGAACCTTGTTACATACTAGGAAACAACAACAGTCTTATGGTTATTCTGGGGTTTCAACACTGGAAACATCTAATAGCAGAATTATTCTGAAATAATTGAAAATCTCTTTTAAATAAGGAATTGAAGATAGTTGAATATGTAGTGTGAAAGGTTAGGCTGCAAGTGACGGTGATGTTGCAAGATAATGACAAGGTACATTACTTTTGGATTATCAGGAATTAGCAAAATGATGTCTTGGTGTCCTCTGGTAATTTCTGAGTTGTGAACTATCTTGCTCATTTACATACTTTGGCAGATAATGAAATAATGAATGTAAAATTTTGAATTTTGTGCAATCACATTTCTTAAACCAATAAGTTAGAAAGGAAAACCAAGAGATTGCATCCACAAAATCAGGCCTAAATAGGTAGTAGAAAGAATAGAAGGTCTTTATTCTAAATTTTATTGTTAATTAGAATGGGTAGTATCTAATCACAAATGAGATTATAGTGAATAGAAATCTTAACGTAACAAATGATTATCTTGCCATGTTCTTAAAGTTTCCATTTTAATGAGCTATAGTAACATTCTAAAACATGTAGCAATCTGTGCAGTCATCCATATGTGACATCTGCTGCTTCATGAAGTGCATTTCTAAGGTAAAACTATTGGTGGATTTGTATGTATAGTTAGGAAGGCTTATAAAACATTTTTAAATGATAAGCACAAGTATTATGTAGTACGATCTTTTTGTTTCCTGAAAATGTTATCTGCTTTGAAAATTTTAAATCTACAAACACATGGGAAGGTGTTTAGCACAAGCATCAATACGTGTTTCAGTCAGAATCTAGCAAGAATGGATTCTTAAAAACTTTTACTCACGTACATATACTTGTGTAATGGATTTAGAGAAATTTGTTTCCTCCTAAAAAATCTTAGCGAAGTTGGGTTAGTACCATTTCTTTCCTTGAAAACAAAAAATCCACGTTTTTTACAAACCAGGGCCCCTTAAAACTAATTTCACATTATGTCTTTTTTTTGTTATTATTATTTTTGAGACACAGTCTCGCTCTATCGCCCAGGCTAGAGTGCAGTGGGATGATCTTGGCTCACTGTAATCTCTGCCTGTCAGGTTCAAACAATTCTTGTGCCTCAGCCTTCCCAGTAGCTGGGATTACAGGCAAGTGCTACCACACCTGACTAATTTTTGTGTTTTTAGTAGAGACAAGGTTTCAGCATGTTGGCCAGGCTGATCTGGAACTCCTGACCTCAAGTGATCCTCCTGCCTCAGCCTCCCAAAGTTTTGGATTACAGATGTGAACCGTCACGCCCGGCCTCATCTTATACCTTACCGATTATTTTCAGATTGGCCTTCAGCCATAGCATATGGGAAACAATATACTGTCAGAGTTTTCCAAGTGCTTATCATGATTTTTTTTTTCCTTTTTAAAATTTAATGCTTTATTGCTAACTTCTGATCTGAAACATTTATTAGGCAGTTCTTCATTTTCAGTTGTAGTCTTTTAAGATATTTATGTAGAAGGCTGTCATAGAATGCCATCTTCTTTTGTAGGACAGTTGTGTGTGGAAATTGATTTTTTATTTTTTTTTTGAGACCATATTTGTAGTGTGATGTTTAGAAGGAAGTAACCAGAATGGTTTTCATCTGCTTCTTTGCCCTGCATTCAAGGTCTGCTTGTGATAGTGTTTAAAATTGAACTCAGTGCTGGGTTCAAGATGGGATTTAACCAGACTTTCACAAAGGTGGTATCTGTAGATTTTGTGGCAGTCAATAACCCGAGGAGGTGATTAATCATGAGAGACTAGACAGATTTCTTTTAGGTCAAATAAAATTGTACCATTATTGCTGTATAACTCCATTCACCTATCTTTTGAAAATATGTTTACATCTTGGCTTTTATGTATACATTTGTTTTTAAAAAAACATATTTCTAACATGTTTTTTATTACATGCTTCATTAGAACAAAATTTTCCCAAGTTGTTATTACCCAGTTCATCCTGAAATCTTGGCCTCAAGCAGTCCTCCCACCTTGGCCTCCCAAAGTGCTAGGATTACAGGTGTGAGCCACTGTGCCTGGCCCCAGTTCATGTAATGTATGTGTTAGATTCTTACAATATTACTATTTATTAAGTAAAGTTGTATTTCTGATAGCTTAATTACTCCTTATATGCCAGCATAAACACTATTTGCCTGGCACTACTTTTTAGGTATTCCCCAGAGCAGTTTGTTAATTTTATTCAAACTTTAGATTCCAGTTCAAGTATAAAACTCAAATTCTGCCAAATTATTAGTATTTTAGATATAGTGAGTTTATATTACTATCTTTTGCAGTTATACTTAGTCCTATCAATTATTGAATTTCCCTAATGTTAATTTTTTTTTTTTTACAAAGTCAAACTTTAGTAATTCTGCAGTTCAGTTCTTATGGTGACTTACGATTTCTTACATTATTACTCTTCAGTCTATTATTAAATCAAATTCCAGGATGGAGTTCTTTAGTCATTACATTGAAACAAATGTATGGAACTCCTCCCTGCTTTTGTTCAAGTAGTAGTATTCCATCTGTTTTTAATGCTGTTGTATTTTTAACATAAGGAATTATGTGGTTGAATAAAGGAATTGTATTGGAACACACTTGTGTAACGGAGTTACTTGAAACTAAAAATATATTTCTTATACTGTGGAATTCTAACATGTTTTGCTGTAACTGTAGACCTTAATGTATTCTGTTACCAGATTTTTATATACTAGCAGGTTTTATTTTAGAATACTAAACACTTTAATTTTGAAGAGTATTTGTTTTGAACGTATAATAAAGGCACATGGTTAGAAAAGTTGAAGTATTATAAAAGTCACACAGTTGTTTACTTCTTTTCTATGGAGGCAACCATTGCTAACCAGTTTCTAATGTATCCTTCAGAGGTCTTTTTTATGTGGTCAAAGGTATTATTTTACAAGCGTTAATGTCTTAAGATGAATATTTTAGAGTTTGACATCAAAAGACTCATTTATACTACACTACTTGAGATTTTAACAATAAAAGTAATAATCTTACTGAAATCTAAAACAAACATAAAATTTGTAATTCTGGCCTTGGAATATTGATTTAATTAAATGTAAGCCCGTCAGGCCTTTATTGACTTAAGTAATTTTATTTTGTTTGTAGTATGTTATTACCCAGTTGGTGTGTTTATCACCATAATTTAATGAACCTCTTCCACCTTTAAAAAAATTAACAGTATTAATGACAATGAATTACTGACTTGACAAACATGATTAGCACATCAGAAGATTTTATGACCTGTTAAAGGGTATGGTAACATTCCTATGCCCCTCCTCCACTACATTTTTCAGTTTCTTAGGTAAGTGAAAATAATTCTTTTCTTGAGATCAGGTTAGTTTATATTTGGAGGAAATTACCTTTTTTTAATATTTTCAAAATTTTTTTTCAAAATAATTTGTAACATTTCAAAAGCATTTTCTTTCAAAAATAACATAGGTTCTAGTAGATAATATCTGTTTATGTTAATTATATTCTTTAAATTTTCTTATTGAGATTTTTATGCTTTAACTGAGTAATTTAACACCATGGTAATTGGTTGTTGAGGGAACTGTAATAGGAAATTTTAAGTGAAGTAAAAGGTTTTGCTTTGTATTGTCCTGTGGCAGAACTCTTACTTGAGGTTTTTGACCAAAATTAAAATGAAAAATTTTTAATGACAGAAAGATTGACTCCTGTTAGTAAGTAGCTCTAGAGCTAGAACATTATATTTTGCATTGTATTTTCTAGTGATATGTTTGGATTTCTTTATGACAGGAACCACTGCTCTGAGAGTAAAATGTGAATTTATTCTGCTAATAGCAAAAGTAAACTTTTAGTCCCTCTACTGGCTGTCTTTGTTGTAGCAGAGCTTAGTTTTGTTTTTGTTTTTGTTTTTTTTAATATATCTTATTGTAATTATGATGAAGGCTATTTATAACTTTATGGCCAAGGTGAATATTGACATAAATTCTAAAGGATTGTCTCCCAACTGAGTGACTTTATAAACATACTTAGGAATAACAATGTAAAATAATTGCTCTTAAATATAAGGATTTGGGAATTATTAAATTGCATAGGCTTGACACCAGATAGTGAACAACATTATATTGCAGTAATTAAGTTGTAACTTTCTTTTAGACTTTGGAGGTATTAAAACTTTATTTTTTTGTAAAACATGACAAAAATCTTATAGTACTGGCAGACAACTAAAACTGTGTTTTAATTTGCTGGGTAAACAGTGTTGACAGAGAAAGATGGCATTATGCAGCGAGGAACAGTGCAAAATAGTATATAAGAAAACTTTCTTGGAGCTACATGTTCACTTTCTGCTAGTGATTTAGAAATTCATGCTTAAATAAATTTGTTAATGTCAAACATTTATATAATAGAGATGGGGATACATTTTTCCTGAAGAAATAATAAAACCTTATGTGTATAAATTACATTCACTTAATCATTATTCTAATTTTTATAGTAACTGATTATTGCTTTTCTTAGTGTGATTCTTGACTAAGCTCTTTAATCTTAGAGAGGAAAGAATCTTGGGCATGGCAGGGGATAGTTGGTACAGTGAGGATGATTGTATTTTTCTTTTTTCTTTTCTATGTTTGATCTTTATCTGACTTTGCCAAA
Source organism: Rhinopithecus bieti (assembly GCF_001698545.2). NCBI lineage: Eukaryota > Metazoa > Chordata > Mammalia > Primates > Cercopithecidae > Rhinopithecus > Rhinopithecus bieti. The sequence goes on from NW_016805783.1 coordinate 271,377, forward strand.
ATTTAAAGTCACTAAAGAACTTATTATTTTATCTTGTGTTTGTGTATATACTCTCTGAAAGTTGAAGTTATATCGTTTTTAAAAGTAAATATTGTTATATATAGTGTTTTGTTTCAGTGTGTTTGTGTTTGGGGAGAATACATTGATTTTATACATAAAGAAATTGATAGCTAAGTAATTACAGAATCACAGGAATCTACCAAGTAAAGGAATAATCTTACTACAGTTAATTTTATTGCAGAAAGAATATATTAAAAACAAAACAATCTGATTGTAACACCATTCCTTGTTGGGTAAATATGGCACAATCCAGGTTGGTATGGAATTATATCCAAGAGAATTTAGCAGCTGCCAGTAGGACCTCCAGATGGTGCAGGAAGACCATGTGGATTTTAGAATTAGAACATCTTAATAAGGTTCTGGCTTTGCCACTTACCATCTAGGCCACCTTGAGTTATATCATTTAATCTCCCTGAATATTTTACCTCACTAAGGTTTTTTAGGGTCAAATGAGATAAGTGCTTTATTGTTATTATCAAGACAATATAATAACAGTAATGTTACTGTTATTATGGTAACTTCAGGCCCGTTTAAGGGTAGCCTCTGGAGAGTATTTTGTGTAAGACTAGTCAAGTTTCAACTAAAAGCTTTGTTTTGTTGTCTAAGAAAAAATAACTTTGGTTTTATTGTTTGAATTTAGCTTAATTAAATTTAATAACTCAGACTTTCTGTCAAGTTTTAATATATTTTAACTTGATTTTGTAGATATTATGGGGCTTTAGAAAGTACTACCTTTCGGGTAGATGTCATCATTTATATGAGTCAGCTACATGGTAGATTATTTTTCTTTAGTTAGAAGTATGACATTCTCTGTGCTTATACAGGAATAAAAGTGAATGGGTGTCAGACTTTTGGTCAGAAAATCTGATTCTTTTTTTTGAGATGGAGTCTCACTCTGTCGCCCAGGCTGGAGTGTGGTGGCATGATCTTGACTCACTGCAACCTCCGCCTCCTGGGTTCAAGGGATTCTCCTGCTTCGGCCTCCTGAGTAGCTGGGCACTACAAGCATGTGCCACCACATCTGGCTAATTTTTGTATTTTTTGACGGAGACGAGGTTTCATGGTGTTGCCCAGGCTGGCCTCGCCGTCCTGACATCAAGTGACCCGTGTGCTTTGGCCTCCCAGAGTGCTGGGATTACAGGCAGGAGCCACCGCGCCCAGCCTGATTTTGTTTTATGTTAAAATGTAGAAGTGATATAGAAGACCCTACTACAAGTATTGGATCCATGCTGTGGTGGCTTTTAGAGCTTTGCCGATTTGTTTTTCAAATAAGTAGTTTAGCTTAAGGGTGGAAGCAAGATAAAATAGTTTTGAAGCAATTAGGACCTCTTGGTTTTTTTATCTCCCGTAGGGAATTTTTGAGCTAAAATACTACTGGTAGAGACAAAGAGAGATTTATTGTCATATGTACATATGTTTATTATGTATGAGAGTAGAGATTATCTATCATACAGTTAATACAATACCTGATATATAGTAACCACTCAATAAATCTTTGAATGGCCAATGTGAATGGCTGAAAGACACAAGAGGGAGATAGTGCTCCTTTTTATAACCTAGTAGCCCAGCAAATTCATGAGTTGTTATGCACTGAGTTTGGGGAGTACACATTTATATTGAGGTAAAGGTAACATACATTTTTTGAATCTTGTTGAAGGTTGAGTAATTGTAAATGGTTCTGTGAACCCAGGCCGTTTTGTATTAAGCTATAATCAGTGAGTCAGTGAATAAGTTGAAGTGTTTTGTGCCCAGTGCCTGCTTAGTGGTGTAGAAAGAAATACGACATACTCTTTGCCTTCAGCGTGTTCAAACACATGAAAAAATAACAAACAATACAAGATGGTGTATTTTTTTAATTGTAAAAAACACAACAAAATTTACTGTCTTAACCATTTTTAAGTGTATAGTTCTGTTAGGTATATTCACATTGTGTAAGATGGTGTGTATTTAAATTCATATTTAAATTAAAAATTATTCAAAAAGGTGAGAGGATGTTGTAGGGAAGTGGTATTCAAACTGTGCTCCATGAAAACACTCAAATCTAATTTTATTTAAAGAAACATTTTCTTTACCTTCTTATTTAATTTAAAGTGTGAAAACTACCACTATTAGAATATGGAGAGGGAAAGAGGTGATTACTAAAGGCCAGAGTAATCTGTGAAGGCTTTGTGGAAAATACAAAGATTTAAACTGGGCCTTAGGGAATGAGTAGGAGTTGGGTAGCTTTGAGGAGAGAAGAGGAAAAACATTCTACTTTAGGGAAACAATCAAAGCTAAGAGTTGGGAATGAACATTGCCTGAGAAGACGTATTATTAGAATTTATTATATATTTTGCGAGTGAATGGTATGAGAGACAATATAATGTAATAATTCCCCAAAATGAGTTCTATTTAACATGAATATTACAGAGAAGGAGGGATAAATTAATTCATGTTTTCTCCCTGCAAGACTCCTGTGACGTTTTAATGTTGCTATGCATTTAGAATCTTCTAGAGATTATATCTAACATATTTTAAGTTTATATAACCAAAGGAATCTTTCTCCCTCTGGAACCATTTTTTTCTTGGGTACCAGTTAGAAAAGTGCATGTGTCACTTACAAGTTGAATGGTTTGATCAAGACGATCTATTACATCTCCCCCACTCCCACTTTAGGATGATTAGGTTATAATCATATAATTAACTTAATTCTTTTGACAAATGTTATGTATATTATAATAGGAATTGAGAGTTAGAAAGGTTATAGGACCATAGAATATTATATGCTAACTCTTCTACATTTTTGTTGTTCTAAGTATGGTCTGTGGCTATTAGTGTCTTCTAGCTGCCAGTCTTGTTAGAAATGAAGAATCTTAGTCTTTATCCCAGATATAATCAGAAACTGCATTTTGTTTTTAAGATCTCCAAGTGACTCATATGCACATTAAAAAATTGTCATACGCGGTTCTACATTTAATCCAAGAAAGCTTCATTCAATTCTTAGTACCGTTAGTGGCAGAGAATTTGATATCTTTGATTTCAAATACAGGGTTTACCCTCTTGAAATTTGTATCCTTTGGTCTTAGTTCTGTCAGTCCCTCAGTTGGGAGCCATTTGTATGTAAAAGGCAAGCTTATGTTTGTCTTAGTCCCTTACCAGGTATGTCGCCTAGAACTGATCATTGTGCTAGTAGAGTGGGTTTGAATGGAAGCTATTGAAGTTATCTCAACCTTCTATGTAGAGCATTTGAGAGCCCATGCTACTCTGTTCCATTGCTTTTGCTACCACTATTTTTGTACTTTTCTCTCCAAGCATTTTCTTTAGGTAACCATTTTTAACTTTTCATCTTGTACTGTTAAACTTTTGCCGAGTTTAGAGTAGCCCTACTATTTCCATAGAACTAGCTCTTAAAATCTTTCAAACCATTTACCTAGTTATTTGCTTAGACATTTTGATTATATGTGTACCTTATGGTAATATTCAGCTACTGTCTTGCCTTCCTTTTTAAGAAAGTTTCTCAAGAAATGTTCTTTTTTTATTGTAATTTATAATATCTACAAAAATCAAATTATTAGAATTGAACTACTAGGATCCCTTTTAACAAATTAAATACTCTTAGTTACATAAATATACTCCCTCTAAAATGAAAGCAATACGCAAATTTATAAAGAAGTGAAAATCCATCTTTTCTTTACCTAATTCCTCTTTCTCAGGGTTAATCACTGTTTAGTTTATGTGTCCTTCTATATCTTTCCTTAAAACGTACAAACAGGTATATACTACATGTAAAATGAAACTAGAAAGGGAGATCGTATATATGCTGTTCTGAGAATTGACTTTTTACTTGTTAAGCCAAAGTCCAAACCTTTGTATGATCAATGTGTTTTTTGACTTTAGGGAAGAAACCCTTTTTTCTTGGAGCCAGCAATAATTATCACAATTACTGATGGGAGCAAGTTGACTACCACCAGTGGAGTTCAGGATGAGGTAAGTTGTGCTTATGTTACATGGATTATGCAAATGCAGTTGAACAATCCTTTATTTGTGTAGGATATTGAACACCTTTAATAGGTTCTCTTGTTGATTATTTGATGCAGTTTAGAGTCATCTGTCTCCTATGGCCCATCTTTGTTTGTAGCAGTGTTCCTTTTTTCTTGAATAAGAATCTCTTCTATGACAAATGTTTGAGCATACCCACACCCCATTTGCATGTGTATTTATGAGTTATGTGAGGGTGACAGTGTCAGTTTGTATCATAAATAGTAAAATGAATTTCTTTGTTTTTTCAGATTTAAAAAAAGGAAAATAGCATTCTAATAATTTCTCCCTATATTTGAGTGGATTGTCGTTGGCAGTCCAACGACTGTGGAAACTCCTTGGCTAGAGTATAGCAAAGCCGAGAAGAGGTGTTAAGACTAGGAAAAGTAAGGTTTTTGGACATTCTTGTTTTCTCTAAGTCAAATGTATTATAAAAAAATTTTTTTTTTTTTGAGACAGAGTCTCACTTTGTTGCCCTGGCTAGAGTACAATGGCACGATCTCGGCTCACTGCAGCCTCCACCTCCCGGGTTCAAGCGATTCTTGTGCCTCAGCCTCCCGATTAACTGGGATTACAGGCATGAGGCACCATGTCCGGCTAATTTTTGTATTTTTAGTAGAGATGGGGTCTTGCCATGTTGGCCTGGTTGGTCTCGAACTCCTGACCTCAGGATCCACCCGCGTCGGCCTCTCAAAGTGTTGGGATTACAGGCATGAGCCACTGCACCCAGCTGTATAAAAAAATTATAGCTAACCTTACCTATTCTGCACCAACATTCGTTATGCAGAGTTGTGTGTGGTGTGGTATAATGAATATAATAGATTTTTTAAATTTTAAGATGTTTTTACTATAGTATTTGAACTGCTTTTAACATGGGCTGATAAAGAAAGGTGATTGTTTCGATGGCACTTTATGGTTTGCATTTGCTTTAGTATCTTAATTCCCATGATATTTATAAGGGTTTAATTAAGCAGGAAAACTATACATTTTAAGTTCAGTAGCTTTTAGAATTATTTTATTTGTGTGACATTGTGGAATATAAATTGGACATGGAGTCAGGGCATGTGGGTCCTAGTCTTTAACTACTTTCTAGCAGTAAACTTTGTACCAGTGACCTAACTTCCTAATCTCTATCCTTCTCCATGAAATAAAGAGAATAACATTTGCCTTACTTCCTAGGGTTATGGGTTATTTGAAGTCTGAAATAATGTATATGAAAGTAGTTAGTAGGCTGTAAAGAAAAGTACATAGTATTGTTCTTTCATGAGCCATTGGAACCACTAAAGAAATGTATTTCTCTGCTCTTATTTGGGGGAAAAGAGCTAAAATTGTTTTATTTGAACAGTTGATATTAAAGTTAATTTAGGATGTAATTCATGGAGATAGAGCTGAAATATTTAGGTAGATTATAATCCATGATTAAATAATTTATAGTCTATATATAATTTATGGAATGCTCCATAGCTGAACTTGATGGGCTTTTGGGATTTCTTAGATTAGTTGACATGTACAGCTAATTATGGTTCTGCTACTTTTAGAAACAGGTAGACGTGGATTATATAAAAAGCAAGCAATAAAAATGTAAAAATGTCATTTTAGCTGGGCGTGGTGGCTCACGCCTGTAATCCCAGCACTTTGGGAGGCTGAGACAGGCAGATCATGAGGTCAGGAGTTCGAGTCCAGCCTGACCAACATGGTGAAACCCCGTCTCTACCAAAAATACAAAAAAATTAGCTGGGCGTGGTGGCGCGCGCCTGTAATCCCATCTACTCAGCAGGCTAAGGCAGGAGAATCACTTGAACCTGGGAGGCGCAGGTTGCAGTGAACTGAGATTGTGCCACTGCACTCCAGCCTGGGCAACAGAGTGAGACTCCATCTCAAAAAAAAAAAAAAAAAAAAGAAGAAACTCATTTTAAATTTGAAGCTCTTAAATTAATTTTTCTTCTTAATAGGACCCATAATAGTTTAACCGCTTCATTCAACTTTACATATTAATAAATTAGAAGTCTTTTGAATGTTCGTTTTATCCTTAATGATTTTGGTTGAGAAGTCGTTTCTGTTTTCTGTTGTAAAGTATTCTTATGTGTGAGGTGATCAATTTGAGGTACTGTCTGCTGCCTTTGTAGAAATGCCCTTTAGGGTACAATGTATTTTGTTTCCATATGTTTGGATCTGTTTTGTTTGTAAAATTTGTTTTGTGGGGACCTCTTCTAGCTTAAAAATATCTTGAAATATACATGTGTATTTGAATTGCTCACCTTTCTTCCTGTGTCTTCCTTGGGAAGGATTTTGAAAAAATAGGGCAACGTGTTTATAATAACCTGAAACTACCTTGCTAGTAAGGTTAGGAAGATTTTCCTGTGGGCAGAGATCATACCTTTTAGTTCTCTTTTATCTTTTACAATTCTATCGTATCGACACAGAGAGGCATAGTATCGACAACAGAGCCTATATTTTTAAAAAGTATTGATTATAAACATTGGTGTATTGAATCTGGTAGTCGTCAAGTTCCAAACTGATTACCATTGCAACTTATTATCTGAGGTGGAAGGTGCATTTGTTTTAAAGCAAAAGTAAATTATTTTGAAGTTGGAAGGAACATAGGCCGTTGAGTTGTTTCAAGGTTAGGAACGTCTTTGATCCCCTGCACGTTTTCTTCTTAATGTACCAACAAGACTCTCTTGTTGGAGCAAAGAGAAAGTTATCCTAGATTAATTTTTGCTAAATATTGTGAGATATTGTGAAATAGTCTAGCCTAAATAATTATGTGATTTGTTTTAAGGAGCTTTTCAATTCATAGAAAAGCATAAAGATGCTTTTTGTATTGTTCTTGTGTGTGTGTATTGTGCATGTGCATGAATGCTAGATGTGATCTGTATTCTGGTTCCTACTAGGGAATAACAATTTTGCCTTTATATCTCTGTCTTTTCACATCTCTCAACCTTTGCCTCTGGCAGAACTTGATTCTTTTTTAGATTTATTCAGTGTGTGAATGTGTCATTAATTTCCACATTAGAGATGTGTGTACTTAATTCTTGGTTGGCTTGTGGCTGCTGTTGGTATGACCTATTACTTGTTATCGAGTTGTGTATTCCACCTGTATGATATCCTTTGCTTAAGAGTCATGTCATCCAGCATTGTGTATTATATCTGTTCTACAGGAGTAAATGTTCTTGCTGCTTTAAAATCATCCTTATGTCATTTGAGGAAATATAGAACTCATTTAGTCTTATATTTTACAAATGAGGAAATTGAGATCCAGGGAGTCGGAGTGATTTGCTTAGGTTATAACATTTGTTACTGCCAAAATCCAGATTAGAATTTATCAATTCCAAACACATTCCAGCACCTCCAGACCAGTGCTTTCTTCCTCATATGGCTACTGCCTTTTTGCTTGATTCTAATTTTGTGTGTTCTTAAAGTTTACCTTCTATTTACCTGATTTCGTATTTGTCTACTTCAGTTTTCTATATAAGTGTCTTTTTGGTATTCTGTTCTTATTCAGTTTTCCATGAAAAACTATTATGACCAGAGCATTTCTAGGCAATGAGGATAACAAAGATAAACAGGACATATCTGGTTCTTAATATTTAAGTTCACAGTATTATGGGGGAAATCACCTATTAAATGGTTTTATGAATGATAAAATAGGGATGCATACTAAGTGCGTGGGAGTACTAAAGCAGGGGAAGGGTTAATATTACCTTTAGTGTGTCAAATCTTGTATAATGTGAATTTTTATAGTATAATTTCATTTTTGAATGACTGAATTCAAGAATCTTACGGATGATTTGGCATAGGGTGTGGCTCCTACCTTATATCTGTGAATTTTAGGAAGAAGCTCAGTGTAAAGTTGTTTTGAGCCTAGAAAATAGTTTTGTAACCTTAGGAAAACGTGGTGCCTTGTTGTCTCTTGACCTGGCTAAGTATATATAGGCCCAAATGAACCAATTTCTTACACCTTGTTTGTCAGAAAAATGTAGGAATACTGTTCTCTGGGACAGCTCGTCACTTAGCAATGTGTTATGAATTAGGAAAGAAAAGTAATAGCTGTATTATGAATGAAAATCTTGAGCTGTATATGATCATTTTACGTTAATTTATGATTTTAATTATATCCTTGGGCCTCATTTAATCAAAGTCCAAGCCATTGTCTGAGGTGTCATGAATGTGTTTCTAGTGTAGTATTTTTGGATAACTGTTTAGGATTTTTGATGATTGTTTGGATTGAATTTTATGTGTATATATTTGGCCTTTCTTTTAATGCAACTATCTGATAAAACTGGTTGTTTGCAGCATTTTCACTTATGAGGAGTGTGTTAGATAGGACTTTGAATTCTGAAACATGAGAAAACTATATTACTTATTTCATTAGTAGTTACCTTTGATGTTGATAAACATACCTGTGTCCAGATACTCAGTACTGTTTGTCATGTTATATAACTGATATATCAAATGTTTTGGTAGAATCAACAAATTATAATTAGAGTTATTGAAAAGGATTTTCTTCTGATATCTGCAGATAATCCTCTCTAGTACTGCTTTGCAATGGGAAACTATTCAGTACTATGATTCCAGGAACACATGGCTAACGAATATTGCTCAATAAAGGAGCCCAGAAGAAATCCTGCCAGTACTTTCTTAGCGATGAATGACATTCCAGGATAGTGTAGCAGTTATTTTTCTCTTCCTTGAAAGTGCTAATAGTAGTATTGTCTTTCAAATATTGAGATTTCTATATGCTGATGAGTTCTTCTGCATCTCTTATCAACGTTATGATTGCCGTGGAGGCTAACACTGAGAGAAGATATTTGCAGCCAAAGTAATCTGTTGGGAAGAGTTTTACTTTCTTATTAACTGTCCCAGCTTTTTAAGCCTAACTAGGACAACTACTTTTACAACTTCATGAGATAGATATTCAGAAGGGTATGTCTTCATAGAAAGAGAATGAGTAGTCTCAGCTGTGTATTCAAATGGCTGTAGATTGGGGTCTTCTTTTCCAACTTGTCGGTTCTCAAAAATTGATGCAAAAGTCCACCATTCTTTGAGATACGGATCATTCTAGGCAGTGTAAATGGGTTTAGTTTACTTTAACTGGCAAAGATTATAATTATGATGTGCATTTAATTCTTAATGATTAAAACACAGGCCAGAAATTTTTGAAATCAGTTTCTAGTATCTGAAATGATTAAAAACACCATAGCTCTCTCCTCTACCTCCCATAAAATGTTTTATTCACTAAAATCAATAAAATATGTGCCAAAGGGTATCAAAACTCTGATTTTATTGTATAAAGACTTTTAAACATATATTTAAAATAGTTGGTTTTCCCAAGACACTTAGAATTTTGGAGGACTTTCTCTTTTTTAAAAAGATCTGTAAGGAATTTTGAGGGATGCCGTAGTGGTGTGATAGAAAATATCAAACATTTTATCTGTGTTTACATGTGTTGGAATTTTCATGTTTATCCCGTAGTAGCCTCTTCATAGTGATATTACTAGGGACTCAGTAACAATCTGAAGATTAGCTCTAGTCTTACTGATTTGGGATTCAGATATTCTAAATATATGCATAACACTACTGTATATGTTAGTCTCTGTCAATTCATCTTTCTAAAAACATTTAATAAGAATTTTTTGAATGTAGATCATTTGTATTTCTTTTTCTACTCATATTTTTGGCCCTGTTCTCTCAACCCCTGGATTTATTACTGCTGGTATGTTATAGGAATATATACATCTGCAATTAGTAGTAGTTTAAAAATATGTAATTATAATAATGCATAATTAAAGAAGTTGATGAAATATTTCAATTTAATATTATAGTAAATTTTCAGCAATTTACATTTGCAGTACTCTTATTGATATACTTTTCTTCAAGATCGTGTAGTAAGAAAGACTCTTGAGTACTTCTAGACAAACACAGCAATGGAGAAATTTAAAAGAAATGATGGTTGATCATTCTAACAAACCTGTATGGCTACAGTAACTAATCTGCTTTCTAGAATTCCTTGTTAAGATACATCAAAATAGTTTTTATTCAGAGGGTGAAGCAGTTTCACCCTGTGTTTATTAGCCTGTCAGAACCAGTAAGCAATAAGAGATTCTACATATGTAAGGAAAATTTTATTTAGAGATGTTTCTATTATCCAATTCTAGCTCTTACATATATAAAGTACTGTGGTATTTAGAACAGTAATTTTGAAATGGCTGCATCAAAATCACCTGCTGTACCTTATAAAATACACATGCCTTTGTTCTTATTCTGGAAATTTTGTTTCAGTTGATCTGGGTAAGGACCTGGGAATCTGTATTTTTAGAGCAGCCCATGTGATTCTGATGTACAGTCAAATTTAGAAGCTATAGTTTTAGAACACAATCTAACCACAATTTTTTTAAGCTACACAATGCATGTGAAAATGAACAACTTTTAACAAAACAGATTAGAAAGTTAGAAATGTTTTTGACTTAGAAGACCACCAAAAGTATTTTTTTAGGATAAAATAATTCTTGACCTTTAGAATTGTTAAATTTGGGAATGGGTTTCCAAGGGGTATGGAACTGGCCTTCTGTGAATATTTTTAATAGGATAATTTCTAATTTGCTTGGTATTTTAGAATAGGTTATTGAATAACCCCCCAAAATTAACTTCTGTGCTGACTGCAGGCAATCTGCAGTTACTGCTTACAGTGTGCTGTATTGAGGACTCTCCTTAGACCCCATATATGAGGAGAGAGGTCCATGAAATTAGCATTACACACACACGCACACACACACCCCCACATACCCTGCCTTACCAGATGAGAGCAGTTTATACAGAATTGTTGATACTTACACTTAATTTTCTAGACGGTTGCTGCAAAAATACCTTTCCAGAATGAATTCTTTAGATGTTGAATTGTGAAAGTATATTTTAAATTAATTCAGCAACGGTTTTCCTTGTGATACATAGTAACTTTGGCTGTGTATAAGAATAGTGGCAGCTCCATACATTTATATTTAGTTCTATATTTATGTTCTAGGTACTGGGGACACACAGATGGAATTAAGCAAGGCTAGAAAACATATTATCTTTGAAGACAGGCAAGTAAATAAACATTTGTAATACATTAAGATAAATCTCATGGCAGAAATAAACAGAAGGTTCTGAGACAGCATAAAGAAAGGAGTAAAGTGTTGAGGGAAGAGTAAGGAATTGAGCCATGACATTTCAGGAAGTGGAAACAGTATGCAAAAGCATGAAGACTTGAAAACAGTGTATCAGGAGATTATAAATTGTGCACCTGGAGTATGGAAAGTATAGGTAGGAAGAGTAGAAGCTTGAAATGTAGGTAGAGGGCAGATAGTAGCACCCTAAGGAGACAAGACTTCATTCTGTTAGCATTTGCAGGGAAGGTATTGAAGATTTTAAACAGGTGAGTCACATGATCAGATTTGCATTTTAGTAAGGTTACTGTGCCAGCAAGGTAAAAGATGGACTGGGAGGGTGGTAAGATGGGAAGAGTTAGCAAACTACGTGTAACAACCTAGAGGATATGGGGAATGCCAAAACTTAGCTAGTGCTGGACAGGAAGGCAGAATTCTGAGAGATTTGGTAGGTAAGCTAGGCAGGTTTTCAAAGATGATTTGTAAGATAGGAGAAAAAAGGCAAAGTATTTGACAGGAGTCCTGAACCCTAGGGTCCATGCTTGGTCTGAAGAGAGTTTTGTGAATTCCCTGACATCCATTGTCCATCTGTGTGCATGAACATTTTTCTGGGTAAAGAGATCCATACCTTTAATCATATTCTCAAATAAGTAAAAATATACTGGTTTAGTATTATTTTCCACTTTCCAACTTGGGCATCTATGTGGATATTTGGTAGTGTTAACTGAGATGTGGGTGATAAAAAATAAAGGAGAAAGGAAGATAAAGTAATTGACAGACAAAGTATCATTACCTTTTGGGTAAGGATGTTTTAAGGGAGTTATAATCTAACATTTAAGACAATTACCTCAAAGATTTTTTTCTTGCCTTTTAACATTATGTTTTAGGAAAATATTTTGTATTTAAAAATTGAAATGAGCAGATTCTGATAGTTATTTTTTTTTTTTAATTTGAAGCAGATTTAAATAAGCCTTAAATCAGCTTTTAAAGTTTGTTTGAAATTTAAGGACATATGATATGAACATTTAAAATTGTTATTTCAAGCAAGCATTGAAAATTCTACAGAGTGCTAGTTTAAGAGCAGTGTGTGTATGTGCATTTTACTCTGTGTACTAGTGTCAAGTAAGTTAGAGGACACTAGCCTAATTTTTTATTTAATAGATTGGCAGTTTTCTATTAAACTTAGCCTGTTTGGGTGTTTCATGTTTCTCCACGTTAGATTTCAATTTTGAGAGAATGAAAATGTTGAGTATGTGGTCTTCTGATGTTGCACACTCTCCTGTAAATAACCCTTAGGCTGCTAGTCATTTATAAATACCTTGATTATACTTATTTAGCTGTATTTCCATAGTGATTTTATTTAACTTTCACTTTCACTTGTTCTTTTCAGATGTAATACCATAGATATCAAACTTTAGACTTTTATATTAGGAATAACCTTAGTGTAGTTACTACAAAGATATTGAAACTATGGGCTTTATATCAAGGCAAGGCTGCATTTTGTTCTAGACGAGGCTATTTTGGTATATTTTTCCCCGCGCTCTGTCTTTTCAGATTGAATTACTGATTTTTCCCCCTTTGTTTTGTTTGTTGTGGTTTTGATGTTTTTTTTCCTTTCAGCTAAAGGAGCAGCCCAGTGGTTTTCAAGAAGTGCCAAAGTGCACTGACTGTCTCATGATGACTGGTGCCTCAGGGAGGGTCATGATTCCTGGATACAGGATCGACCTGATCCTGGATGTCACTTCAAGCAGTCAGATCGTGGGGAAAAGCCTTGTCTAATGGCTAGCCTTCCTCAAAAGTCTGATGCTAGTCATCTCGGAAGGCCTCAGAAAAGCCTTAAAGGTGAGCAGAGTAGAGTGTAGTTCTCTCTGGGGGCTATGACTATTTGTTGGAGAATCTGATTCCACATAGAATGACAACCCTAATCTGATAAATCCAGATTCAATTGGTAATTTAACTTTGAGCTTATAAATTGGTTGATGATTATCCGATCCCAGCTTTTGAGTTAGTAGAACCACCTTGCTAAGCTTAAGATCTATAAGTGAGGGACTTGGTATTTCCTGAGGTTCTTCACAGCTTTAGGTTAGTATCTGTTGTCTTAGACAGAAATAGCATTGCTATTATAGCTAAGGAACACTTTGGTTACAAAATTGCACATGGTTAAGTATGGATAGTTTTTTTTTTTTTTTTTTTAATTTAGCTAGCAAGGTATTCTCTTGATTTGTATATTTATTAGATACCAATTATTTATCAGGCAGTTATTTATCAGGGTTTGGAAGGATAAGTTTGCATTTGCTTTGTCTGTTATAATAAACTTTTCTATAAAACATAGCTGCCTTTGAACCAAGTTTGGATTTATGTAGCTCATATTTTATTGCATTCTGTTGAAGAATATTAGTACTACCTGCATCATTTCAATGACATTTTAGCACCAGAAAAGATTCTCCAGAGATGTTTTGAGTATTTTGGAAAAAGTTTAATTCTAGGCCTCTTTCTCTGTGATTTGAAGCACTTACAGAACTCAGTTATTCATGTAATAACATTGATTGCTAATAACCTTGATTACTAAATTTAAATGCTAAAACTTGTCTTAAGACTTAACTTTTTTTTTTAAATTGAACCACCTATATTAGTAAAAAAAAAAAAAAAAAACATTGGTTATGTACCATTCCCATTGTATGCATATTTTAATTTTAGAAATTATATATGTGACTACTGTATTAATATTATTATGTTAAAAACATATATAAACATAGAACTTTAAAAAGATGAGACGAAAAAATTTATACAAAGGAAATTCTGATCTTTGCTTCTTGTATAACATGCATCATGATTTACACTAGGGGTCAGCAAACATTTTCTTTGAAGGGCCAGATAGTGAACATTTTAGGTTTTTCAGCCTATATGGTGTCTATTGGAACTACTCCGCTGTTGGAGGACAAAAGCAGCCATAGACAGTATGTTAAATGAATGAGTGTGGCCATGTTCAATAAAATTTTATTGACAAAAATTAGGCTCTGGGCTGGATTTGGTTGGTGTGCTATAGTTTGCTGATTGCTGGTGTATACCCTGTTTTGTAGACTACTGCTCTAGACCTTGGAGTTGTATTATACTACTTCTGTTAGATCCTTTTCACATTAGTTTTGGAGAGTGGATTTTATCTATGGAATTGATTTTTCCTTTATGAAGTGGGTGGAACACCACTAGTAGTCAGAGTGTATTCAGTTAAAGTGAACAGGTGCTTATTGAACAGTAGTGAAGTTCAGACACAGGGTTAGGTGCTGGCTTATGAGTTTGATATGAGAGGTACAGTTATGGCATAGTGTAAGATATAAAATTATTAAAGCACAAGCTGATAAGATGGTACAGTTGAGAAAGTGAGGCTGGAGCTGACTCTAGGAAATGTCTTGAGTTGGATTTTGAAAGGTTAATTCAAGTTTGTGAAGCAGATGGATGCAAAGACATGAAGGTCACTGAAGAGAGTTTGGAAGAACTGTATGTGCCTCAGTATTGATAGCTGGCGAAGTGTTCAAGAGAAATAGCAGCAGGAAATGAGACTAGATAGATTGGCATGGCCCATCCTGTATTCTCTGTCGAGGAGCTTGGACTTTGCCTTGTAGATGGATGGGAACCATTGAAGAGATTTTAGTAGAGGAGAAAGTTATTAGATTTGCATTTTAGAAAGATAGTGGCAGTAGCGTGGACTGTGCAAAGAGCAGGGGTTTTTTTTGGCACCTCATCTGTTTTCACTTCCTCATAAAAGAGGACATGATTGTAGGTTGAACTATACCAGACATAAAATTAAGAAACTTGGAGTGCTATTTAGCAGTAAAAAGGAATGAACTGGTGACATGCTACAACATGGATGAACCTCAAAAACATTATCCTAGATGCAAAGGACCTCATATAGCATTATTCCATTTATATGGAATGTCCGTAAAGTCGATGAGTGCTTGCCTGGACATGTTTGGGACACTGACTACAGATGGGCACAGGGATCTTTCTAAGATGTTGGAAATGTTCTGAAACGGCATGATGGTGATGGTTGTACAACTGTAAATTTACTAAAAATCATTGAACACATAAAATGGATGAATTTTATGGTAGGTAATCATGCCTCAATAAAGTTGTTAAAAAATTAGAAGGACTTTGCCTTTGCAATTTGTTGGGGTAAAACTTTGTTGAAGAAAGTATTTCCATATTGCAGGTTGTCAAGTGATAGCTTTTTCCTCTGAACAAATACTGACCTTAAACTACTAGAAGCTAAAATAAAGTTTTGATTTTTTAATAAAAAATTCCTTTTGGATGTACATTGGACATTCCTAAGGATATACGTTTTAACTGTAGAGTGTAACAATAGGAACTAACAATAAATAATCAGGTTGGTATTACGTTTTATGGAATTCACTTTGACTTTAGTAATTTTTTTTGAGACAGGATCTTGCTTTGTTGCCTAGACTTTCTCAATTTTCCTTTCCTTAATAAATACGATACGAGGAGAACCTTCTTCATTGCTTATATTGGATAATAGTATTAAAGTTAGAAATAGCCTACGGGAAATTTCCTTGATTTTTTTTTTTTTCAAGGAAATATGCTAAAGAAAAAGTTGATATAGGATGCTTTTAAATTTGTAAATTGTTTCCTCATAATTTTAGCAGTTATAGGAAATGAATAAAAAGAATACAAAACAATTGGAAAATGGTTAATTTCATTCAATAAATATGTATGTAGGGCCTACCATGTGCCTAGGCACTGTTCTTAGAAACAGATTGTGAAGGACTCTTACTATATTACTTTCTTTTATTCCTGGCTACCAAAATAATGTATGAGGTTGAGCTTAATCATTTAAAAAAATGTGTAAACTTAAATATTTAACTTTAATTGTTTACAAGGTAATTTCACATCTCCTATAATTCTCAATTCTGTGACCGTGAGGAAAATGTCTTAGTAAGGCTAATTTCTACCTAAGAGGCAGAGCTAGGACTTGACTATTTTATTTTTTTGGGTCCATTGCTCTTCACACTCTAGTGTGGGATTAAAAGAAAAAAAAAGCAACAGTATTGTACTGCATAAGAACAGTCATATAGGCCAGTGAGATAGAATTGAGAGTCTAGCAGTAAAACCCATGCATTTATAGTCAGTCAATTTTTGGCAAGAGTTAAGAGAGTTTAATGAGAAAATAATAATTTTCTGGCCGGGCGCAGTAGCTCACGCCTGTAATCCTAGACTTTGGGAGGCCGAGGCAGGTGGATTGCCTGAGCTCAGGAGTTCGAGACCAGCCTGGCCAACCTGGTAAAACCCCATCTCTACTAAAAAATACAAAAAATTAGCCAGGTGTGGTGGCATGTGCTTGTAATCCCAGCTACTTGGGAGGCTGAGACAGGAGAATCACTTGAACCCGGGAGGTTGCGGTGAGCCGAGATCATGCCATTGCACTCCAGCCTGGGTGACAGAGAGAGATTCCATCTCAAAAAAAAAAAAAGAATAATTTTCTTAGCAAATGGTTTTGAGCCAACTGAATATGCATGCACATGCAAGAGAAGGAAACTTAACCTCTATCTTATATACAAAAATTAGATCAAAATGGGTCAAAGACCCCAATATAAGAGCTAAAACTTAGAAGAAAACATAGGCTTAATCTTCCTGACCTAGGATTAGGCAAGTTTTAGACATGACATCAGAAGCACAAAGAACAACTAGACAAATTAGACTTCAGAATTTAAAACTTTTGTTTCAAAGGATGCTATCAAGAAAGTGAAAAGATAGTAACAGAATGAGAGAAAATATTTGCAGATCATTTATCTGTGAAGGGCATGATATCCAGAATATATAAAGAACTATAACAACATAAAAATAAAAAGACAACCTAATTTAAAAATGGTCAAAGGATTTGGTTAGACATTTCTCCAGAGAAGATATACAAATGGCCAGTAAGTACATGAAAAGATGCTCACCATTATTAGTAACGAGGGAAATGCAGATTATAACCATAATGAGATAGCAGTTTACACCTACTATAATGACATATAATAAAAAAGATGGACAATAACAAATGTTGGTGAGAACGTAGAGAAACTGTAACCCTCATACTTTGCTAGTGAGGATGTAAAATGATGCAGCTGCTTTGGGAAATTGTTTGGTGGTTCTTCAAAAAGTTAAACATAGTGTTACCTTGTGGTAACTCCAGTAACTCTATTCTGGGGTATATATCTAAAGAAATGAAAACATGTCTACACAAAAACCTGTAAGTGAACATCATATAAATGTCATTCATAATAGCCAAAAGGTGAAAACAACCCAAATATCTATTACCTGATGAATGGATAAACAAAATATGATATATCCATACAATGGAATGTTATTCAGCCTTAAAAAGGAATAAAATTATCTCACATAGTGCAACATGGATGAACCTTGAAAACATGCTAAGTGAAAGCCAGACACAAAAGGCTACTTACTGTAAGTTTCCATTTATATGAAGTATCTAGAATAGGCAAATTCATAGAAACAGAAATAAGTGATTGCCAGAGGCTTGGGGTAAGGGTAGGATGCTAATGTATATAGAAGGGTTTCCTTTTCAGGTGATCAAAATGTTCTGAAAGTAGACAGTGGTGATGATTGTACAACTCTGACTTCCTGGTTCAGCCACTCTAAATAAATGAAAAACATGGAAGAACTTGTATCTTTACTCTCATACACTCACACTATTTTCCTCTCTGGTGCCTGTCTTCTTCATCGTTTTGCAACAAATTTAGAGATCATTTCTGTTATCTCCTTGACTTCCCTACCTCCTCTTAAATCTATTACAATCTGACTTTTGATTCTACCTTTGTTAATAAGATCACTAATAATGTCCTTATCTTCCAAATCCAAATTTGCTTTTTAGTTTTTCTTTCATGATGTTTTGCCCAACACTATTGAACACTCTTTTTTAAAGCTTCTCTTGACTTCTGTGTTTACACTTTCCTGGCCCTGCTTTGGCTTTTTGTTTTGTTTTACTTTCCATCCTTGACCTTAGTGTATTTGCCTGTCCCTAAGTGTTACTGGTTTAGTCTTAGATTTTCTTACATATTTACTGTCATACTCTTGGACAATTTCATTCCCATGGCTTTGTCCATGTTCATCTGCATAGAAGTGTGTGTATTTGGTCTAAAAGTCTTGGTGACTCAACTTACTCTCAAATAGTTTGTCAAATATTAATACTTATATATTACTGTACTACTCCATTTTCATGCTGCTGGTAAAGACATACCCGAGACTGGGCAATTAATGAAAGCGGTTTAATGGATTTAAAGATCTACATGGCTAGGAGGGCCTCACAATCCTGGTGGAAGGCGAGGAGGAGCAAGTCATGTCTTCCATGGGTGGCAGCAGGCAAAGAGAGAGAGCTTGTGCAGGGAAACTCCTGTTTTTAAAACCATCAGATCTTGTGAGACTTACTCCCTATCACGAGAACAGCATGGCAGAGACCCGCCCCCATGATACAATTACCTCCCATGGGGTTTCTCCCACAAAATGTGGGAATTGTGGGAGTTCCAATTCAAGATGAGATTTGGGTAGGGACACAGCCAAACCATATCAATTACCATTATTATTGTTGTTATATAAAAGGGAAAGAAATAAATGTGACAAAATGTAAACTGTCTATGAATCTAGATGATTCCACTGGAATCATAGCTCCACTATGACCCTGGAGCTCATAGTACAATCACTGCAACTTTTCTGTGAGATAGAAATTTTTCAAATAGAGAGATTTTTAAAAGAATTTTTTTTTAAGTGAACAGAGTTCTGTGCCATTTAGTACATCCTTTCCTTTAAAAAAAACAAAAAAACAAAAAAAACAAAAGTCATACTTGTCAGGGTATTAAGCTGCTATAACAGAATGCAGTGGTTCTTTAATTGTGAGTTTCTTATATATTCTAGGATAGGCAGATCTGTTTCGTATACCTTTTTTCCACTGCATCATTTCAGTTTGGATATTCTTGACTTTTGAATTGTTCTTGGAAATAATTAGAAAAAACTAGGGATTGGGATTGTTGGAGGGTGAAACCATAGGGAGAGAAAGGAAGTTGAGGAATTCAATCTTGCGTCTTAGAACTATGTGTGTGTGCGTGTATGTGTGTGTGTATATATATGGAAGAACTACATACATATATATATATGGAAGGAAGAAACAGAAATGAATCTATAAAGGCCTGAGAGTACTTACGTATTTTCTTGTTATTATCTGTTATGTTATGAATAGGACCTGTGGCTGTATTATATTTGAGAAATAGGATTTAAGAAATACCCACTAAGTTTTACCAAAAATATTAAAATTTTGTTTGCTTTAAAAAAAGCTTTTATTAAGCTTCTTTTCTATCTACATTATCCAAGCAAATCTGAATAATTGGGACTAGAGTTGGACTAGATGTTGGAGGGACCAACTTTCTATTTATTAAAACACGGGAAGATTTAGCATTAGTTTGATTAGAATGGGCGCTTTCCTACCCCTAACACACACACAATGCCTCTTTGAGTGCATATTTTCTGCAACAAAGAAAAACAAATTGACAAACATCTAGTTGAGTCTTCAAGGATTCTGAAAAGCTTCTGGCAAGGTATATTTTTTTAGGATATTGGTTCAGCTTCTCTATTTGGGACAAAAATAGCTGGTTTAAAAATACAGAAGGCTTTTCCTTTCACATCAAAGATAGAACTGGTTAGTAGTCAGGGAGGTGGAGTGGTTTTGCTCTAAGCTATTGTCTAGGGTTCCAAGTTTCTTCTACTTTGTTACTCTATCTTTGCTTTTATCTGAATGGTTGATGCTGGTTTCACAGCACATCATACAACTGGATTTCCGCCTGTGGGAAGGACTAAAGAGTGTAGAAGGCAAACAACTTCCTAATATAAGCATGACCTAAAACATAAATGGCAATTGCGATGAGAGTCCATCAACTAGAATTTGGCCACACTTAGCTGTAAGGCAGAGTGGAAACTAATCCCTGCTTGGGTGACTGTGAGTCCAGTTAAAATCTGGGGGGTTAAAGTAGTAGAAGGAAGAAGGAGAGACTAGATGTGGAGGGGCAGTTATCAGAAATTACAGGGGTGGTAAAGAAAGTAAGCTTGAAAGCTTCTTTGCTTTCGAGTGTAACTACTTGTTCTAAGCTTATCTTGTACATTTTTGCTTCAGACCTGAAATCAGGTCAGGTTCCATGTATTAGGACATGGTATATGGAGACCATAGCATGGGTTTTAGAAAAGGTTGCATTGCCATTGAGTTAATCATCATTTTCAGGCTTTTTCGGTACAGAGCTAGGAAATATGTTTTTCTGAAAGAGAAAATAGGTTAGGTCATGAATCCATACTACTATTTGCATTTCACTTTTAAGGTAGGTATTTAAAATGTTTTTCTGTCATAAAGAAACACATAAGAATGTGTTTCTGTCATAAAGACCAAAGTTTGATTCCTGGTTCTGCAACTTATTAGAGGTATCATTTTTTTTGCTCATGTTGAATTGCAGTTTTCTCATCTTTACAATGGGGATAATAACTACATCTCGTGGTTGTCATATGATTAAATGAGATAAGTGCTCAGAAATTTTTACTGATTTTATTATTCTCTATCACAATACAAAAAGGAGAGACCCCTAATTCTTCTTACCGGGGTTAGAGAAGACAGAGACACTTGTGCCATCAGGGAAGATTGTTTTAAATGGGCTGTGGAGGTTTAGTGAGAAGAAATATCCAGGTAAGGGACCCAGCAGAGGCTATGATCTGCGTTTGTCAGGGCTGGTGCATAGGATTCTATTTTGACCCTTTTAAAAAAAAATCTTTTTTCTGATAGTATTTATCATAGCGTGTAATGAAGTAGTAGTGTGTGTGCTTATTTGCTTACTGTCTGACTGCCTTTATGCCCCACAATGACAAGGAAGGACTATCCTTTCTTTTTGATTACCATTATACCTCCAGTGCCTGCCACATAATAGTCACACAGTTGATGTTCAGACCCTGAATAAAATTTTGAAGCATTTATAAATATCACAAAAATTTGCATTTGATTATATACATAAATAATTCTGCATTTATTTCATTGTTACCTACTGAGGGTTTCCTACTAGTTGATCTAGTTTCTTCCAAGTCAATAACTTTAATTACTCTGGAGAATTTTGCACACTTAATAGCATTAGTTCTTTATCAGTTTTTATTGAAAGAGTAAACGAATGAATTTGCTGGTGTTCCAGTCTGTTTGGATCAGGTTCTCAGCCACAATGTGGATATACTGGTATGTTATGAAATGTGTGCCAAGTAATTTATTGTTAACAAGAGTTTAAAATACTTCAGGTATCCCTTATAATGAAACCACTTTGGTGTTTCCATTTTGTTATGTTGCCTTAAGAGGGAGAGAGCTGCACATACAGATTATTCTCCCGAGAATTACCTGTAGTACTCCCATGGGAGAGAGAGAGCTCACCTATGCGCTTGTGAGCCTCAGCACCTCTGCGCATGCATCTTTTGTGTCCGCGTGGAAAGATTCAAAATGAGAATTCTCACCTGGATCTTTAGGGAAGTATTCTGAGAAAGGGGTCAACATGGTACAGTATAAGACACTAGATCCTAAGTCAAATGGCATTTGTATTCTAGAGCCTTTTCTTGTTTGGCTACGAAATACATGACACTCAAATTTTGCATATGCTTATTTTTGTTGTGTTATTGTCCCCTTTGTTGAGGTATAATTTATATCTAACAAAACATAGCAATTTCAAGTGTAAAACTTCATGAATTCTGACAAACGTAAGTCATGTATTTAATACTATAATAATAATATAAAATACATGTTACTCCAAAGAAATTTTCTCATGCCCCTTTGTAGTTCCTGTCAGCCTTGACAACTGACCCGCTTTCTGTTACTATAGTTTTATCTTCTCTAGAATTTGGAATTATACAGTGGACACAATTATACACTGTAAAAGATTATACCCTGTATAATATGTGGCTGACTTCTTTCACTTAGCGTAATGCTCTTGAGATTCGTTCTTGTTGCATATGTCAGTAGATTGTTTCTTTTTATTGCTGAGCCATATTCCATTGTATGGCTATGCAACAGGTTGCTTATCCATTCACCAGAGCAAACATTTGGGTTTTTTTGACCGTTACGAATAAGCTGCTGTGAACATTGGTATACAAGTCTTTTTATAGACCTGTGTTTTATTTCTCTTGGGTATATACTTACGAGCATAATTGGTGGGTCATATGATAAGTGTATATCTAGCTTTATAAGAAACTGCAAATTGTTTACTAAAGTGTGTGTACTATTTTGTATTCCCACCAGGAATGTATGAGAGGCCTAGTTACTCTACATCTTTCCAACACTTGAGTTTTTTCAGTTTTTAAAGTTTTATTATCTTTTTGGTTTTAGTTTGCATTTCCCAAGTGACTAAATATATTGAAAATCTTTTCATGTGTTTCTTTTCTTCCTTTTTTTTTTTTTTTTGAGACAGAGTCTCACTCTGCCACCCAGGCTGGAGTGCAATGGCGCAATCTCAGCTCACTGCAACCTCTGCCTCCCAGGTTCAAGTGATTCTCCTGTCTCAGCCTCCCTAGTAGCTGGGGTTACAGGTGCCCGCCACCATGCCCAGCTAATTTGTGTATTTTTAGTAGAGACAGGTTTCACCAGGTTGGCCAGGCTGGTCTTGAACTCCTGACCTCAGGTGATCCACCCTCCTCGGTCTCTCAAAGTGCTGGGATTACAGGCATGAGCCACTGCACCTGGCCCATGTGCTTGCTTATTTATTTATTTATGAGACAAAGTCTGACTCTGTCACCCAGGCTGGAGTGCAGTGGCACGATCTCGGCTCACTACAACCTCCACTTCCCAGGTTCAAGTGATTCTTGTGCCTCAGCCTCCTAAGTAGCTAGGATTACGGGCACCTGCCACCACACCCCTCTAATTTTTGTATTTTTAGTAGAGACAGGGTTTCACCATGTTGGCCAGGCTGGTCTCAAACTCCTGACCTCAGGTGATCCACCCACCTCAGCCTCCCAAAGTGCTAGGATTACCGGTGTGAGTCACGGTGCCCAGCCCCATGTGCTTATTTTCTATCTGTATCTCTTTGGTGAAGTGAACATCCTGACCTCTTGGCTGTTTTTTATTGGGTAGTCTGTCTTCTTGTTAATGAGTTACAAGAATTTTTTACATATTCTGGATAGGATACAAGTTCTTTATTAGATATATGGTTTTCAAATATTTTTTTCCCAGTCTCTAGCTGCCTTTTTATATTTTAGAGTGTCTTTTGAAGAGTAAAGTTTTAAATTTATTTTTTCCTTTTAGTTTGTGTTTTCTGTGTCTTATTTAAGAAATCTTTTCCTAGTCTAAGATACTAAGGATTTTCTCCTGTATTTTCTCCAAGGAGTTTTATAGTTTGTGCCCTTACTTTGAGGGTAATAGTTCATTTAGAATTTTCGGTGTATCATGGGAGGAAAGTGTTGAGGTTTATTTTTGACATATGGATAATTAATTGTATCAGCATTTTTATTGGAGAGATTATCCTTTCCTCATTGCTGAAGCATCTTGGTTGAGTCGATTGGCTATGTTTTTGTTTGGCTGTTTTTGGACTTTCTATTCTGCTTTGTTGATACCTGTGTCTTTGGCAATACAACATGGTCTCAACTACTGTGGTTTTATAACGAGTCTTGAAATCATTTAGTCAAGTCTCCAACTTTGTTTTTATCCAAATTGCCTTGTTTGTTCTAGGTCCTTTGAGTTTACATGTAAATTTAGAATCAGGCTTATTAGTTTTTATAAGAAAGCCTACTGCAATTTTGATTAGAATTACATTGAATCTATAAATCAGTTTGAGGGAAAATTGATACTTTTTACCTTATTGGCTATTCTGATCCATGAGTACGGCATGTTTTTCAGATTTAAGTGTTTGATTTTCTCAGCAATATTTGTAGTTTTCAGATGGGAGTTTATACATATGTTAGGTATCTTATATATTTTGATGTTATTATTATTATTATTATTATTATTATTTGAGACAAAGTCTCGCTCTTTTGCCCAAGCTGGAGTGCAGTGGCACGATCTCGGCCCACTGCAAACTCTGCCTCCCGGGTTCACGCCATTCTCCTGCCTCAGCCTCCCGAATAGCTGGGACTACAGGCGCCTGCCAGCATGCCCGGCTAATTTTTTTGTATTTTTAGTAGAGACGGGGTTTCACCATGTTAGCCGGGATGGTCTCGATCAACTGACCTTGTGATCCGCCCGTCTTGGCCTCCCAAAGTGCTGGGATTACAGGGATGAGCCCCTGCACTCGGCCTATTTTGATGTTATTATTAATTGGTCTTTTTACTTTCAACTTCTGATTATTTGTTGTTAGTACATAAACAGTTGGGTTTTTTTGCATCTTTACCTGGTATCCTGTGACCTTTCTAAATTTTCTTGTTATCTGGTAGCTTTTCTAGATTCCTTGAAGCTTTTTACATACAAAATCATCTTGACTGAATATAGACAGTTACACTTCTTCCTTTCCAAATCTGTCTGCCTTTTATTTCTTTTTCTTGCTTAAATTAAGTACTGGTAGAAGTAGTGAGAATGGACATTGTCGTGTTGTTCTTGAAATCCAGAAGCTTAACGTTAATTTGTTAACATTAACATTTAATTTTAAGGAGCACTAATTGTTCCTTAAAATTAAAAAAAAAATACTACCTATGATGAATTAGCATTGTAACAAATACAATACCAATGATAAATTACCTAACCTATGTCAGACAGCACAAATAAAGGCAGTTGACTTTGCCAAATTTCTGAGAAAACAGATAAAGCTATTAAAGCTATGAGATGGTATTATAACTGTTTCACTGACTGTGAAAAACTGTTACTGAGGAATCAAATATCTCTCCAAAACCAACATTTAAAAGGTAAGTGTTATATTGGCTGGTAGTTTGTAATTGAAATAAGAATATAAAGTATTCTAATAGAAAGTGCAAATGAAATACTCAGAGTCTTTAGTATACCTTGAAGTTATACTATTATTACTATTATTTGAGACGGATTCTCGCTCTGTCACCCAGGCTGAAGGGCAATGGTATGATCTTGCCTCACTACAACTTGGTGAAACCTCCTGGTGTCAAGCCTCGGCCTCCCGAGTAGCTGGGACTACAGGCATGTGCCACCATGCCTGGCTAATTTTTGTATTTTTAGTAAAGACAGGTTTTCACCATGTTGGCCAGGCTGGTCTTGAACTCCAGACCTCAAGCTGTCTGCCCAACTCAGCCTCCCAAAGTGCTGTGATTATAGGCGTGAGCCACTGTGCCCGGTTGAAATTATACTTTTCAAACTAAAGGTGCTAAAAAGGTCAAGATCATTAAGCACACATTATAAAATATGACCCTGATGCTCTGCTTAACTTATAAGGGCCAAAAGGAATTTAATTAGTAGACTCAGTCTGCGGAAGGCTTAGACTGGAAACTCTGTGATACTCAAATGCTATGATATGATATGGAAGAAGAAAGGGATATGCTGCTGCCTAGATCATTTTATGCTATTGTTGGAAAAAATTTTTATGCACATTTAATGTTAAATTTGGGGAAGTAAAGAAATATATTAAATTGATGATATACCTTAGAATTTAAGTTATAGGTTATAGGTTTGTTGGAGGATTAAATAAGATGATAAAAGCAAGGTAACTCATTGAAACCTTGTCACATTATAAGCATTCAGTAAATGGTGAATTACCAATCTCTTAACTTGTGTGATTATGGGCAGTATTTGGTGTGGTCAAGAGATCTTTAAGTTTTTTTCTGTCTCCCTACTTCTTTGAGTTATCAAGAAAGAGATTATTATTTTTTGATACAACCTAGTTTCATAAATAGGGACATATATAACATATTACAGAAAGTTTCTGTTGATGTTTTTGTGCTTGAGGCATTAAGTGCTCTCAGTTACCTGGAAAAATAATGGCTCTGAAATGATTCAAAGCTTTTCCTTTATAATTTTTAAGATTCCTTGCCAATGTGCTTTAAATGAACCTTCTGACTTATTAATAAAACTCAGTGACGGGGCACAGTGGCTCTTGCCTGTAATCCCAGCACTTTGGGACACCAGGGAGGGTGGATCACCTGAGGTCAGGAGTTCAAGACCAGCCTGGCCAACATAGTGAAACCCTGTCTCTACTTAAAATACAAAAAGTTAGCTGGGCATGGTGGCAGGTGCCTGTAATCCCAGCTACTTGGGAGGCTGAGGCAGGAGAATCACTTGAACCCAAGAGGCAGAGGTTGCAGTGAGCCAAGATTGCACCACTGCACTCCAGCCTGGGCAACAAGAGCGAAACTCCATCTCAAAAAAACCCCACCTCAATAGGTTATTCTAGTCTAAATGTTTTATGGTAGAGTCGGAATAATCTGGGTTATTATTTAACAATTATATATAGCTACACTTTAGCATTGATAATGTTATTATACTTTCTTTTTTTCTTTTGAGACCGAGTCTCACTCTGTTGCCCAGGCTGGAGTGCAGTGGCACGATCTCGGCTCACTGCAACCTCTGCCTCCCGTGTTCGAGTGATTGTCCAGCGTCAGCCTCCCGAGTAGCTGGGATTACAGGCGTGTGCCACCATGCCCGGCTACTTTTTATATTTTTAGTATAGATGAGGTTTTGCTATGTTGGTCAGACTGGTCTCAAACGCCTGGCCTCAAGTCCCAAAGTGCTGGGATTTAGGCATGAACCACTGTGCCTGGCCACACCGTACAGAAACACTATTATGGTGTGTGTATGTATCTATTTGGAACTTAGTTTTGTAGCCTTTTTTTAAAATCATACTTTATTATAGTACCTTGTTATTTTGAACATGTTAATACTATAATAGTTGAGGTAGACAGAACATTAGGACATACCATATTCTGTATTTTTTCCTCTGTATTTGTCTTTGGTATCAGTCCCTGGATTTTTGCTTTTATGAGTCTGTTTCTTTCATTCCTATTATTTTTGTTATCAATCATCCTAGTGCTTTTTTAAATTATTGCATTAGCTTTCTAGCTTATCTTGGCTGCTTTCAGTCTGTCCTGTATGTTGCAAAATTATTTTAAAGCATACCACTTCAGTGTATGAAGTGGTATACCACTCTACTGTTCAAAATGTTGCATTGCTTTCCATTGTCCACTAGATTGCTCATTGCCCTTCACAACTTAGCCAGTCACATTATTTATTCATCCATCCTTTTATTCATTCAGCCATATTTATTAGTTTCTTCTATGAACCAGACAGGATGCTAGGTTCTGAGGATAAAACGGTGAGCAAAAACAAAAAGGAGCCCTGCCCCATGGGTCTGGAGAAGGCAAACATTAATAAAAATACCACATAGATGAAAGTAAACTTTCAGTCATCATACATTCTACAAGAGGGAGGAATATGTGCTATGAGAGCTTATAATGAATTAGATATGGTCAAGGAGGTTATTGGAGGGCCAAGATCTGAAGAGAGTAGGATTTGTTACTCAAAAAATAGAAAAGAGGATTATACCAGACAGAGGGAATAGCATGTCCAAACGCTTTTTTTTTGTTTGTTTGTTTTTTTGTTAAGGGAGTATATTTTGAGAATGAAAAACTGAAAGAAGGCTAATGTGGCTTAGACACAGGGGTGTCCAATCTTTTGGCTTCCCTGGGGCACTTTGGAAGGAAGAACGATTGTCTTGGGCCACACATAAAATACACTAACACTAATGATAGCTGATAAGCTAAACACACACACACACACAATCTCATAATGTTTTAAGAAAGTTTACAAATTTGTATTGGGCTGCTTTCAAAGGCGTCCTGGGCTACGTGCAGCCTGTGGACCACGGGTTGGACATGCTTGGCTTAGAGCATAAAAGAAGAGGGATCGTAGTACAAGATGGAAAAGAAGGTTGGACTTGACCATACAAGGGGCTTCCAGGCCATACTGAGGAATATTATTAATATAAAAGCAATAAGAAGCCATCCAAGGGTTTTATTTAGAGATGGGGTGGAGGAGAGGGAGATAAAAGTGGTTGTTGGAGCATTGTTGTTTAGTCTTGACAATAGCTTGGTCAAGGAGGTTGGTGATGGTAGAAGAGTTTCAGTTTCAAGAGATATTTAGGAGGTTAAATCAGTTAAACCTGCTGACATTTAATACAGTTGGAGGTGTAAGAAACAGGGAGGAGATGGCGTCCTGCAAAATTGGATAAATAATGATGCCATTTTACTGAGTTAGGGAATATTGGAAGAGGACCATTTTGGGTAGAGGAAAATCTTAAGTTCAGTTTTGAACATGTTTAGTTTGACACACCCTTTGAGCCATTTGGGAGGGTGTGTCACAAGGCAGAATATTTGGTGCTCAAAAGAGAGAGAGAGCCTCAACATACACAGTTATTACTATTATTTGATTATTGATAGAAATTGAAGCTGACAGTAGTAGGGTTGACAGTTGAGACTATACATTGGGCAAGACCTAAGACTGATTCTTGAGGATTTGCAGCACTTACTAGTTAGGTATTGGAGGTTGTGTCTAGGTTAGGGGTGAGGATGGAAGGGAGGAGCAGCCAGAGGAGAGAAGGAAAACCATGAAAATATTTCAGCATGAAAGCCAAAGGAAGATTCCTTTCAAAAGGCTGGGAAGTAGTTTTGAGTGCTGCTTGGAAGCCAGATTTGAAAATGTCCAATAGATTTAATGACTCAAGGAGAGATCTGCTGCTGTGTAACAAACCATCCCAAAACTCAGTGACTTAAAACAACAGTTTATTATTTCTTAAGAATTTGTTAGCTGGTTACATAAGCCCCAGACTTATCTAGTACTGGAACATACAAGATGGTCTTAATTATATGTCTGGGGCTTTGGTGCTGCCTGTTTTCTGGGGGACCTTGCTTCTCATCCATGTGGCTTCTGTCTCCATCATTTAGTAGCATAATTCAAGCCTTTAAACATGGTAGCCAGCTTCCATGGAAGTGGAAATAAAGCTGCTAGGCCTAGTAAGACTTAGACTCTGAATACCTTTGAGTACGTCGGAGTACTATGCCATCTACCAGAGTAACCAAGCCAAAACAAGACAAAACCCATTGATAAGTCTAGTGTGAGAGTTGTTTGTGAAAAAAAAAAAAAAAATTAACAGTAGGGAAATCCAATAATTGATAGGCTAAGTATAACTCCAAAAGACAGATACATTGAGTGAGAGGACTGGGGAATGAAGAAAATTTCCTAATTATTCCTCTGCATTTTCTTTAAGTTTGACCTCACCTGGGCTACTAATTTCCTGAACACTTCCTCTTTCTTTCCTCATGTACTCCTTCTCCCTGGACGTTATTTCTCTATCTCTCTAAATTAAAATCCAACACGTCCTTAGAGGATTAAAGTCTTTCTTAAAAATCTTTCTCTCCTCCTTTGCACTTTATTCGCCGCCAGTTCTGAAGTTTAATTTAGTTTTCAACCCAGTATTTATTATTATTATTTCTTGTCTCCTATGTGTTTAATCATGATATTCACTCTTCACTGCTCCCTAACTTGCATGAAGTTCTCAGTAAACTTATTATTCTTCACACTTGCTCAGGTGCTACTTCCTCTGAGAAGTCTTCCCTGGTTTATCCCCTAATCATTTATTCTTTTGTACTTTATGCATGTTTTTATTGTTGTACATATCATAACACATAATTGTTTACTTACATGTCTTGGAAGTAGAAAATTACAATGTCTAATGTGTTGCCTTTCATTAAATAACTCCTGAGTTATAGCTTGATTTCTGATCCCCATTCTTACTTTTTTTTAAAAGGCCCCACATGTTAACAATAAAATGTATGTATTTATGATGACCTAATTATTTATTTGATACTGTGCTGAGTTCATTGGTACTAGGTCACTGCAGTAAACTATAAAGAAAAGTTATGATTTGGTATATGAAGTAAAAAATTACAAGAAATAATATATGGTCAAATTTTTTATATCTCTTCATAAAGCCAGAATGAATATATGAGGTTATGTTTTCAGTGGAAGTATGTACATATGTAAATTCTCAGTATGCATCTTATATATTGAGCTGGATGGAGTGTTTGTTATGGTGCGAGCTTATGGAATATGTTTTTCCACCTTGCTCAAGGTGTCAGGTAGGCTTTGCAGCTCGTGTGTTTGTATTCTCTATGTATGGGCACATACAAAGGCCATAGAGATGAACTGGTTACACACACGGAAAGAATAAGACTCCAGCTCTTGGAGATAAGACTGGTTCTGTGACTTAGGACTTACATTAGCATAGAAGCTTGGTATCTATGTGTGTATGTGTATGTGTGTTGGGGTGGAGGGAGCACAGGTTTTTTTTGTTTTTGTTTTTTGTTTAGTTTTTGCTTGTTTGTTTTGAGATGGAGTCTCCCTATGTCATTCAGGCAGGAGTGCAGTGGTGCTGTCATGACTCACTGCAACCTCAACCTCCTGGGCTCAAGCTGTCCTCCTGCTGCAGCCTCCCAAGTAGCTGGGACTACAGGTGTGCATCACCACACCTGGGTTGTCCATGTGTGTGTGTGCATGTGTGTGTATTTGTAGAGATAGGGTCTCACTATGTTGCCCAGGCTGGTCTTGAACTCCTGCCCTCATGCAGTCCTCCACGCCTCAGCCTCCCAAAGTGCTAGGATGACAGGTGTGAACCACCATATTTGGCCAGGAGCACAATTTTTATTGGTAGGACACTGAGAGGTGCTTGTGATCTGATTATAACTCCAGCTTTGCATCTCTTTTACTTTGACTGCATGAGTGGAACCTCATTTATTATTTCATATGAGAAATGCTGTGGGGGAAACAAAAGTATCAGATCCTTCTCCTTTTCCTTTTCCAAACTGGTGGGATAGGCTGCGAAGTAAATAGGTCATTAAAACTTAAGTGGGAAGCGTGATTATGAGAGTACATATCATTTGAATTACTTTGGTAATAGAACCAGTTGGCAGAACTTCCAAGTTCAAGAAAGGGGAAATCTTTTTCTTTTCTTTTCTTTTCTTTTCTTTTTGAGATGGAGTTTCATTCTGTCCTTCAGGCTGGAGTGCAGTGGTGCGATCTGGGCTCACTGCAACCTCCACCTCCCAGGTTCAAGCGATTCTCCTGCCTCAGCCTCCCGAGTAGCTGGGTCTACAGGCACGTGCCACCACGCCCGGATAATTTTTTGTATTTTTAGTAGAGATGGGGTTTCACTGTGTTAGCCAGGATGGTCTCGATCTGCTGATCTCGTCATCCGTGACCTTGGGCTCCCAAAGTGCTGGGATTACAGGTGTAATCCCAGCTAAGGGGAAATCTTGTGACCAGCTAAGGGGAAATCTTGTGTTGGTACAGATTAGTCCTGACTCATGGTGGGCTCAGGTTTGATCCTCATCCAGCCAATTAGGTTGTATGCTAGGAGACATCTGTTTAGATTACTGAATTGAAGATGTTTTAAAAATAAACTTCTTTTATCTTTTTTTTTACTGTTTGTTGGTTTCTATTTTTTACGTTCTATAGTTTAAAAAATAAGTAATAATGTATGAGAATTTTGGTTATCTGAGGTTTTATAATCGCTTTTCTTACAGTGAGCTAGCTAAAATGTAATCTCAAATCTTGTTTATTGGGCATAATTTATCTACATTAAGTCCTGAAATCGTGCTATGTTTATGGTCAGTGCTCCATGAATAAATAATTAAAATTTAAGTTGCACTTTAGTGTAATTTTAGCAAAGTCACAAATAATTAGGGTCTGTACCGTAATCAAATATAAAACAATCAAAAAGGAAATTGCACTTTTGTAAGTACATAAAATTTGAGCATACCTGGTGATAACTGTCACCTGCCTAATCTGCCATTTGTTTTTCAGACCAATGGAGAAGTAGGTTTTATTCCTTTTCTTTTGGTAAGAAGTTGAGGAAGGACTCAAAGGTGAAGGGGCAGTAAGGTCTCCAAGGGAAACTAGGAAAAATAGGACAGTCTTCCCAAATTTAAATTGAAGTTGCATTTCCTTTTCTGTTGGCTACCAAGATGTTGACATAAGATATTTGAGTTGGCAATATTACTAAAATTAATCATTTAAAATAACAATATGGAAAACCTCACTTGTATTCAAGCAAAAAATAAACTGAATATAAACAATAATTTTCTCTGCTTATTAGTCCATTAGACTGAAACTTTGCCCAGTATAATTTTATAAGATTCTAATAAAGGCTCACAATATCATGGTTATGGGAAAATTACTATATTATTGAATCACACATGGTTTATTCAGTTCTTAAAATTACAGCCCTCCCTCCCTAGATGTTCTAGAGTTGATGATGTAGCATGGGTTACTTGAGTGTATTCTCCAAACAGATGTCTCCTAACGTACAATCTTATATTACAGTTCATCTCTGAAAAGGGGATAATGTATCTACCCCATTTGCTTGTTGTAAATATTGTATGTAAAGCTCATGGCATGGTGCTTGGCACATAATAAGTGTTCAGAATATGCTAGCTGTTGTTTATTGTTATTGCCCGTGTTTTAAGAAATGGAAGGGAAACGCAAGAGGGAGAAAAATACATTACCACTCCTTTGTATCAAGAGTAACTAGGGAAAAAGCATAGGACTATGCATTATAAAAATAACCTACAGTGTTTATAAGATGTATTAATTAGGGACTTAAAATCACTAGATTGATACAGAAATTAATTTAAATTTTTTTCTAAAAGTAG
Source organism: Rhinopithecus bieti (assembly GCF_001698545.2). Classification (NCBI taxonomy): domain Eukaryota; kingdom Metazoa; phylum Chordata; class Mammalia; order Primates; family Cercopithecidae; genus Rhinopithecus; species Rhinopithecus bieti. The sequence continues at coordinate 304,259 of NW_016805783.1, forward strand.
TTATTTTATATTTAAGATTTTTTTCATTGAATATAATTAGTTTTTTATATTAATAATTCAACATTTGATTTTTTTTTAAATGCAGATTGTATTTCCACTCCTGGTTAGGCAGTATAATAACAGTGTTTAAGAGCACAGTGTTTAAGAGCCAGACTTACTTGGGTTTGAATTCTGTCTCCTCACCACTTACTGTGTACCTTCTGACAAGTCCTGAAGCTCTCTGTTTGTCGTTTGTAAATGAGGATTATAATAGTGCCTATCTCATATGTTTGTTTTGTGGGTTAAATGGGTTACTATATATAAAGGGCTTAGAATAACTTGTGGCATCTAATAGTAAACACTATAAAGTATTATTGTTATTAATAGCTAGGTTTTTTAAAGCATCATTAGTTCAGACACTTCCATTTGAATACTCCTACTAGAGTTTCTTGGGATTAAGTCTCAGAAAACAGCTCTTATGAAACTCTTAATCCCATTCAGTGTTCAGAAATAAAAATCCTATTAAATATCTTGTTAGCTAGTACTGTGATTCTCAGTTTTCTTCTTTCTGTGTGTTGGCTTATCTTTAAATACAGCTCTGAAACAGATTCCTTCAGGAACATGATCCTTCTGTTTAGAACTCTTAAAGTACTGGGTGTATTTTATTATTTATCTTTAAATCCTCAGAGCCTAAACATGCCTAATATTTGGTAGGTACATAAAAAATGATGAGTGAATGCATGTATAGTTTTCAGGAAGTAGTCTACCTTCTTGCAATGTATTTTAATGGCTGATCAAGAATAACTCTTTGTTAGGGATCCTTACAAATGTCTGAGCTTTGGAGTTAGTAATTACTGTATTTTATCTTTCTCTTGTTGAGTTGAGGCATATAGGAAGTTTTCTTGTCTTTGGATTTGTGTAAAGTAATGACATTTTGTAAAAGAGGTATAGATAACTACTACTGACTTTTGACAATTATCTTCATATTAATATGTTTCAGTACTTTGGATAAGAATAAGGAATATAAAAGTTTCTGCCATATTTGCCTTATTCTTTTTTGTTTTGGATTTTAAAAAATTTAATAAATGAAACAGAACATTGCAGATTGATAGTGTGTAGTCTCCCTTGTTGCCCTACTCAGTGTCACTTTCCTCCCTCTTTTCCTTCCCGTAATCAACAATTGCGAATTTGATTTATAGTCATTTAGTCCACGTTTTCTTATTTTTACTACACATATGTAAAACTATTCTAAACATTACTTTTAACAATGTGTAGAGATGCTATTCTGTGCACCATTCTGCACTTTTTTTCCTTCCATGTAATACTGTTTTTGACACAGAAATAGACTACCACGTGTACGGTCACCCGATATAAGAAAGAGGTAACATTCTTGTGCAGCATAGAAGGGATGGCCATATCAATTGGATATCCATTTGGGGAAAAAATGTGTCTTTGCCCCTATTTTGGACCATACTCCAAACTCAATTTCAGATGTATTTCAGGTTTGAAGTGGGAAAATAATAAGCTTTTAGAAGAAAACATGGGAGAGCGTCTTCATTATCTGTGAGGAGACAAAAAGCACTAACTGTGAAAGGAAAAAATAAGATAAATTCCATTTATCAAAAGATACCACTAAAATAATGGAAGAGGTAACAGAATAGAAGATACTTGCAATACTGTAATGTATCCAATAAAGCAGTGGTCCCCAACCTTTTTGGCACCAGGGACTGGTTTCCTGGAAGTCAGTTCTTCCATGGACATAGGTAGGTATGGTTTTGGAATGAAACTGTTCCACCTCAGATTATCAGGCTCTAGATTCTCATATAAGGAGCGCACAACCTAGATTCCTTGCATGTGCAGTTCACAATAGGGTTCATGCTCCTATGAGAATCGGTAATGCCACTGCTGATCTGACAGGAGGTGGAGCTCAGGCGGTAATGCTTGCTTGCCCACGGCTCACCTCCTGCTGTGCGGCCCCATTCCTCCCATTCCTAACAGGCCACAGACTTGGGGATCCCTGCAATAAAAGACATCTGGAATAGATTAACAATCCTCCAAATCAATAAGAGAAAGCTATACAACCCAATTAAAAATAAGCAGAAGACTTTAATAGTCACTTCACAAAAGAGCACGTTGGAATAACCAATAAGCATATGGAAAGGTATTCCACTTCCATAAACATCAGGAAAATTAAAACCCCACTACACTCACACACACACACATACCCCAAAATGACTAACATGGAAAAGACAGCTTAAACTAAGTATTGATGAAGGAGACACAGAGCAACTGGTTCTGTCATACATTGCTAGTAGGAGTATAAATTGGTATAACCACTTTGGAAAACTGGCAGTATCTGATGAAAGTAAACATATTCATATCCAGCAATTCCACAACTAGGTATATACTCAACAGAAATGCATACATATATTTTCCACAAAGACATGTACTATAATTTCATAGTTACACTATTCATAATATACCCAAACAATTTAAAAGGATAGTTATGGAGTTTGAGACCAGCCTTCTCTACAAAATATTAAAAATTGAGCTGAGTGTGGTGGCACGTGCTGTAGTCCTACCTACTTGGGAGGCTGAGGCAGGAAGATCTCTTGAGTCTAGGAGTTCGAGGGTGCTGTGAACTATGACCATGTGACTGCATTCCAGCCTGGGTGATAGAACAAGAACTTGTCTCTGAAAAATAAAAATAAATAAATTATGGTACACAGATAAACAATTTGGCAATAGGAATGAACGATCTACCATTCTGTGTAGCAGTATAGGTGATTCTTACCTTTACAATGATGAAAGAAGCCATAAACCAAAGAGACAATACTCCATTTTCATAATCAGGCAAAACAACTCAGTTGGAGAGAAGCATAAGTTAGTAAAGTTACCTTTCTTGATAAAAATTTTAGTTACACAAAGGCATTCAACTTGTGAAAATTTGTTAAGCTGTGCTTTCTGGATAAATGTTCTTATATGTATGTATGCTACATTACCCAAAAAACATTGTTTTGAGATCTATCCATGTTGGATGTTAGGAGTTCTAGTGTATTCATTTCAAATGTGTGTGAACAGACTGCAGCTTATTTATTGATTCCCTTATTGGATTTCTAAATTGTTTCTAGTTTTCCTCTGTTTCAAATAATGCTGTAGTCAATTGCTTTTTTTTTTTTTTTTTTAAACATCTTATACAAATATGTAAGATTGTTCTTCTAGGAGGTGGCATTGTTGGGTTTTAGGGTATGCTCATGTTTAGCTTTATCAGATACTATCAAATTGTTCTCCAAACAGTAATATAATTATAGGCTCACCAGAAGTGTTGGAGAGTTCCTATTGCTTTATATTCTTGTCATCACTTGGTACTGTCAAACTTAAAAAATTTTTGCTAATCTTATTGGGTGTGAAATGGTATCTCATCAATATTTTAATTCGTGTTATCTGTTAACTAGTGTATTTGATCATCTTTCTACATGTTTATAGGTCATATGGATTTACTTTTAGGTATCCTTATCTATTGCCCATTTTTTGCTTTTGGGAATTGTATATTTTATTGCATATTTTCTAGTGACTAACTTTATATTTTTCTTCATTTATGTGCAATTTTCCTTGATTCTTAAAGTCCATATATTCAGGAAGGACCTCCCCACCCCCTTTGATTTTTAAGACATTACTGGAATTTCACCTGTAAACTTTAAACCTGGAGTAAGTCAATCCTCCTGAGAGTTTTCCTTCAGATTTTAATCTTTTTCCTATTTCTGTTTGCCTGCCATTACTCTTTATTTTATTAATTCATTTAAACTACAGTGGATTTTCCCGCTTTTTTCTTTTTGAGAGGTTGGTGGTGATTGGGGGAGGGAGAAATGAGAAGCAATAGAAAATAAAATTTGCCTAAAGTTTATAAAATTGATACAGCTATGTGTAAAATGCTTAGAATATGCTTGTGACGCTTGCTGGTTTTTTAAAGTATATTTGAAATTCAGTCTAGATTCAGCATTGTACAGCCAAAGGCAATTTATTTCATTTTATATTGTCTGTGTTGCAGATGCTCATCATTACATGGTTAGTGTGTATGTGTGTGTGTGTGGTCCACGCAGTCCCTGTTTTCCCCCAGATTCTCAAGACAGTTCCATGTATCCATTATTCTGCAAAGCAACTGCATTAACAGTTGAAACTTCACCTAGTACCACTGGTGCTTTGACATTTCTGTGATATTAGAGAGAAAATGACCAAGCACTTGGTAGCTGTGTTTCCCAAATACTTTAAAGGTGGTTGGTTGGTCTGGGGTAATAGGAGATGATGTAAATAGTGCTTATTTATCTTCTGTCAGGATGTGGTAATAGCAGTAAGGGCCTGGAGTTCCTGAGCTGTTTACAACTGTCACAGAGTCTGTGAGGCTAGGAAACCTTCTTCGAGAATATCCTGGCCCAGATTTCTTCAGCATTCCTTCTCTGTTGCTTCTGCCTTCTGCCTTACGTGCCAGAGAAAGCGCTCATGACTTTTGTCCAGAGTCACAAAATCTTGGCTGATCTTGATGAAGGAGTCTTGCAGCATATTCTCATGGCATGAATCTTTTGAAGAGAGGTGCCAGTAAAACATAGCTTCACTAGGAAAACTCTTCCTAGAATAGAATTGGATTTCTTTTTTTAATGGTTTGATGTAAGTCAATGAAGAAACTTGAGTCTATTTTAGTGTAGAATGACTTCAACCCCCATCAAGTTTGGAAGTCTTCTCTATGTGAGATTTAGAAAGGCTGTACACAATATAATTAGGTCTTGCTTGTGAAGAAATTAGTATAAAAAATGACAATTTAGAAGTGATCATTTTAAAGCATTTTCTGTATGAAAATATACTCCAGTATTTGTAGAAAAAAGTCCTAAACTGAGTTTTGACTTTATTTTTTAAAATCTGTAAGTGGTAAGGATTTTTGTTTTCCTAAGCACCATATACTTAAGTACCATTATCACACTTAAAAGATTGTTAGCAATTCCAGTAATGTAATTTTGAAATTTCCTGATTGTCCCAAAAATCTTTGCTTTTGCCTCTTTTATAACAGTTTTAACTCCTCAGATTCCCTTCCCTTGCTTTTTTATGCCACTAATTTATTGGAGAAACCAGGTCATTTGTCCTGTATAATGTTGCACATTCTGGATTTGACTGATTGCTCCCTTGTGCTGGTGTTTAACTTGATCCTATATCCCCACTATTCCCTGCAAACTGGTAGAACTGAAGGCTTGATTCCATTCGGGTTGAATCTTTTCTTTCTTCCTCTTTTTGAGTAAGAATCCTTTATAGTTGATGTTGTGGTATTGCATCATTATCATGAGAAACATAGTGTCTGGTCATCCTCATTGAGTGATGCTGAGATGAATATGTGGATTCTGTTTGTACACTGTTACTCTGTTGGTATAGAAGGGCCCGTTATAGTCATTTAAAACTTTATAAGATGCTTAAGAATCTCAGAAAAGATTCTAACTTAGCAAGTCTAAGGGAAGAAACATCTATTATTAATAAAACATGCAACATACAAAACCCCCCAAACCTCTCTACATTTACTCAGATGTGGTAAGAATCACTACATTTAAAATGTAATTAGAGTGACAAAATTTACTCTTCTACAAATGCTTTAAGATTGTTTATCTTGTATAAAGTGAAGCATATTTTAAAATGTTAAGAGCTGTGAAGATGTTTGAGATTGCTGTGGTGTAATAAAAAAGTACTAACTCTGGACACAGGAGGCCAAATCATGTTTTTGAGGTCTATTTTTTTTAAATATTTAGAAAATAATAAGACTGGACATGGTGGCTCACGCCTGTAATCCCAGCACTCTTTTTTTGTTTTTTTTTTTTTTTTGAGACGGAGTCCCTTGCTCTGTCGGCCTCGGGCTGGAGTGCAGTTGGCCGGATCTCAGCTCACTGCAAGCTCCCGCCTCCCGGGTCTTGTATGCCCATTCTCCTGCCTCAGCCTCCCGGAGGTAGCTGGGACTAGCGGCGCCCCGCCACCCCAAAATCGTCCGCGGCCTATTTTTTTGTATTTTTAGTAGAGACGGGGTTTACACCGTGTTAGCCAGGATGGTCTCGATCTCCTGACCTCAGTTGATCCGCCCGTCTCGGCCTCCCAAAGTGCTGGGATTACAGGCTTGAGCCACCGCGCCCGGCCAATCCCAGCACTTTGAGAGGCCGAGGTGTAGGTCACCTGAGATCAGGAGTTTGAGACCAGCCTGGCCAACATGGCAAAACTCTGTCTCTACTACAAATACAAAAACTAGCTGGGCGAGGTGGTGCGTACCTGCAATCCCAGCTACTCGGGAGGCTGAGGCAGGAGAAGCGCTTGAACCCGGGAGGCAGAGATTGCAGTGAGCCAAGATCGTGCCTCTGCACTCCAGCCTGGGAAATAGAGTGAGACTCCACCTAAAAAAAAAAAAAGAAAGAAAAAAAAGAAAAAAGAAAAGAATAATAATATATCTATCACAGGGTTGTTTTAATGAATAATTGGAATGATTTATTTGGAGGCAATTCAGCACCCAGTAATTAACTGACTCTAAATCTGAAATTCATTCCAACAATACAGATATTTTTCATTCTATAGAAAATTAACAGTATCATGTGCTGTTTTAGCTATGTCTGAATAAGCTTTTATATTTGAGCTTGTTTTTCAAATGATAGGAGAGTTGATGGAGTTTTAACATAAGTGTAGTTAAAGTAGGCTTTTTGAAAAAATAGCCTGTGGAATTCTTATTACTGTTTTTTCCCCCTACTTTCAGCTTCATTTACCTCTTAATTCTCCTTTGCCTGGAAGTGAATTGACCAAGGAACCTTTTCGTTGGGATCAGAGACTCTTTGCATTAGTGCTGCGGTTGCCTGGCACCATGTCAGTAGAATCAGAACAGTTGACAGGTGTGCCTTTAGATGACTCTGCAATCACACCAATGTGTGAAGTGACAGGTGGTAAGTTTTTTTGCTGGCAGTAATTCGGTAACTTAAAGCAGATTTTATCTGAATGTTTTAAAAGTGTACAAAAACAAACATCCATGTTTGTTTTTATTTAACAAGTTAATATTAGGAATTAATAGGCATATACGGTTTTAACAGTACATTTATTGATAATGGTCTATGATCTTCATTTTAATAGAATGTGGTTACTATTGGATATGACAAGGAATGGTAATATTTTTTCTACTTGTATAGAAAATGCTAGTATTTGAAGCTGTTAAACTAATTTTCTTATCTAGAAAGATTGCCAATGATTTAGAAGTACCATAGCATTATTTTTTGCAAAAAATGTTTTGAGAATCATCTCTGTATATTTGATGGGATATGCTTGGTTAAGTGCAATTTTTCCCAGAGGCAAAGAGATTGATAGATTAAAGGAAACAGATAGTGAGGTCTTATCCAGCTTCTGTTTCACTTATACATCAGATTAGATAGGTACTATGCTAAGTGAACAGCAAGGGAAATTGTGAAATACGTGTGTAATCAACTCAGAACTCATTTAATGTAGAATTGGCTGACAGGTGGATTAATTTCATATAGGTATGTATTGCGTGCCTACTGTGTACTAAGTGTTGTTCCGTGCTTTTGGCTTTCAGTAGTCAGTAAGACAGACATGGCATTTTTGCTTTCATGGAGCATTTCAGTTCTCACCTGAAAATTTTATTAAAGTAATTTTAATATCAAATTCTGTATTTGATATTAAAACGTGCAAGTCTAGCATTCCACTGTTTTGCTTACAATAAGGGCCTGTGACATAGTCTGCAGACACAGTTGGTGCGCTAATGAGATTCATCATAGCCAGCTACATAAGAGAAAATATAAGTTCTAATTAATATTTTAGGTGCATTTTTTCTAAAATTCTATGGGTTTTGGAAATCTGCAAAATTCACAGACAAAAAGGGATTAACCTTACACAGGTGTGTGAAATAGATAAGTTAGAAAACTGTTATTCATGTCATTAAATGCTTTCATTTTATAGAAATGCTTTTGTGAACTTTTGTAATGCCTTCACAATTTAATTAACAAAGGGCAAAAAGGGCATATATGTAATTTTTTTTAAGGGACAACCTGTCATCTAAATTTGAAAATTAACTAACAGTTCTCTTTACATAGATAATATTTTTTGGTGACAGTTGTATTTTTTTCTGTGGCAGGGTGCACATTTATATTCATGAAATTTCAGTTTCCAGCTTTGAACTGGCACCCTTGTTAAAAATTCTGATTAAAAAAAATTTTTTTTTTAACTGGGGATTTTACTTAACAGATTCTGAAAGGCTTGGAGGCTATAACATTCTCACATTGGAAATTCCTTACTGTGAATTACTTAATTTGAACTTAGAATTACGATGAACTTTTGGGACTTAAATGTACTATAACTTTGTCACTAGGATCAGGAATATTCAGTGTGAAGTGAAGTGAGTGGTATAATCAAAGAGTCTGAAAAGAACCATGAGACATCATGTAGCAGTTATATCCTTGCCTTTAGGCAGTAATATATTAAAGCTACTTTGCTTATTCTTTCAAAGGAACATCTCTAGAGGAGAAGTTCCAAAGTCATCCTTGGTGATGTCTTTCAATGATGCAGAAATCTTAGACAAGAAATTAGGAAGTCTTCTCTAAATATACATTCTAAATCCTTCCTGATGTGATAGTTTATTTGCCCCTTTTCATGCTCTTACTAGCAATAAGGTAAGCCGCTCAAATGTCACTCACCTTTTCATATCTCTGAATAATGTGTTTTCTTTCTTTTTTAAAGGATGTTCACTAAAGAATGTTTTGGGGAACACCAGAAAGTAGCAAGAACAAAAAAGATAATACCCACTGGTATTGCACTATCTAAATATGTAGTCACTGCTAACAATTCCTGTGCATTTTTAAAACTTGAGGTTGGCTGGGTGCGGTGGCTCACGCCTGTAATCCCAACACTTTGGGAGGCCAACGCAGGCGGATTAGCTGAGGTCAGGAGTTTGAGACCAGCCTGGCCAACATGGTGAAACCCCATCTCTAGTAAAATACAAAAATTAGCTGGGCATGGTGGCTCATGCCTGTAATCCCAGCTTTTTGGGTGGCTGAGGCAGGAGAATTGCTCGAGCCTGGGAGGTGGAAGTTGCAGTGAGTCGAGATCGTACCACTGCACTCCAGCCTGGCTGACAGAGCCAGACTCTGTCTCAAAAAAAAAAAAAAAAAATTTTTTTTAAGTGGTTGTTCATGTGTATATTTGTGTACATTTATTTTTCCCATTATAGAGTAATTCACGTTCACTAAGGAAATATGGGAAAAAATTCACCTGTATTGCCAAAATAATAATATATTTCTTTCTATGTATTTTTTTAATTACATAATTATAGTCATTGTAAGCATTTTTCTTTTGATACCAGGTAAAGGTAACTCTATGCCAAATAACTGTTACTAGGTATTCGGAGTACAGCAGGAACAATAGAAAGCTTACATCTTTGTACTGAGTGACAGATAATAATCATGTAAAATAAATAAATGATATTTTGTAGTAGTACTACCTACTAGTATTGTAGTACATAGTAGGGTGCTACCTACTTTGAAGACAGAACAGAGTAAGGGAATAGAGACTAACTTGAGGCAGAGAAGGAATATTCTAAGGTTTTTTCTGAGGAGGTAACATTTGAGCAGAGACCTGAATAATGGAGTTAATTACACATATGTCTAGGCGAGGGAAATGGCAAGGAAAGGGGCATGCTCTCTGTATTTTTGGAAGCGACAGGAAGGCTGGCATGGCTGGAGCTTACATAGGGAGGAATAGAATAGTAGCTAGGTTTAGAGAGGTAGGCAGGGGCCAAATATTGAATGGCTCTTTAGGCTACAATAAATGTTTTTTTGTTTTCCAAGTATGATGGGAAGCCTTTTGAAGGCTTTTTATAGGCAGTGACATCTGATTCCTATTTCTGAAATATCACTTCACCTGTTAGATGAGAATATAGAGTGGCAAGAATGAAAGCAGGAAGACTAGTAGTAGTACTATGTTCTAGCTTTGGAGGTGGTGAGAGGTGGCCTAACGTAAAAGAGAACCAAAGATGAGGACAATCAGGGAAGAAGCAATCAAGGATGGTTCCCAGATGATTCAGTTGGTCTGAACCACTAGAGATGGATGGCTGTGCCAAGGACTGAGATGGTACACTAGGGAGAAGCAGGTTTGGGGGAGGTGCAAGGACGATAATAAATTTTAAAATGTGTAATAGACTTGTTGAATATATCAAGAATTTTTTAAGTATTTTATAAAAATTATTTATAGATATTTCTAGATTAAATACATTTAATTTTCTTAGCCTCTGTAAGGACTATTGACCAACTTAGAAATATTCATTTGCTTCTTCTCTATTTGACAAAGATGCTAATACTACCTTTAGACTCACTATATTTAGTTTGACTTTTTTGTGGACTCCACATAACCCAAAGTGAGACAGCTTCTTGACTTGAAGGTGTGTGCTAATATAACTTTTTTCACAAATACAAGTAGCGATCCCAGAAACTTTATGCGTTAGCACAAAGTGTCGTATATTCCAAAGAGTAAGTTTTGACATAGACAATAAGTAGCATGAGGAACATTACGTAGGATATAGGCTCACTTTGTAAAGAAAGCAAAATTTGCTATTTCTCTTTAACTTTTAAAGTAATTAATAGATTTTAATTTGCCAAATGACTCATTTTATTCTTTTCTCCAATTTTGTAAAATGTACTGATTAGTAATTTTATTTCATGTTAAGATTGATTTGCTTATGTTTTCTTAATAACTGATGACACAACTTAGGAGAGCAGAGATAATTGTCATAGTTTATATACTTTTGCTTTTTAATGACATCTTAGGAATATGTTTAAATTTCATGAAATAAGATACTCAGCCTTTATGTAAACTTCTAATATTTTGCATGTAAAGATGGTTAACCTTTTTATGGATTGCTTTTTGTATGTACTTAAATTGACTTAGAAAAAAGATTTAAATTTACCAATTCTTTCAAATAACTATGACTTCATATAAATGCTCTATTTTAAGTACAATTTCAAATTAACAGAGGATTTCCAGGGGACAAAGGATATCCAGAATAGTTTCTGATACCCTGTAAGGATTTGAATTGTAGCTGTATCACTGTGCTAACTTGGAAAAGTTAGTTAACCTTTCTGTGCTTTAGTTTTCTTATTTGTAAAATGGGGAAAATAACCCATACAATTGTTGCTAGGATTAAAGAAATTAATATCATAAAATGATTGGAACAGTGCCAGGCACATAGATATCAGTAATTGGTAGATATTTGTTAAGGTTACAATCATTATTTTATACAGTTAAGTTGTCATATGATACTTATTTTTTCTAAGTAAAGCTGACTTTGACGATTTGAATCACCATTGTCTATAATGTTCTCTTTTCTGAGTAGCCTTTAACAAATCACCTTAAATATAAGTTGACATGAGTAATTTGATGTGTCAAATGTAATGATGTAGCTTGTGTTCTGAAATAATTGGTTGAATGTGTAAAAGAGTAGGGCTTCATATTGAGCTTATTACAAATAATAGTGCAAAATATTTGGCCAAAGATTGAGTTTTAGCTGTCAAGGTTTTTAGGTTTTTAGTGTTGGTCTGAATCAGAACTGTATAACAGAAATCTGATTCAAGTTTCATATGTTATTAAAATTTCATACTAGCCATTTTAAAATTAAAATACATGAAATTAATTGTAATAATATATTTTACTTAAATCAATATATCCATAATATTACTTCAGTATGCGATTGATATTTTAAAATTACTGAGATTTTTTTTATACTAAGTCAACAAAATCAGGTGTATATTTTACACTTACTATACATTTCAATTCAGACTAGCTGTATTTCAAGTTCTCAATAGCTACATGTGTCTAGTATATAAATTATTGTATAGCTAAGGTCTAGATATTTTTGTTGAAAATTCCTCTTTAAAAAATCTTTTCACTCATATCTTTTAAAAAAATCACTAGTATTTAATGCTTCTGAACCAAAAGTAATATAGGTTAAAATGTGCAAAAGGGGAATTCACGTAAGACAGGTAATTCCCAAGTGTGTAAGCTAAGTGAAATTCAGAAAAGCACACGCTACCATCTGTATATTAAAACGCAAATATTTAAAATACTTAAAAACTGCCAATGAACTAATTAAGTAGTTATTACATATCTACTATGTGCACAGTAAATCTTAGTGATAATACTTTTGTTAAGCAGGAATAAGATTTTGGGGAGACAGTTACTAGATGTGTGTGTGTAGATGTGTTAAAGATAAATTATATTGCATAACAATTGGAGATAATGTGTTTTTTGTATATGTTTTTAAAAACATAAAATATGTGACTTGTTTTCATTGTGTGTTGTTCAGACCAAGAATTCTATGTTCCAAATACCTATAATTAGAAGAAAATACATACTCTCACAAAATGGGATTGTTGGTTGATTGGAAATAAGGATTTTTTGTGCACTTTCATAAGATAATGAAATTAGTCAACTTCTACCATTGAACTTTTGTTAATTAGTACTGTCAGAAACCCCACAGTTGTTTTTTCCTTGCTAAAGATAGGAATTCTTGCAACTAACTAGTTTACTATATTCTTCTTCTTCTTCTTCTTCTTTTTTTTCTTTTAAATCTCAGGCCGTTCGTATTCTGTGTGTTCTCCAAGAATGCTTAATCAGTGTCTGGAGTCCTTGGTGCAGAAAGTACAAAGTGGGGTGGTAATAAACTTTGAAAAAGCAGGACCAGATCCTTCCCCCGTAGAAGGTATTACTGTACTTTTCTTTTAGACATTCAAAACTTGCTTTATTGTTTATTCAACTAGAATTGGAAACTTACTATGATTTGACCTTAAGATTGGCAAGACCAAATTATTAAGACAGGCTGTTGGTAAAGAGGGAAGCTTAAATAGGAAAGTCAAGGTAAACTAATGGTGGTCTAGTAGCATCACCTTTTTGTATTAATGATTGTTTATTGCCTGACATTTCGATGAGTCAAAAGCCTTTTAAAGTATTTATAGATAAGCAAATTTATAGTTTCTTTGTAGTAGTATACAATTGCCTGTCAACATATATATGCTTCTCCTATGCTGTTTAATTCCCAAAGTGTTCAATCCTAGATGTTTAACTCCTTAGCTACTTTTGGACCAAGGATCAAACTGATTGAAACTAAATGGTGTATGTGGGTCAAAAATGAGGAACCAGGCTTTATTAAGCTTGATTCTTGTAACTCTAGCTGAGTCCACATGGCTTTTTCTTAGCTTCTGTATCATGAACTATTTCCAATAGCCAGTGGATATAAGGAGTTATAGTACAACCAATGGATGGTTTATAGCTGAGACCCTCTGCATTGTATGTTACCTATTTCAAGATTTAGGGAGTCATGGCTGGGCGTGGTGGCTCACACCTCTAATCCCAGCACTTTGTGAGGCCGAGGCGGGTGGATCACCTGAGGTTTGGAGTTTGAGACCGGCCTGACCAACATGGAGACACCTCGTGTCTACTAAAAATACAAAATTAGCCAGGCGAGGCGTGGTGGCGCATGCCTGTAATCCCAGCTATTCGGGAGGCTGAGGCAGAAGAATTGCTTGAACTCGGGAGGTGGAGGCCGGGAGGTCGAGGTTGCGGTGAGCGAAGATGGCACCATTGCACTCCAGCCTGGGCAATAAGAGCGAAACTCCATCTCAAAACACACACACACACACACATGCACAAAGATTTAGAGAGTCATTTAATGATAATCGGCAGAGGTGGTCCATTAAAGTAGGTACCTGGGAAAAGAGAAAGATCATAGAGATAAATGAAAGAATGGGGGCACTGAGAGAGTACCATAGGGAAGGAATGGGTGATAACAGTAAGTTGTGTCATGTCTTTAACAAAACCAAACTTAAAAAAAATTTAATTGAATTGTTACAATGTATTTATTTTTAAATTATTTTAATGCTTTGTTTAGAGTTTGGTACTAGTAAATGTTCACTGAATTGTTGAAGATAGTTGGTATTTTGCTGAAGTTATTTTAGATTAAAGGTAGGTGCTTTGGTCTAGATTTGCTTATTAAGTTTTTTTTAGGCTTCAGTTAAAATGATTTCTAAGAAATACTTAATTTGTAATACTTATTTATTCTAGTATTTATTGTGCGCCTGGCACTGTTTTTGACATTTGGAATATGATGATAAAGGTGGCAAATTTGGTGCTTGCTCTTATCATCTGATGAAGAAAACATGTCATTCATCAGACAGATATTCACTGTAAAGCATGTTTTATGTGTTCCAGTTGGGAAGGCAAAGGATGCTGCGGACCTCCTTTGAACTGGCGAACTCATAGTTGGAATTTGTACTTATTGTCTAATGAATTACAATCTAGTCTAAATATTAAGCAGTCATAGTGTTTTGCCATTTAAGAAAAATAGGAAAACCTAGAAAAGAACAAATATTAGGAATTTTTTATTAATTTAAGTAATAATGGATATAATTTAACTTTTTATGTTTATCCCCCACTTATGATACATGCTTTCTTTGTCTTAATTTCTTTGCTATAGATGGACAGCCAGATATATCAAGGCCTTTTGGATCTCAGCCTTGGCATAGCTGTCACAAACTCATATATGTCAGACCAAATCCTAAAACTGGGGTTCCTATAGGTCATTGGCCTGTTCCAGAGTCTTTTTGGCCAGATCAAAATTCGCCAACACTAGTAAGTACCAGAGAGACTGTAACTATGTAATAGTAACCATTCAGCTGCCTTTCCTATTAGTTTTAAATTCTGTTGTGAAAGCTGTGATTAATTTATGGGGATTAGACAGATGTTCAAAGTGCTGTGATACCCTGTTACTTGCTTTAGTGTACTGTATTGTTTATTATGAAGTAATAGAAAAAAGAAAGGCATCTCCTTCCTTTAGAATCTAATACTATGCTCACGTTTTTTATTCTTGGCTTCTGGGTACAAAATTTCCTCTTTGAACTCTAAATGAGGATTTGTCTCTGGGACACAATTTAGGATTTAAATGAAGGTTTAGAAAATAATTTTAATAGTTTGCCTGCAATTTTTTAGGACTTAGTCTTAAATTCATATTGATGTGTATGGTTTTAGTTATATACAGTGTTGCAGATTGGAGGTTTAAGCTAGAACAGATTTTCTGATTTTGTTTACCTGAATTATTTTTAGGAACAATGAAGTTTGCTCAGTGATCATGGTGAATTATCAGTATTCATTATATAATTCTTAAAATAACAGGGTACATTTATACAGATTAATATCTATTTAGTTGTGTTAGTGTACTCTTTTCTTTCCATATTTTTTTTTTCCAAGTATCTGAGGGCATTAAGGGATATTTTATGGGAGAGCATGGCAGTGGTTCTCCTTGATTTTACCCTTAGAAAATAAGAATTGTATTTCAGAGATCATTAAGCAGTCTTTAATAATGTTTCATACAACAAAACCTTTTTGAAACCTTTTGTACTTCAAACTTGTATCAGCTCTTCAGGATAATTTTTATTTTGAATTTATAAAGTGATATTTCTTTTATTCATTAGGGATTTAATAAAGTAGTGCATGAAGTTAAGGTTTTCTAAATTTCATTGAAGTATCTTCATACCTTCTCTTTTTTCTGATAGAACCATCATAGTTTTTTAGTCTGGCTTTATGGAGAAACTTTCAATTTCTTTGGTCATTTTACTTTCTCTTCTGGAGGTCTTTCAACTCTTACAGAATAGATACCTTATTTGTATGAAATATTGTCATGTTGGTTATTTATTCTGTTGTATTTATTTAACACGTACAGGAGAACATACAGTACCTGAGTCTTAATGGAAAGAAATCCAAAACCAGTATCACAACCCTTATCTATTAATGCTGCTCTAGCAGTCTATCACAAATTCTTACAAGCCATAGAGGGTGGGTAGGACTCTAATTGGAGAAGGAAATAGTATGAGAAAAAAATATGGAAGTGAAAAAGAACAAGGTATGTTTAGAGAGTAACAAGTAGCTCAGTATGGGTGGATCATAACATGTATATAGGATATTGAGAGTACTATTAAACTAACCAGATTGCTTATGACTTTAAATGCAAGGTTAAGGAATATTAGCTTTTTAACAGTGGAATTCAAAGAACAGTTGAAGATGTTTTAACAGACATCTTTAGAAAATTGATTTGGTAGTGGTTATATGCAGAAAATTAGAAGGGGAGATGAGCTGAAAGGCAGGTAGGTTACCTAGAGGGCTATTGATATGGTTCACGTAAGAGATTTTAAGTGGTTGAATTATGATGATGGAAGAGAGAATAATAAATAATATTGGAAAGAACTGGCAAACTTTAGTAACTGAAGGATATTAGGGGAAGTGAAATTTTTATAAATTATAATATTGAAGAAATATTACTACTGAAGTTAAGTGTAATTTACAAGATGTGAATTTGAATCACGGCACTACTAGTTACTAACTAGTGCCTTTGGTTATCTTTTGTAAGCTTCAATTTCCCATCTGTTAAGTGGCTTATAGCTCCATTTCATTGGGTTGTTTTGGGAATTAAACAAAATCATATATGCAAAATTTTCTTTGCCAAGTTCTAGAGGATCTTTCCTTCCACTTTCCGTCTTGGATCTCAGTACTTTTATTCACAGAGTAAGTGTGTTTCGTGGACTGATTGAATAAACTGTGTATCAGGTGCATGCTAGGCACAGGAGCACAAGATGAGTAAAACATAGTGCTTTCCCTCTTGAACATTACGCGTCTATGGGCAGATCAGACATGTACACATCATAGAGTACTGTGTGCCAACTGTCATGGAGGGGTGGGGCAGAGCCAGAGGAGGTGGGCCTGACAGCCTGATGTGTTTTTGGAGTACAGAGTGGGAAGGGGTATGAGGGAAGAAGTCTTTTAGAGGTTGTTACATGCCAACTCATTCTTCTAAACTTTGTTTGCAATACACAAGGGAGAAAATAAGTACTTGGCATGGCAGAAGCATGGAGTCTGTATGGCGTGGTGTGGGAAGGCAGGGACCAGATCATTGAAGATCTTTGTATGTGATATTGAGAGTCTAGACACTATTTTTAGGTGTTTGGCTGTTACTTTTACTGAATAATTTTAGATAGGGAAATTATATGATCCTATTTATATTTCACTGCCATAGGATTGATCAGAGGGGGGCTGATTAGAGACTAAACAAAGCAAAAAGCAGTTGTACTAGTCTAATCTGAGAAATGATGAAGGCCCAAATTAAAGTGGTAAGAAATAGAAGATACATTTCTAGAGAGATGAGAGTTTAGTATTAACAGAAGGCAGCAACTAGGACTAACTACCTACCATGATTATGTGTTCTGGTAAGTGCCTTAGAATTTGTGTTATCGGTTTATCCAGGTCTTTGTGACAGTTAAATATGGAGGATGAGGGGAAGATATCAAGAATAACGACTAGGTTTTTAGAACAGGTTTTGTAGCTTGGGGGAGAGATAACAAATTGTACATATTGTGTCTGAGGGACCTGTGAAAGATTCAGGTTATGTCCAGTAGATAGATACAGCAGAGAAATGAGAGCCATCTGACCCCAACACAGTAGATTTGTGAACCACCAGGGTGTAAGCAGTAACTGAGGCCAATAGCTATGAAATTTAAAATTACTTCCTCATAGCTCATTTTGTTCACAAAATCTCACAATTGGTGGGATTTTTAGAAAGAGGACTATTAAGAGGTAGATGGGGGTAACGTGCCTTTTTTAAAAAAGTATTTCTTTTTTATACCTCTAGAACAGGGTGTATATCCTATAGAGTTTACCAAAATAATTGCTGGAATAGGGAAGGAAGCATTAGAAGTTTTATTTATGGTTGTTTTCTCCTATTTTAATACCATTTTGGCATATATTTTGTTATGGACATCTACATTTATAATTTAAATAATTAGAAATATATGATATAGTATATTCAAAAACCGATCAAGAGCTATGATTACGTTGGAAGTCACTACTCTTTTTTTTTTTTTTTTTTTTTTTTTTTTT